>NC_134530.1:79967220-80339720 GCF_050624435.1 Tenrec ecaudatus
CAATTGATGTATGTATGGATTATGATAAGAGTTGTATGAACCCCCAATAAAATGATTTTAAAAAGCCTTAAAAGGCAGAACGTAAATACTAATGGGCAACATTCACTTTTCAATAAAGGATGCTATTTAAATTAAAACAAAAAAATAAAGAGTTCCAGCCTTGGAAGCTCCCAGGGACAGTTCTACCCTGTCCTGTAGGGTCGCTGTGAGTCAGCATCGTCTCGATGGCAGTGAGGTTAGTTGTTGTTGTTGTTGAGGCATTAAAAGTAAGGAAGGGTGGCCCCGTCTCGTACTGGCTGCAGGACCTTGGGCAGGCTACTAACCCCATGAACTTCAGTTCCTTTAAGAGTGAAGTGAGGCTTGCCACCCTCACACCACCGTGAGCACTCCAAGAGTGTGAGTAGCTGAGACACGATCTCTTATGGCCAGCTATTGCTGCAGCTGGCCACCTCCACCTCCACCCCCATCTCCACCTTCTCCTCCACCTCCACCTCTACCACCTCTACCTCCACCACCTCCACCACCTCCTCCACCTTCTCCTCCACCACCTCCACCTCCACCTCCAGCTCCACCTCCACCTCCACCACCACCTCCTCCTCCACCTCCAGCTCCACCTCCACCTCCACCACCACCTCCACCTCCACCTCCAACTCCACCTCCACCTCTACCTCCACCACCACCTCCTCCTCCACCTCCAGCTCCACCTTCTCCTCCACCTTCACCTCTACCACATCTACCTCCACCACCTCCACCACCTCCACCTCCACCTTCTCCTCCACCTCCACCTCCACCACCTCTACCTCCACCACCTCCACCTCCTCCACCTTCTCCTCCACCACCTCTACCTCCACCTCCACCACCTCCTCCACCTTCTCCACCTTCTCCTCCACCACCTCCACCTCCACCACCTCCTCTACCTTCTCCTCCACCACCTCCACCTCCTCGACCACCACCTCCACTACCTACATTTCAAACTCCACCTCCACCACCTCCACCTCCACCTCCACCTCCACTCTACCTCCACCTCCTACTCCTCCACCTCCTCTACCTCCACCTCCATCACCACCTCCACCTCCTCCTCCACCTCCTACTCCTCCACCTCTACCTCCACCTCCACCACCTCCACCACCTCCACCACCTGCACCTCCACCTCCACCACCACCTCCACTCTACCTCCACCTCCACCTCCACTACCTCCACTCCTCTACCACCTCCACCACCTCCTCTACCTCCACCTCCACCACCTCGACCACCACCTCCACCACCTACATTTCAAACTCCACCTCCACCTCCACCTCTACTCCACCCCCTCCACCACTTCCACCTCTTCTACCACCTCCACCTCCACCTCCACCTTCTCCACCTCCTCCACCACTTCCACCTCCACCTCCACCTCCATCTCCACCTTCTCTACCACCTTCTCCACCCCCTTCACCTCCACTTCCTCCACCTCCACCTTCTCCACCTTCTCCACCCCCTGCACCTCCACCTCTACTTCCTCCTCCACCACTGTCATCATTGTTATGGCTTCCGTCTGGCAGCAAACACACACTTGGGCTATGCTGGGGACAAACCGTGACCCCAGAGCCCTGCAGTCCAGCTGCTCTTCCTGGTGGGCTATGAGACCAGGGTCCAGTGCCAGCCCATCTGGGCCGTGGTCTCCCCACGCGTCAAAAGTCTGCCTCTTGGCATGGTCGCACTTCTTCAGAGAGAAGCGAGTATTAAATTAATAAAGACAGCGAGACGTGTGCGTGAGGAGCCCAGCTGGTAGGGCCAGCGCTCTGAATAGCAGGTAATGAACTCGCCACCCCATCCGCTGTTAGCCAGCGAGGCCACGGATGTACAAGTTTGCAGACCCCCCAGGGGTGGGGTGGGCTGGGTGTGAATGGTTAACGGGCATGTGGGGGGCTCCCGTCCACCCAGCGACACCTGGAAGAGAGGGCTGGCAAGCTCCTTCAGAAAAGCCAGGCCCGGCGGCCGTGCGGAGCACAGTTGCTCTCTGACGCCTGTGCGTTCCATCGGAGCTGGAGTGGGCTTCCTGGTGGTGGTGGTGCACACAGTGCGTGTTCTGTGTCCCATCCAGTGGGGCTCAGCTCTGAGCCGCTGGAAGCACTGCAGGGGGTGTTGCAGGGGTGTCTGTGGCGCCTGGAAGCAGCACCCACCCCTGCCCCGTCCCCGCAGCATGGAGGTGGGTGTGTGCGTGGAGGCTTACCGCCAGGGGAACGAGACCCAGAGGCAGCACATCAACAGCGCCTTCATGACCTTCGTTGTCCTGGGTGAAGACGACCAGCCCCAGACGCTGCCCTGGATCCGACCCCAGGCCGGGGTGAGTGAGCGCAGTGCCATGCATGCCCGTCGACTCTCGGGACTCTCTGCCCAGGAGCCGGGCTGCCAGCCCAGACAGGCCCCTTCCCTTTAAGTGCCCTGGAGGGACCTCCGTGGGGCTGCCTGGCTCCCGGTGGGATGCTGGTAGCCAGGCCTCTGCCACTCTCTAGCTGCTAAAACCCACCTAGCGGGTGCCCTCTGCAAGAGTCAGTCCCCTGTGTGCCGTGTGCAGCCTCTGGCTCGCAGGGCTGAGGGCTACTGTGTGATACCGACTGGGGCTAGTAGCCCTGGGCCTGGCCAGCCTGGGTGCCCTCCCTAAGGGGCGATGGCATGCAGAGGCTCTGGGACGAGTCAGAGACGGCGTTTGGAGGCCGTCTTTCTAAATCGTGCTCCCATGGGCCTCTTGCGTTCCAGACCCAGGGGGGTGTGCCGGGGGGTTGTTTCTAGGCCCAGCCGACTTTAACCTTGAAGAGGTTGTTACCTCTCTTTTGTAAGGTCACTACGCTGCCTAGCTGACTCACTGAGCTAACCACCGGTTGTGAGAAACCCAGGCTCCACAGCTGGAAGCTGGGTGGTCAGGGGTGGGTGGTAGGTGTGGAGGGGTGCGGAGGCTTGCAGGTGGGCAGGTGAGGTCGCAATTTACAAGGTGCTTTCCACTGACTTCTGCCGTCCAGCCCTTGCAGACAGGGGCGAGATGGACACTAGAGGTGGCGATTAAGACTGCGGGCCACAAACCTGGCCATCTGGTTCTGATCCCAGCTCTGCCCCTTACTATCGCTGTGACTATGAACAAGCCACTTCACCCTCTGTGCCTCAGTTTCCTCTGCTGTAGAATGGGCCTTGGAACAAGGCAACCTTAGAGTGCTGTTCTCTGGAGAGGCCTGGCCCTGAGCCAGCACGGTGCCCTCCATGCGCCCTTACAGAGGAGGAGCAGGGGCCCAGGGAGGGGCTGTGGGACTCCCCAAGTCACCCTGAGTCTAGGAGGAGCTGGAGCTCAGCCCCTCGGCCTGTTTCTGGCCACTGCTGAGCAGGCCTTCCTCAGAGGTGCTGGGGTGGGGAGGCAGGCTCCCTGTCCTGCGCACAGTGTGGTCTGTCCCTGCTTCCCTCCTCAGGAAGGTGAGCGGCGCTACCGAGAGGCCAGTGCCAGGAGGAAGATCCGCCTGGACAGGTGAGGGGCCTGGGACACTGGCCTTTTGCCAATGCTTCTACCTTTGGTGGTGCTGTGGACTAAGCATTGGGCTGCTCACCACAAGGTTGGTGGTTCAAATCTACCTGCCACTCCGTGGGAGATAAGTGAGGCTATCTCGCCTGTAAAAGCTTGTGGAAGGGGTCGCTGCGAGTTAGAACAGAGGGCTTGGCAGTGGGTATGGGGCTTTGTTTGGCCTCTTGTCCCAGGCACCACGCCAGGCCCTGCAAAGACCGTGGCTTGTTTCAGCCTTGTTACCGGCAGTCTCACGGCCCTGATACAGGTGGGGATGCTGAAGACAGAGGGCTTAGTTCGGTGGCTTGCTCAGAGGCGCAGAGTGATCTGCAGAGTCAGGATTTGACTCTGGCTAGTGCTAAGTCCTGTGTTTGCCTGGTGGCTGGGGTGCCCAGTGGGCAGCTGAAGAAGGGTCCCAAGGAGCTGCAGTGTGCCCACCGCAGGCGGGCCAGACGTCACATGTTTGCAAGCGCTGAGGACACACGAGGCTTCAGGAGCCCGTGTCAATGCACACCAGTCAGCATGGGTGGGGCATTTACTACGTGCCACGCCCTGTGACCAGCTAGGACTACCAGTCTACTTTACAGATGGGCACACGGAGGCACAAAAGCACAGAAGCCTGACCAGGGATTTCCCTGAGTGGTGCTAACCGCTCGCGCACTTAACTGCTGACCAAAAGCCAGTCGCTTCTTTAAAAACCAGCCGTCACCGAGGGCACAGTTCTGCCCTGAGGCACACACGCAGGTGGGGGCACCATGAGGTTGAGGTTAAGAAAAGCCGTAGCCAGGTTGGGGGCAGCTGAGCTTTGAGCTCGACACCCTTCCTCCCCGTCTCGGAGCTGCTGTCGGGGCTCTGGGCTGAGTTGGGGTGTTCCCAGGCCCCTGTGCCCACTCAGGCTCCCTGGCTGCCCAGGAGAGTGTCTTGGCACAGGGTCGGCCCTCCAGCAGTGTGGTGAAGAGGGACAGGGTTCCACGCTGCCCTCCTCCTCTCTCTCAGGAAGTACATTGTGTCCTGCAAGCAGGCGGAGATGCCCCTTTCTGTCCCCTGGGACCCCTGCAACCAGGTAAGGCCTACTGCTCAGAGGGGACATCCCTTGGGCCCTCGGGGGCCTCCCCCACTATCCTTGTCAAGTGGGTCTGGGGCAGGCAGTTAACCAAAGGTTTTCCTGAGTCCCCACTGTTTGGCATGAGGCTGAGGCCTGAGAGGAAAATGACTCACCCAGGGCCCTACAGTCTAGCCAAGCCTCGGCCTCCTTTCCCAAAGCCCAGGGCTCTGTCCAGAGTATCTCCCCCAGTCACCATCCAGGTTCTCCCCACACTAGCCCAGCGGGGTTCACTAGCACAGGGCCCACTGAGGCTGGGCGAGGGCATAGCGCTCTGTGTGCTCCCCAGGTGTACCTGAGCTACAACAACGTCTCCTCTCTGAAGATGCTCGTGGCCAAGGACAACTGGACGCTGTCCTCAGAGGTCAACCAGGTAGCTGACCTCTCCTCACCCACCTTTTCCTTTTCTGAGCAAAGCCAGCATCCTTTGTCATGGTAAGAAGTAACCGGTAGCAAGCAACAGAAAGTCTCAAGCCACCCAAAAGGGATTTCTGGAAATGAATTGGGGGATGGTGGATCCAGCCCAGTGATAGACAGCTACCTGCACAGGACATGGAATGACCAGCCAGAGAGGCCTCTCCCCCTTCTCCTTCTTGGCCCCCTACCTCTCACCTCCGCTGCTGTCTGCCCAGCCATGCCCCCTTCTCCCTGCTCCTCTGCTGACCTGCGCCCCACCACTGGCTCCCTGAGCCCTGGGGCAAGTCACTTCCCCGCCTGTTGACACTCCCCGTTGGACAACACCTGGCTTTGAGGATCCATTGTCACCACTTCTCAGGCCCTTCCATGGGGAGGCTTGCGCGTGTGTGTGTGTGAGATTGATTGATTCACAGTATACAGTGGCAGGCCCAGGTTCTGGTCCAGTCTGGGGAGGGGGCACAAGTTGGAGGCTGCTCTCTCCCCGACACAGGTGCGCCTGTACATCCTGGAGGACGACAAGTTCCTCTCCTTCCACCTGGAAATGACTGTGCAGGTGGATGTGGCCCAGGCCTTCCAGCTGCTCTCCGACCTGCACCGGCGGCCAGAGTGGGACAAGCACTACCGGTGAGGGCAGGGCCCTGGGAGCAGTGATTTTTCAAACCAGGGTCTGCAGGGCTCTGAAGGGGGCTTGGGAAAGAACTGTGGGTGGATGGGGCCTCTGGGAGAGTGGGCAGGGCTCTGGGACACCCCCTCCCAGGCTCAGAATGATTAACTGTATGGCCAAATTGCTGACCACCAAATACCCAGGCTCTTCTTATGAATGTACAGGGCATGTGTGCTTCTTCAACACGGTTGACAATGAGGCATGAAGACCTGTGCTCTTATAAATACATTTGCTCCCCCATGGACTGATTCCTCACAGGACTGTCATCTTGAACCTTGCCAAGGAAGAGAAACAGGCTCTTAGGAAAATCGCCAACGTGACAGTGTTTAATGGAGGAATCTATCACTTTTAAAGCTACTCCCTGCTATGCCCTGCACCCTAAGTCTGGGAGCAGTTCGTTGATTGCTTTGTGAGTGGCTTTTTCTAAGCCCACCCGCGGGAGGCTCAGCTGAGTATTTGGAAATCCAGAGCTGGGCACTTGGCTCCGCCCCCCCGTCCCGCCTGCAGCTGTGGCTAACTGGGCTTTCTGCCTAAGCCTTGTTTGCACAGAGAGCTGTGTTGCTTTAAAAACCCCAGTCTGGGTGGCCTGGGCCCTGGGTGGGGAGGGCTGTCTATTCTAGTTGCCAGAGTGGTGGCTTATAGTGGATGTGAGGGTGGGAGGAGCGTGGCACATGAGAGGAAGGCCTCTTGGAGAGACACTGAAGGCCAGGATCAGATCTTGACACTTGGTAGGATTGGTGGGCAGGTAGCCCGAGGGAAGAGTCCAAGATGGCCGATGCCACATCACCCAGCCTTCGGGAGTTGAACCTGAGAGGCCAGGCACACCTGTGTAGGTACCTGGTCATGTATGTGCCTGCCACATGTCTGGGCCCTGCTTCCTTACTGGCTCCATGACTGCGGGCAGCTCTGTGCTGAGTCTCCACGTCCCCATCAAAGTACACGCTACCTGGGGCTGTGGCAGGACTGGGCACACTGCTCAGAGCAGCCGTGCAAGGACCGCCCTGTCACCTCTGTGCCTGGGTCGGTGTGCGCACCGGTGCCTCCCTGTGCATGCACTCGTGTGTGTGTTCACTTAGGACCCAGGTGTCACACATGTGCCTGTGTGTGTGAGCAGTGCAGGGGGTGCAGCATCACCATGGAGATGGTGGGGGGCGGGGGACTCTGCTCCTGCTTGGAGCTGGCTGACCCTGAGCTTGGTCCCCCCACAGGAGCGTGGAGCTGGTGCACCAGGTAGACGAAGATGACGCCATCTACCACGTCATCAGCCCCTCCCTGGGCGGCGACACCAAGCCCCATGACTTTGTGATCTTGGCCTCTCGGCGGAAACCTTGTGACAATGGGTGGGTGCCTACCTGCTGGGGACAAGCAGGGTGGGGACAACAGGCAGGGTCCTGTCATCCATGGGGTTCCAGGTACCCTCCCGGACCTGAGTCATTGCATAAAATGGGGGTGAGCTCCCCATCCTCCCACCCGTCATGGCCCTCTCTCCCTGGGGTGGCTGCCTTGTCCAGACGGTGGATAGGGTGTCCCTAGGTGCCCACCTCCTTGGCCCCTGTGCTCAGAGCTCCATACAGCTCTGTACTCAATCCAGGGGGCCCCAGCACGAGGAAGGCACTCCCCTCCCCTAAGGTCACACTTTCATCTAGAACTCTGATCACAGCGGGCCCTGGTGAATCCAGGGCCAAACCTACAGGGGAGGGGAGCCTTGGTGTAGTGGGTTATTCCTTGGGCTGCAAGGTTAGCAGTTCAAACCCACCAACTGCTCTGGCAGAGACAGGTAGTGCTTTCTGTTCCAGTAAAAAATAAGTCTTAGAAACCCACGAGGCCAGTTCTACCCTGTCCCAGGCAGGATGGCCAGGAGGACCAGTGACTCACAGGAGCCTCCCTCTGGCCTGAGGCCGGGCTTCCTGTTTCAAGACCCTTGAGGTGGGTATCCATGCCAAAGCCTGGGCAGAACTGACCCTGGCCTTCCGTGGCCGATCCCTCCCCCCCCTCCCCATTTGCCCCACAGGGATCCCTATGTCATCGCACTGAGGTCGGTCACACTGCCCACACACTGCGAGACGCCCGAGTATAAGCGCGGGGAGACCCTCTGCTCAGGATTCTGCCTCTGGTGTGAGGGGGACCAGCTGACCAAGGTGAGCCCTCCTGCCCGCCCGGCACCACCCCACACCCACTAGTCCTGAGCCAGCCCCCTCCAGCACAGGGAGCAGGGTGGGGAGGGTCAGGGTCGAGAGTGGGCCCTTGTAAGTCCTGGTGGAGTCGTGTTATGCGTTTGGCTGCTAACCATTGCAACGAGCCTGCTGAGGGAAAGATGGGGCTTTCTGCTCCTGTAAAGAGTTGAGCTCACAAACTCGTGTGTGTGTGTGTGTGTGTGTGTGTGTGTGTGGCAGCAGGTGGGGGGAGGGGTTCATCCTGTCCCCTAGGGTTGCTGGGTCAGCATCAGTTTGGTTTGTGTTTTGGACGATCTTAGTGCAGGGCAGACAGGCTACAGCCTGCTCTTGGAGAAAGCCGTGCACTTGGGCTTTGATCTAAAACCCCAGGGCCATGACTTTACACAGAATCCCCTTCTCAGTCTCCAGGCACCCATGAACTCACTGTGGCTCCGAGGGCCCATAGCACTCCCGCAGGGCTACCTGTGGTGACTGTGAAAATGTGGGGGTGGGGAGCAGGGAGGGTGGGGGCACCGAGGCTCCCCTTCCTCCGCCCAGAGCTAGTCAGGGCCTGCAGCTCCCATCCAGCCCAGCAGGCCGTAAACACCAATCAGAAGGTTGCCGCTGAGTCATGCCTGCCTGGGGTGGTCGGGGCAGGACGGTGCGGGCAGAGGTGGAGCAGTGCTGACGCGCTGGGCTGCACTGCACTGGTCAGCAGTTGGAAACCACCACCCGCTGCTGAGGGAGAAAGACGGGCCTTTCTACTCCCAGAGCTTGTCCCAGAAACCCACAGGGGGCGGCTCTCCCCACAGCTGCAGGGTCATTGAGTTGTCATGGACCCAGTGGCCGTGAAAGTTTGGGGAAGGGGATTGCCAGGCCTTTCTTCCTAGGTACCTCCAGGGTACTTGGCCCTCCACCCTTTCAGTCTATAGCCGAGGGTGTGAAACTAGGTACTCCAGGGACTTGGGGCCTCCTGCTTCTCCCGGACCTCACCTCCCAGGGGGCAGCTTGTACCTCCCTGAACCTTGGGCCCCAGAGCAGCTTCATTTAAGCGGGATTCAGTACTGGGCCCCCAGGCCAGGACCACCACCCCCCCAGTGGTGATGGCAGGAAGTCAGTGTTGTCAGCAGGTTGTGCTGGGGAGCCAGTTGGAGGAAGGCATGCCTGCCAGACATGCAGGCAGGTGGGTGGGCTGCTTGCTCCTCAGCCTCCCTGAGCGTGCACCCGTCCTGTCCTGTGGCCACAGGTATCCTACTACAACCAAGCCACCACGGGCTTCCTCAACTACGTGACCACCAACGCGTCCGGCCTCTCCTCCGAGTTCTACACCACCTTCAAAGCCTGCGAGCAGTTCCTCTTGGACAACCGCAATGACCTGGTGGCTCCCAGCCTCCAGACCCTCTAGGCACCTTGGACCCACTGCCCCCCATCCTGCCCCAAGGAGACCTGTGCAGAGTGGGTGGATGCAGAGACATGTATTTCTGCCCGCCCACTGTGAGTCCAGAGGTCCTGGCGGTCAGTTTCTGCCGATGTCCTCCAGCAGTCTCCTGCGGAAACGCTGGGCCAGCTGGAAGTAGACCCGGGTTTTGTCCCCTGCCCTGGCTGCCAGCAGCCCTGCCTGGATGGCCGCATAGTTGTCCCTGTGGGGGCTGTGTGTCACCGTGACTGTGGCCCGGGGAGAGGCTGCCAGCAACCTTGTCACAGCTTCGGCGCCACTCTGGCCCAGCAACTCAGCCTGCAGCTGGAAGGACACAGGCTGCCAGAGCCCCCGGCACAGCGCCAGCATGTCTGTGATCAGCTGTTCTCCGTAGCCACTGCCCAGCATCTTCTCGGGCCAGCTGGGGGCCACGGTCACGTGGGGGAAGATCTCGGCCACCGCAGCAAGAAACTCCCTGCCGGCCAAATAGCCAGGGACCTCAAAGCTCCCATGGGAGAGAGCGGCCCCTAGCCACACGGGCCGAGGCAGGCGGCCCAGGGTGGAGAGGCGGGCCAGCAGGGCCAGGGAGGGCCGGAGGGCCTCGGGCTGGGCTATGTGCACGTGGACGCCCCAGCGTCCTGGCCGAGGAGCCAGCTGCAGCAGGCAGGACTCCAGGGTCAGGGAAGCACCCCCTGGGACCCAGACGATGGGCACAGGGTCCCCAGCAGCAAGTTCCTGGAGACTGGTGTTCAGCAGGACCATCCCATCTTTGTCTGGAGGGGGAAACAAGGTTAATGGGGAAGAGGGTGTTCAATGGAGTTCCACTACAGAGAAGGAACAGGGGCCCGGTTCTGGCTCTAGGTGCAATGCTGCCTAAACTTGCTGGTCCTCCGAGGTTGAGACACCACTAGCCCAGCTCATGACTCCCGCGGTGACCGGGCACCTGCCACTCTCCTGCAGCTACGTTGAGGGCTCTGGTCTGAAAGGCACTCCAGTTCTTCCACCCTCCTCCCACCGTCTCCAGCTGTGCTGCCAGTGGCAACAGGACCCGAGTGGCCTCCCCCAGCAAGGGAGCCCGCCGGCTAACCAGGAGGCACAAGTCTTACCTGGGAGCATGACTGTGGCTGTCGCCCCACTGCCCTGGATACCAGGAACCAGCCACTCCACGTCCAGACCGTCCCCCCGGGGAGGCTGGAGCAGCGGGATCAGGCTGCCCCCTGTGTAGTAGGTCTGCTTCCGGGTGGTATTTGCTGTGGAGCCCCAAATTGCCAAGATGGAGTAGCTGCCCTTCCAGGGGTGCCTCCCAGGGCCCCGGGTGCTACAGGTCCCCCTTGAGCCTCCCTGCCAGGCAGCTGTGGTGCCATTTCATAGAATCTTGCCCCGCAGCCAGTCAGAGTGGCTGTATGGGAATCTGATGAAGCTGCCATCCTCCCCGGAAAGGTAAAGAAAGTCGGGACCTCTATGAGATGTTTAGGTGCCATGTAAGGCCAAGGGGAGGGGACCTCAGATGCAGGGAGAGGTGTGTTTGGTGGGTGGAGGGTTCTTCTCTGAAATGGTCAGTCTGCAACTTGCGGGTGATTCAGGATACACTGCTTAAATGGTGTGGCCTCACTGTCCCTGTCCACCATATTGCAGTCCCTGTTCCCTGGATATACGTGGAGCTTGGGCACCATCCCTGCATGGCAGTGCTCAGTCTAGGGCCCGGCACGGTAGCCCTATTCAAAATGACTACTTCCTCTTATTCCATGCAGGAACCCCCACTTATGATGTCCCTGCCCTCCCATGCACCCCCAAACCCGCTCATTGGCCCCAGGGCTTTACAGAACCCTGCCCACACTGCCCTCCCCAGGCCTCTCTCTACCAGCCAGCTGCTTGAACTGCGACAGGACAGGCTCGAAGAGGTCATAGTAGATCTGGTGCATGGCACTGTTGTCCCGGATGTACAGGAGATCGTCCACAGCCACAGGGTCCAAGGCGCCTTGCCACAGCGTCAGACTGTACCTGGGGCCCCGAGAGCCGACTTAGCCATTGTTGGGCCCCGAGAGGCCCCCGGCAAAGCCCAGAGCAAGCGCTAGTGTCCGCTGTCCAGCATGGACCTGCCACTTGTCCCTGAGCCCCACACCCAGCCTGGGGCCAGGGAAACAGAAGGGGGTTTCCTGAGTGGTGATGGAGACAGGACAGAGGGAGAGGGAGGAGCTTGTGGGCGGGCTGCAGAGGTTGCAGCCTCCAGACTCCTGTAGGGAGCCGCTGGGGACTGGGTAGCTTGTTGCCAACTGGGGAGGCAGTGCCTTGATCTCTACGGGGCACACTGCAACCACAATCTGCAGTCCTAGGGGCACAACTGGCTCCGCCAGACATAAGTCACCACCCCTGCCAGGGCTGTCCCTGGAGGTGGTGAGCAACCCATCACCAGAGGAATACAAGCAAACACTTGCTGAGTGGGCATTAGACCGGATGACCTTTGGGGCCCTCCCAGACATGAGTTTCTGGGACCTTCCTGGGGGTAGGTTTGGAGGGAGACAGGCTGGGGACTGGAGTATTCACCTCTCAGACTGGCCCAGCAGCCAGCTGAAGTGGGGCCAGGCATCCTTCGCCATGACAGCGCGCACAGGGAAGGTGACCTTCTGTGGCAGTGCTCCCACCAGCTCCTGCATCCTCTCCACCATGGCCCGTGTGTACGTCCTGCCCGAGAGCTGGGGCAGGTAGAGCGTGGTCCAGCCAACAGATAGAGTGTTTTCAGGATACTTCTCCTGGACCAGGGCCAGGAAGCTGCAGAGAGTCAGAGGCGCAGGCAGGTCAGTTGGGGCTGTGCTGGTCTCTCTCTCTGGCCCCCACCGCGGTGCCAGGACAAGGCACCAGGCAGGGCCTGCAGGATCACTGAGGCAGGCAGAGGTATAAGCAGAGTCCCAAGAACACAAGTGGCTCGTTCAGCTCTGCAGGTAGAGCATGGCCTTTGGAGTCAAGTTGACCAGGGTCAGGCCCTGACTGTGACCTTAGGTTAAGTCACTTGACCCAACACCTTTCATTCACAACTGTGGATCTCCAAATGCCCCCAGTGGAACGTAGGAGACTGGACCCAGAGCCCCCAGGTACAATTTGCCAACCTGGGCCCTGCCAGCTCTGACTCGCCTGGTTCTCATAGTTTATTCTATCCCTATTTTGTCCTCCTGTGAATTTTAATAGAATATTCCCCACCCCTAAGCTATTGAGTAAACTGGACACTCCAAGAAGACCCATATTTATCTTGGGCTAGTGACTCCATGTCCCCCCTCCCACCCCCCTTGGCTGTTTTCCACGTTAACCTCAGGCTGAGAAGCACGGTGATAATGGGAAGGGTGGATCGCACGGTTGGGCAGAGAGAAGAGCAGTAAAGGGTAAGGGCTTAGAATTGGAAAGGCCTGGCTTTGAATCTTTTCTCCACGGCTTGCAAGACTTTCCTTGTCCTTGTTATTCCAGTTGAGTCCACTCCGACTTGAATGACTCCCCAGGGGTTTCCAGGCGGTGATGTCCCAGGAGACTGCCAGGCCTTCCTGATGCCCCACCAACTTCCAGGCTAATTGGCCACTGAGCCAGTTGCACCGCCAGCTAGTCTCTGGCCTCGATGTAGGCGGGTCATTTAAGGTTTGTGGACTAGCTCCTGTATAGATCCAGGATTGTAGTACTACCTCACTCTCACTGTACCCTGCCTGCTCTGTGCTGGGCAGAGTGCCCGGGACATCGAATAAATATCCCACACACTGAGCCACATTTGCTGTCAGTTTTCTCATCTGTGAAATGGGCAGGGAAAGCCCCAGCCCTGCCTGGGTGGTGATTATACCCTGAGCTATGATATCCACAAGGTCAGCCATTCGAAACCACCTGCCACGGTGAGGGAGAAAGATGGCAACTTTCTACTCCTCAGTCTGAGATCCACAGGGGCATCCTGCCCTGCCCTGGAGGGTTGGTACAGGGCAGCATGGATTCTCTGGCAGTGTTTCTCCCCCTGGTTTGGATCCTGGCTGTATGGCAATGCAGGTACCAAGTCAGACCCAGTTTGTTTGGGGTGGGAGGCTCCCTTATAAGCCAAGTTCAGGGCAGCCTGTGGGTCTGAGGGTTGGCTGTGGCATTGCCAGATCCCCAGGGGCTGGAGAGGGAGGGAGCCAATATCTGAGAACTTTCTAGTAAGCCATGGCTTGTGCTGGTCAGTGGTTCAGGCATGTCTACCCTCAACCCTGTGTCCACAGGCTATAAACTCACAAATCAACAGTGACCACTCAGTAAGTCAAGTGGGGTAGGAGGATGTGTGGAGGCTTAGAGACTTGCAGGGTCCCTTGTGCACCCTGGGACCACAGGCGCATTTCCACAGGAACTAATAATGTGCACAGGTCCCATCAGCGAGGGCTGGGGGAAAGGCAGTCGAGACAGAGGGAACAGCATGTGCAAAGGCTCAGAGGTAAGATCACCTGGTATGAATGGAGGTAGACCGAGTCATGACACCTCGGGACTCAGGCACTGACCTTGTGGCATTGACCTCTATTGAGATGGGCACATTTGGGCCCCTCAGGATGTCGGCGTTGATCCACACAGGCCTCCGGACTCTCCCATCCTGGGTGTACCTTCGAAGGCGGTCCAGGGAGGGGCCCACGGCCTTGATACTCTTGAAGTCTAGTTTGATGCCTGTGAGGGGGAGGGTGGGGGCTTGCTCAGTGCCCGCGTGCTGAAGGGCAGTGGGGTGAGGAACAGAGACTCTATTTGGGCTGGGTGTGAGGCTCGCAAACAGGCATAGCTATTTCAGAGAGGAAGGAGGGTCCACCTCTAGAAGGAGCAGGGCCAGTGTCTAGAGGTGGAACTTGAGTCTTGGTGGGGTGGGTGCAGGGGCACCGAGCCTCAAGAGAAGAGCCAGCTGTGGCTGGGTGGGCGAGGCAGGCTCAGAGCACCCTAAGCCATCCTGGCAGGGAGGGAGGTGGTGTGGACGGAGGGGCGCGCCCTGGAGTAGAGAAGGGCAAAGGAGGAGCATGGACAAATGCCCTGGGCAGGCAGGCGGCAATGGGCGTGAGGGGGGTGTGGGAGACAGGCTGGGGAAGCAGAAGGCCCTGGAGAGCTTGGTCAGACAATGCTCGGTCCTGAAGGCAATGGGGAGCCGTGGAGGGTCGTGTAGAGTGGCCAGACTTCGGAGGTCACTCCGGTGTGCGTTTGTGGCCTGGGGGGTCCTCAAGCAAAGGACAGAGGGACAGAAGACGGCAAGCCCAAGAGGAGGGACACCTGGCCCGTCTCACCTGTGCGTCCAGGAAAGAACACACCTTCATCTACCCTGTCTTCCCTGTCCAGGGCTTGGGATGAGAAAGCCCAAGAAGGCGGGGAGCAAGTCGGGGCAGGAACTAGATTCACCTCCCAGAGGTGGGGGTCCCCGTCCTGCTGCTGGGGACCAGCGGCTATGGGCTGGGCGGGGCTGGGCTTCAGGGGTCCTCACCTTTCTTGGAAGAGGTGAGCACAGTGTCCAGCCACTGCTGCAGTGTGTTGTCGCTGTAGATGGCCGGGGGGTGTGCCATGACGGGGACCCCTGTCTCGTTGGCCGTGTTGAGCCCTTCCACCGTGACATCTGCCTCCAGGACCATGCTGTCACCTGCATAAGGGGCCAAGTTCACACTAGGTCCACTGCCAAATACCCTGTTTCCTAACATTGAAAGGGTCACAGGCCTATGACAGATCATTTGGAAAATAACATAAAATAGGAAGGCGGGCCATCTACCTGCACCTCACCCACAGCTTGCCTTTTGATATGACCTTCCCTGTCTGGGCGGCGTGTAGCTTTTACACAGCTGGGGCCACGCAGCATCTGCAGCTTTATCTGTTTTAGTCCATCGTCCTGTGACTCAGTTGTCAACACATGGCTGCAAAAGCCTTCCTAGGGTGACTCCCTGCGACTGAGCTGCCCGTCCCCCAATCCTGAGACATTCAGGTCATCTGATTTAATCCAAATAAACTCCCAAATCTCACCGCTATGAGTTGATTCCAACTCCGACAGGCACCACAGGCAGAGTGGAGCTGCTTCCAAGGGTTTCCGAAACCGTAATTCTCTTTCTCTTGTGGAGGGGCTGGTGAGTTTGAACTGCTGACCTTACGGTTAGCAGCCTGACTCAAAACCACAAAGCCACCAGCTCACCTCTCATCAATAGGGTGCATGTTTTATCCTGTTTTATTTTTCCCTGATTCCGACTTGTGGAATCTGAGTCGGGCAGCACAGACCCACTTGGAAGTCCAGACTGCCAATTGTTATTAAAAACCCTCCCCGGCTGGTGCAAATACGGGAGCCCTGACTGCTGCTGGTGGCCGAGTGGTTACAAGTTGGGCTGCTAACTTCAAGGTCCGCGTTTGGAACCACCAGCCTCTGCAAGGGGAGAAAGATGAGCCTCGCTACTCCTGCAAAGAGTTACCATCGCAGAAACCCACAGGGGCAGTTCTACTTTGTTCCATAGGGTCACTGTGAATCAGAATAGGGAGTTTGGTTAGGTCTGGGTGCAAATGGGACTACTTAACCACCAAGAGGTGGCTGGAGCCCACCCAGAGCCTTGAGATGGAAACACGTGGTTCGGTGAAGACTCCAGCCCTTGGTGGCAGCAGCTCTCCTCTGGAGGGAATGCGGTAGGTCCTGCCATCTCACGGCGCCCTTGCCACCTCTGAGCATCGCTACTCTGATCTTGTATGTGCCTGATCATTGCCCTCGAGGAGAGTTCCGTCCAGCAGGGAGCTCAGATTGCTGCCCCAGTAACAGACCCAAGATCACACTAGAGTCCCTTGGCCTCGGGGGAGCTGAGTGACAGCAGGGGCTACCAAAGGCAGCATCAGAAGGGACCACCCCTCCATTCATTCAGCCAGCCTTTCCCATGCACGTGCTCCTGCACCTTCTGCCTGGTTGGTGACCTAGTAAGAAGGCTCTGGACCTTGTCCAGCTTCTATCTACACTACAGTATGACCTTGGGCAAGACCCTCTCCCACTCTGCCCCTAAGTTTCCATGCACAGGGTCTCCACTCAGCCCTCTGACCCTTCTCACAGGTCCACCAAGCTCACTGCCAGCCGGTCAATTCTGACCCACAGTGACTCTGTGACAAGGCAACTGCCCTGTGGGTTTCTGAGACGAGCTCTTTACCAGAGTAGAGCCTCATCCTTCTCCCTCGGCGCAGCCAGATGCATAACCACCACCCACCAGTGCTCCTTCTAGAATCCCTGTAATCATTCTCTACAGACTCCCTGGTTGAAAACAAACAAAACAAAACACCCTTGCCCTGAGCATCAGCTCCTTCCATAGTCTCCACACGTGCCAGGCTCTGGTGCATGACATCTTGAGCGCTCAGGTCTGGCCTGCATCTGGCCTGATTCCCTAATGGGGCTCTGCTTTTAAAAAAAATCATTTTAGTGGGGGCTCATACAACTCTTACGACATTCCATCCATCCATGTGTCAAGCACATGTTTCCATCATCCTCAAAACATTCTCTTTCTACTTGAGCCCTTGGTATCAGCTCATCTTTTTCTCCTCCCTGACCCACCCTCCCTCCTTCACGAGCCCTTGATAATTTATAAGTTTTTACTTTTTCATCCCTTACACTGACTGGTGTCTCCCTTAGCCCATTCCTGTTGTCTGTCCCCCTGGGAGGAGGGTTATACGTGATTGGTTCCCCTTTTCTTCCCCCCCACCCCCACCCCTTGTCTTCCCCTACCCTCCTGGAGTTGCTACTCTCATTACTGGTCCTGAGGGCTTCACCTGTTGGTTACTTCGCCTCCCAGCAAGAGGAATACCTGAGCAGCATGTCTGCCCGCTCTCCTGCTAGCCACAAGCCTCTCCCCGCCAGGCAGTCCTCCCTAACTAACCCTCCACTCACCCAGCAAATCTTTCCCATGCACTGACTCCTGGACCTTCTGCCTGGTGGCCCTGAAAGAATCAGAGCACATGACCTTGACCTGCTACATGCCTTAGACAGATCCTCTCCCACTCGCCTGACATTGAGGGGAGGGTCTCATCACAGCAGCCTCAGCATCACCTGGGAACTTGTTTGTTCCATCCCAGATCACTGCTGTCTGTCTTTTGGTTCAAGCTCAGGTTTGAGCTCTGTCCCTTTCACCTTTCATAGGTGTCTTTGACTTTCACAAGCATCCGCTTGAGCCTCATGGAGTGGGTTGGCCCTCTTTAACCCTCTTTAACTGTAGTTTCAAAGGAGAGACTTGGTTCTATCTCGGCTTAAACCCTTCAGACAGTGTCACATTGGGTAGGTCACCTGACTCCTGAGCCTCAGTTTTTCTCCCATACACTGGGCTGCATGGTCACTGCAGAAGGCCTGTACGCTGTGTGGCATGTGCCCCCCACAGGATTCCTGTGCCCACTAGTGACTGCCATGATTGTGAGGCTCAGGAGTGACACAAGTTGCTCAGATACTTGAGTAGCCCTGGGGAGGGGGAGGGGCTCACAACAAAGCTATGGTTCCCTCAGGCTTTGAAGGTGCGGAGGCTGTTGTTCCTGACGGGCCCTGGGGAGCGGTCAGCATAATGCTGCCATTGGAATCAGAGGTCTTGGGGTTCAAATTCTGGGACTGAATCAAATCAGCTGCTCCTCTAACCTCAGTGGGGGGCATTGACTCCCAAGGAGCATGAAACGAGCATGTAAGTCAGCCCATCACCATGACACCCCATCACCATGACACCCCATGACTAATTGCCACCCACCCACAGGAAGCACCTGACCATGGAGCTGTCTTCTGCCATTCAGCTCTCCGTCTGCCTCCCTGACGCACCACCCGCCCTGCCCGGTGGCACTGGTAGCTGGACTTACTGTCTAGGGCCGCCCTCATCTCCGTCTGGTTGTTGGCAGCATGAGACCATGTGACCAGCAGGCCGTCCCGGTGGCTGATCTGGCCCAGGCTCTGAAGGTAGTCCAGCATGTCCCCATCCGGGCAGTAGGCTGAGTCTGACTCACAACCTGGAAGGAGCCCGAGGGGGTTGTTTGCATCAGTCCCTGCTTCAGGACCCCTGTCTATTCACCCTGAGCCCCCCTGTCCCAGCACGGCACAGAACAGCCAGTTCAACTCCAGAGTTCTCAGGGCCACAGGCAAAGGAAGGAGTTGGCCACTGGAGCTTTCTGGCCTGGGACAGCTTCAAAAGGGGGGACGTTCCGAGAAGGCAAAGCGGAGGGGAGACCTTGGAGACTGAGTGCCGACTTGACAGAGAGGGACAGTGGCTTATTCCAGATCAGGAGGAGCAGCAGAAGTGAAGGTTACTGGCAGGGGATACATAGAAATACCAACCACGGGGGGAGGGCCTTCAACCAGACTGCAAATGGCTTTGAATGACAGCAGAGGGGGTTGGCTGTGCCCACAGCGAGAGGCCGGAGAGTGGCCAGAAGCAGAGGGCCATTGAGCAGGGAGTGTGTCACTTAGAGTCCCCCAGGGGGGGCAGGAGGCCTGAGCCGAGGGGGTGGGGTGGCTGGGGAGAGAGCAGCAGATTCCAACTCCTAGCCCCTGGGAGACCCAGTGAGCTGCCCCGCAGGGTGTCTACCTCCGTGGAAGCAGACCCCTCACCTTTCTCCTGGGAAGCAGCCGGTGGAGACGTGTGCTTAACCACGGCACCACCAGACTTCTTTCCCAGGGGATGGAGTGCAGGGGATTGAAGGCACAAGGGAGGCGGAGACTGAGATGAAGCCTGGTAGGTGGGTTAGAGGTGACTACCAGGTCCCTGGGTGGGTGGGGGTGGGGGGAAGCCGGCATGGCATGAGGCCAGCACCCAGCGTGGAGTCTGCGAGGCTCTGTGTCTGTCCCAGGGCTGTGGAGTGGAGCCGGGGCCCAGCGGTAGGGTGGGTCGGGGTGGAAGAGGTAAAGGGAGCTGTAGATGGGGAAGGTCAGGAGGGGAGCCGGCAGGAAGTTCTGGGGTCCCTGGTGACTTACCTGGCTGTGCCGGCCGAAGCAGCGTGAGACCCAGGATCATGCCAATGGTGCACACCAGAGCCACGCCTGCACTGCTGATGAGAACCCACTTGGCCCAACTACCTGAGCAGTGCACCCCGAAGGCCATGGCGCCCCTCTCCCTGGGATGTCTCCACCCCCTCTTGACTCAGCTGGACTGGGAGGAAGGCGGGAACCCCCAGTGGGACTCGGTTCTCTTCTGCAGCCCTGGAATAGCCCGTGGAAGGGACGGCTCCTGAGGTGCCTCCTGTCTCCACCCGCCTTCAGTCTCCCAGGCTCCTAACAGGTCAAGTGGAACACCCTACTTCCCCACCTCCCAAGATGACCTTTGAGCTCAGGAAGAGGCAGCAGAGAGTCAGCCGAGTGCCCCCCACCAACCGACTGTTGGCCCTGCCTGGGAGTCGGCGGACAAGAGCTCTAGCCCCCAGTCCTGCCTGCCTTTGCTGGAGACGTTGAGTCGGCTCTGGCCCCTTGTATTAAAGGGGCAATCTCTAACACCCTTCCCTCTTTCCAACCTAGGACTTTTTGCCCTGCCCTAGGGAGGTGACGGGCTTGGCCAAGGTTGTTGCCCGGACAGATTAGATCTCCCTTTGAGACAGGCCTTCTCCTTTTTCCAAGACAGTGGCTGATTATCTCTGAGATTGAGGCCGAAAGGCCTGGCAGCCACCCGGACCTTTCAGGCCACTCCTGGGGCAGCGAGTCCATTGGGAAGGAAGGGGCTGAGTCACCACCTCAAGCAGAGGGGACTGACACTTGGGGAGCCAGAAGAAGAAACCAATCTGTCATGGGGAAAGTGCAGCTAGAATGCTGGGTGAAAGTAAGGGGGATACTTTGCACGTATTGCCATGGGGGACCGGTCCCTGGAGAAGGATATCATGGTGGGGCCACAACGAAGAGGCAGGCCCTGCAGGAGATGGGTGGACACAGTAGCAGCCACCACGGGCTCCCATAGAGCAGTGATGGCGTTGCTGGAACGTGTGGTTGGAATTTCTTTCTGGAGAATTAATATCAGGCTAGTCCCACGAGCTGGAGAAGCTGTGCCCAATGCACAACTCTTCCAAGGGACTAGTCAGTTCCACCCGCCCCACTCCTCCCCTGAGCCCATTCCCTCCTCTCTCGGGGTCCTGCACATCGCTCCAAAGTCCCCCAGGGACTCAGGAAACTGAGGACCAGTTTCAAGTGGCAGTGGGCGTTGTCAGCCCCAAATCCCCAGGTCAGGTCGGGGAGAGCCAAATGCAGGGAGCCCCAAATCACGGCAGGTCCTCTGCGCAGGCAGGACACACAGGTCTGGTTTCCCATGTATGAGGCCCCTCCCCAAACGATGTCTTAAGCCACACTGGTCTACCAAGGTGAAACAAAGATGCCTGCAAGGAAGCACAGGGCGTATTCACACCCTCCCCTAGAGCAGGCTCTTAGAGACACTCTCCAGGGAACAAAGAGTATGTGTTGACCTACAGCTTCAATCCATCAGCCAAGTAGAGATCCAAAACTGCAGCCAGAGCCACGGGCGTACAAAGTCCAGAGCTTCCACATAGCAGAGAAGGAACCTTATTTTTTTAAACAATTTATTAGGGGCTCATACAACTCTTATCACAATCCATACATATACATACATCAATTGTATAAAGCACATCTGTACATTCCTTGCCCTAATTATTTTATTTTTTTCTCCTCTTTTCTTTTTTTATATTTTATTAGGGGCTCATACAACTCTTATCACAATCCATACATATACATACATCAATTGTATAAAGCACATCCATACACTCCCTGCCCCAATCATTCTCAAAGCATCCGCTCTCCACTCAAGCCCTTCGCATCAAGTCCTCTTTTTTTTCCCCCTCCCTCCCCGCTCCCATCTCCCTCATGTGCCCCTGGTAATCCATACAACGTTATTTTGTCATATCCTTCCCTATCCGGAGTCCCCCCCCCCCCCCCCCGCTTCTCTGCCGTCCCTCTCCCAGGGAGGAGGTCACATGTAGATCCTTGTAATCAGTTCCCCCTTTCCAACCCACTCACCCTACACTCTCCCAGCATCGTCCCTCACACCCCTGGTCCTGAAGGTATCATCCACCCTGGATTCCCTGTGTCTCCAGCCCTCATATGCACCAGTGTACAACCTCTGCCCTATCCAGCCCTGCAAGGTAGAATTCGGATCATGGTAGTTGGGGGGAGGAAGCATCCAGGATCTGGGGGAAAGCTGTGTTCTTCATCGGTGCTACCTCGCACCCTAATTAACCCATCTCCTCTCCTAAACGCCTCTATGAGGGGATCTCCATTGGCCGACACTTGGGCCTTGGGTCTCCACTCTGCACTTCCCCCTTCATTCACTATGGTGTGTGTGTATATATATATATATTCATACATACATACACATACATATATACATATACATGAGAGGGAGGGGGAGCGGTGCGGTGGTCGGCCCACCGGGCGCGCCACAGTGCGCATGCGCGCGTGGCCAAGGGTCGCCCGGACAGGGGAATCTCCCGGTGATCCCCCCTAGCAGCGAGGAGAAGGAGGACAAGGTATCTTCTCCGAGGCTGCTGGTCTACCCACCTTTCGCGTCTGGGGGCGGCCCAGGTTTGCCGGGCGAGGCCGGCCGGCAGGGGGGTGGTGGCGCGAAGGAACCTTATTGATGGACCATAACCAGAATTTTCAACAACAACGAAATTTGATTGGTTGATGATTATATCAGAAAAGTCATATACATCATGAAAACCTCAAAATGCACTGTCACATAGCACCGGCTAAACACACAACATTCCTCATTCCTCTAGTTCCTGAATGCCTCCTTCCCCACTATCACGAACTTACAAATCCAGCTAGACCGCAGTATGGACGTTGTACAGATAAGAGCTCTTGACGCAGGCAATCCAGGACAGATAAACCCTCAGGAAAAATAATGGGAGTAGCAACACCATGAGGGGAGGGGCAGGGGGGAAGGGGCAGAAAGGAGGAACTGATCACAAGGTTGGATATATAACACCCGCCCCAGTCAGGGAGAGGAATAATGGAAATGTGGGTGAAGGGATACAGTGGATGATGTAAGATATGAAAATAAAAATAATTTATAAATTATCAAGGGTTCATGAGAGTGGGAGGGTGGGGGAGGGAGGGAAAAAAGAGGAGCTGAAACAAAGGTCCAAGTAGAAAATGTTTCAGAAATGATGACAGCAACATATATATGTACATGTGTGCTTAATACAATTGAATTATGGATTATTAAAAGATCTGTCCCAAAGTCCATTCGTAGGTCACTGGACATCCCCTTACAGAAGGGTCTCGGGGAGGAGATGAGCCAGTCAGGGTGCAATGTAGCAATGATAAAACATACAACTTTCCCCTAGTTCCTAAATGCTTCCCCCCTGCCCCACTATCATGATTTCAATTCTACCTTGCAAGTCTGGCTAGACCAGAGGATGTACACTGGTACAGATAGGAACTGAAAATGCAGGGAATCCAGGGAAGATGATCCCTTCAGGACCAGTGGTATGAGTGGCAATACCCAGGAGGGTAGAGGGAGGGTGGGTTGGAAAGGGGATTACAAGGATCTGCATGTGGCCTCCGAAAAGTGAGTGAAGGGAGACGTCGGACAGGGCAAGATGTGACAAAACAATAATTTATAAATTATAAAAAAGGATCTGTAAGAGCACCACCCCACCAGTAAAATTACTAATTAGAAAACCCCCAAAAGTCACTGCTGCAGACAAGTCAGTGCCCACTCATTGCAGTGCTATAGGACGGGGAGAGCTGCCCCTGTGGGCTTGAGGCTGTGACTCTTTATGGGAGTAGAAAGCCCTGTGTTTTCCCTTGGGGCAGCTGGTGGCTTTAAACTGCTGACCTTGCACATCACAGCCCCGAGTGTAACCACTGTGCCGCCAGGGCGCCTATGAATACATGGAACAGTGTGGAAAATCGAAGGCTTGGTAAGACCAGTGAACCACACTTCTAAGGCCCCTTGGGAATGGCACGTGTTCATCCCCTGCTCTTGCTTTCTGAGAAGGCTCCCAGTGGTGCCCTGAGACGGGAAGTGGTGACCTGGGAATGGACAGTCACTTCAAGGTTGGGCATCGCTCAAGGCATGGCTATGGGCATCAGCAATGCTATCTATATTGATGACCATACATCACACACGCTGGTCCCGCATTTCATAAGATGACCTTGGGTGTTAGGGGGAAGAAAGACAACGCTGTTTTCATAAAGCAAAACTTAACAGGTTATTTCACAGGTGAAATAAGCTAACCAAGTATTGTTTTTCCGTGACCAAAGATAAACTCCTGACAATGCTGGCATTTTGTGTTTGGAACTCCATAGAAGGCCAGTGGGAAGCCACAAGAGATTTGCCCCTGGTTTGTAGGGAAAAGTGCTAGAAATGATGTGGTTGATAGAGGGTGTCCTGGGCTACATGGAACATGTTGTCCGTTCAAGAGAAGTGCCTGCTTTCTCTGGGTGACCGATGGATGGAAGTGTCGGGATCTCACGGTGACGGGCTTGCTTGAGACCAGAGAGCGCCATTCGCAAGCACTAACTTGGCTGCAGCTGTGTTTCTCCGACGCCGATAAGTAAAGTCGGCGGTTTTCACAGGGAACACATGGCTTGCCTATGGAGCTTGACTACTATCCGGGTGTGTAGAGACTTGGTTATCCGGGCATGTGCTTGGCGTGTCCTGTTGCCGTGTCTGGCTCATGGCGGCCCTGTGAGGCAGAGTAGAGCTGGCTGAAGGTTCCCGTGGCTGTCACCTTACCCAGCGGACTCTACAGCCTTCCTCCACAGAGTAGTGGGCGAGGCCAAACCATCTGAATGCGGTTAAGTTTTCCAGTCCAGTTTTGACCTAGTGCTATGGGGTCTGAAATAAATGTATTTGGCTTTGCCACTTTTGAGACAGAGACAAAAAGCTAAAATGTCTCTTTCAGGTGTAATCTGCAGGGCTAGAGTTTGATCGGTCAGTGGATGAGATTTTTAGAGGGTCGGTATCAAGAAATTAAGTTTTCTTTCTGTTAAAATGACAACATGTTCTTTTTTTAAAACAAAATGTTCATTAATGATTGAATGGCTAACCATGTTTTCTGTGTAATCTGCCTAGAAGGCAAAAAAAATCTGTGTTTACTGGAATGAGCACCCGAGTTCATGTTGAAAAACCCAGCTTTTTTTTACGCTGACTCTGCATCGAGTGAAGCCTCCGCACAAGCGCCTCTTTAGTGTTGAAAGCAGCGCGGGCACGCCGAGGACTGCTCCGGGTGAGCGCCGCGGTGCACCGGGCACCAGAGTGAATGTGCTGGTGACGCAGGCAGGGCGCGCTGGGCACGGCCAGAAGGAGGAACAAATCTGTCTCAGAAGACGCCCAGCCAGACTGCTGCTTAGAAAGGAGGAGGGCAGGTTTCATCTTGATGCATTTTGGACATGTGACCGGAGAGAGCGGCCCCAGAAGCCCCTCATGCTTGCTCATGAAGAGGACGCCCCTCAATGAAAGAGACTGACCCCGTGGATTCCACTGGGTCAGAAGGGGCTCAGTGGCAGCTAACACCACAAGTACTGCGAGTGAGCCACAGCCGCTTTCAGTACTACTAGTTAACCACAGCCGCTTTCAGTACCACTAGTTAACCGCAGCCGCTTTCAGTACTACTAGTTAACCGCAGCCGCTTTCAGTACTACTAGTTAACCGCAGCCGCTTTCAGTACTACTAGTTAACCGCAGCCGCTTTCAGTACTACTAGTTAACCACAGCCACTTTAAGTACTACTAGTTAACCGCAGCCACTTTAAGTACTACTAGTTAACCACAGCCGCTTTCAGTACTACTAGTTAACCGCAGCCGCTTTCAGTACCACTAGTTAACCGCAGCCGCTTTCAGTACTACTAGTTAACCACAGCCGCTTTCAGTACTACTAGTTAACCGCAGCCGCTTTCAGTACTACTAGTTAACCACAGCCACTTTAAGTACCACGAGTTAACCACCTCGAGGTTTCGTGTCTCCGGATAGCTGTGGACGCGTAGAAGAGTTCCACAGGGTGGACGCCGACACAGACGGCAGTAAACGCTCTGAACGCGATAACGCTCGGATGAGGCCATACGTCCAGGATGCGAGTAGAGAAGCAGGCTGAGGCCTCCAGACTCCTGATCTGGAGCAAAGTGGAACCGGCACGAAAGAGACGCCGCGGAAGGACCTGTAAGGTTGTGGGTCGCTACTGGTGCTGCGTGCCCTGTTTTCTGGATCTGACATTCTTCCCTTTCCCCTAAAGTAGCTCACGAAGGGGGTTGTGTTTGATCAGCAATCTGGAGGGGCTCCTATTGTGCTATTGCCCGGCCTCGACTCAGAAATCAAAGGAGAAAACAAGAACCAGGAGAGGACCCTAACAATTAAGACCAGAAACGATACTCTGATGGATTAAAAGAAGGATTAGGAAGAGGCCCTCTCCCACGGGACACTTCCCAGTCAGTGTCTGACGCAGGTGACTCTTGGGTGGAAAGGAATCCACTCAGACCTCAAATGGTTTCGGCTATTGTAACACGAAGCAGAAATCTCCCTGATGAACTTTGGGATGCTCGAAAGCAACTGGAGCAGCCGCTGAAGTCAGACCCAAGACTTGACGGAACAAACTCCAGCTAGTTCCCATGGAAGCTCTGGTGGCCCATTGGGTTAGCACTGGCTCCTCACCGTAAGGCCAGCAGTTCGAAGCCACCAGCTCCGAACCCCACAGGGGCAGTTCCACCGTGTCCTCGAGGTCCTGGGTCAACTCGGCGGCAGTGAGTTTAGAGGTCCGGTCCGTCTTCTGAGGAGGACACCTGTGCTTTAGCGAGTCAGTGTTGCTGTGCCCGGCCACGTCCGTCCGCCCGCGGTCTTGCTCAGTGTGGCTGTTGCTCAGCCCCCTGGAAAGCAGTTACTGACCATGCCTGTGTCTAGCAGTTACTGACCATGCCTGTGTCTAGCAGTTACTGACCATGCCTGTGTCTAGCAGGTACTGACCATGCCTGTGTCTAGCAGTTACTGACCATGCCTGTGTCTAGCAGTTACTGACCATGCCTGTGTCTAGCAGTTACTGACCATGCCTGTGTCTAGCAGTTACTGACCATGCCTGTGTCTAGCAGTTACTGACCATGCCTGTGTCTAGCAGGTACTGACCATGCCTGTGTCTAGCAGGTACTGACCATGCCTGTGTCTAGCAGTTACTGACCATGCCTGTGTCTAGCAGTTACTGACCATGCCTGTGTCTAGCAGGTACTGACCATGCCTGTGTCTAGCCAAATTCAACATGGGGCTTGTTCTTTAGGTTTCAGTTGGTGCCTGAAGCCACTGGCATCCCTGACAGAGCCCTGGCTGAATCCTAAGCCTTGCAACAGTGCCAAGGCCATCTCGAGCCTCCCTCATTCACCTTCTGACGCCAAGGTGAAGTCCAAGGAGACAGGGAGGACCAGGCAACCCCAGGAGGCAGGGAGGAGCAGCTTGCTTAAGGAAAAGACAGACAGAGGAAGGTGGGGCATAAACAAAGAACAAGTAAACGAGGGAGGGGCATACAGAGAAGTTTTAACTATTTCCTGCTTTCTTTTTCGATTGAGGTTTTTCTATATTTTGCTCAATCATTGTTAGTTAGTTTGCTTCCTGTTGGTGTTTTGTCTGGTTTTCTGTATATGAAGCCCAGGATCGGTAAACTTATGAAGACAGTGACTTAGGGGCCCAGCAAGGGAGGATGGGGAAATGGGAGGAACCCAAGTGGAGAACATCAACAAACACCACGTCCTTGTGCCCTCAGTTTTGAGAAAGATAAACTCCAAGGTCAGGCTAGAAGTTGTGTTTTGGGGTAAATTGTTATTCTGAAAACACAGCTTGGCCCTTGTTTCCATGACAATGTCGGTGAGATCTGTATAAGGACCTTTGGAAGGTTTCCCATTTTTGAAATGTTCTTGATCTCCCTAGTTAAAAATCTTACCTTGGGTTACAAATTGTATATCAACAGGCTTCCATCAATGACTGTTATCGGTGTAATACGGTTTTTGGTTTAATATGCACAGTCCATTCAGGAAACTTGGCGTCATGGCAGGCCACCCAGAGGTGGAGTGGGCCCTGGGTCCCAAGGATGCTGAGGTCTTAGAGAAGGGAAGTCCTACTCTACCTGGTCTCAGGTTCACTCTTCAAATCGGCTCAACACAAACCTTCCTGACCGGTGGCTCTGGACCAGGTGCCAGCTGGGTGCTGGAGATGTAGGCACGAATGGTCCAGGGTCTCCACCCCCAGGCATCCCCAACCTCTTGAGAACAGTGTGGGTACAAGCAAGTGGAAGTATGTCCTTCCAGTCTTCTGCCCTAGGGGCTGCTCTCCCAGCTGCCTGTCCTGACCCAGATCCAAACAATAGTGGGCTTCATTCAAATTTCTTCAGTGGTAGCATGTAGAAGAGTGGACTCACTGAGACCTTAGGATGACAACCCGAATGAGCTAACTGGAACCGACAGAAGCTGCAACTGAATACGAGCCACATACTGTCAACAGTAGAAAGGGTCAACAAGAAACCCGCTTACAACCTTCCATCAGAACGATGACTTGTGTTTTCAGTGTGAACCTCCCCATCTTCTCTTCAAAGAATTAGGGGCATGATTCAGCCTACCTGGTCCGGTGTGTATTTTCTGTGCTTCCATTAATGAGGACAATAATAAAATCCCTATTAATAAGAGCAATGATACATGTATTTCTTATATTCCTTGGCTCCACAATCAATGCTCCTTGGAAGCAGCAGCCAAGAAATCAAAGGACACATTGCATTGGGCAAAGCTACAGTGCAAGCCTTCTTTAAAATACCGAAGAGCGGGGATGCCACTTAGCGGACTGAGATGCTCCGGCCCCAAGCCGAGTCGGTCTCCTCGCATGCATGTGAAAGGTGGACACCGAGGAAGAACCGATGCGTTCGGATGATGGTGTCGGTGAAGGACGCGGAGAGGACCAAGGACTGCGAGAAGAACGAACCAACCTTGTCTTGGAAGGAGGACATCCAGGAGGCCCTCAGCAGGGGCATGGTGAGGCTGTGTCCTGCCTTTTGGAGGTGTTCGCAGAGGGACCAGCCCGGGAAAGGACTTCAGGCTCGGTACCGTAGAGGGCCAGTGCAGAAGAGGAGGTCTGTCAGTGGGCTAGGTTGGCACCGTGGCCGCGATAATGGACGCCAATGTGACAGTTGTGACGATTGTGTCGGACCGGCAGTGATTTGTTCTGTTGTCCATAGTGTCCCCGTGAGATGGAACTGACTATATGGCCCTAACAGTAGCCACAACCACAACCACCGCCACATAACCCACCCTTCACTCTGAGTCTGTTTCGATGCATGGTGACTCCAACGTAGAGCAGGCCAGGGCCGGCCTGGACAGCACCACCAGGCCTCCCTGCATCGCCACAAAATGCCTGCAATCTTTATTTCCTCTCCTCTACTCCCCCCGACCCCCGCCCCAGCAAACAGGTCACCACGGAGGAAGGAATCATGCCGTAATTGCCCACCGATTCCATCTTTGTGATACTGTGGGAGAGAGGTGTCGCGATCCCACTCTCCGAGGAGGGAGTGCAGCGTCCGTTGGCAGCGCAGCCAGGACGCAGTGCCCTGGCAAGGGGCCAAGCAATCTCCGAGGCCCGGGCTTTGCCATCCGGTGCTCTGAAGACTCCACCGGGTGTGTCCAGAGGAAAGAGGGACTTTACCCAGCTCAAGCTGAGGGAACCCTTCTGGGTGAATGCCAAGCGGCAAAGGGCTTTGGCAGTCCCTGTGACACCTTTTGCGAGATAAGTAGCCACGTTACGGAGCCCCACCCGTGCCAGGCACTGTGCTGGGCGCTGGGGATCCACTCAGCCCACCCATCCCACCAGGGTGCCGGGGCTCTTGCAAGTTAGATGTGCAGCAGCTGACGAGAGAGGTGCTCTCGGAGGGGTGGGGGTGACCATAACTTGGACCCACACCCGCCAGGTGACTTTCAGAGAAGACATGGCTTAGGCTGCTCTGGGGCACCATGAGGGATGGGGATCCAAGGGGAATGCTGCATCCCAGGTGAGCAGTGGGTGCAAAGGCCTGTGGGAAAGGGCTTGTCTGCCATGGGGCTGGAGCACAGAGCAGGGAAGGGAGGAGGAGGGGGAGCTGGACACGGGCCCCCTGCTGCAGAGCTGGGCTGCATCTCGGGGGAGGTGTGGGCGAAGCAGGGGTGCAGCTTGGTCAGCTTTGCACGTTGGGAGGTGACTCTGGAAGCTGGTCCTGAGATGGGTCTGGAGAAAGCCAGACTGCTGGAAGCCGTCCTGTCTCAACCTTGCCCACCCACTGCTGTGTCCCTCGGAGCTCCCTGGCTGCTGCACTGGACTGCCCAGAGGAACCGCCGCAAGCCCGCAAGACAAGCAGCCAGGGGCATTTCAAAGGAGAGCAGTCACTTAACAGAGCTGAGTTTGCCGACATGAGATTTATTGACCTGGGGAAGGGGATCACAGCTTCATGGACAGGCCCACTACCATTTGGTTATTCGAGCCCAATCAAAGCTCACCTCGCTCCTCATGGTCATCTTAATTAGCTTTGGCCATTGCTCATCCTTCGGAAGATGTCCTTATTGCAGAATCTGGGTGGCTCCTGCCTGTGCCTCATTCCTGTGCGGACCCACCCTGCTCTCTGTCCCTCAGAGGCGGCCCCAGGGTGCTGTCCGGAAAAGATCAAGGACTTGGCAGCCTGGGCAGATGTCCTAGACCTTGACCTGAGGCCAGGGTTTCCCTTTTATGGGCTTCCCTCTCCTTATCATCACTGTGGCATTTGACTAACACCTGGTGGGGCTCCGAGATACACCCACCCTCCTCCCCTCTTGCCCTCCCACCCCTTCTGACTCTCTTGGAGACCCCATGTGTGTCAGGGTAGAATGGTGCTTTTTCAAAAGCAAACCACCCGGCCTTTCTTCAAGACCAGGTGCTCTGGACTAGAACTGTCGCGCTTTGGGGTAGTTGAGGTCTTAAGCATGTGGGAACCGTCTCCTCCCCCACCCTCCCTCACTTGGTTCGGAGAAGGACACAGCTGGCCGGCAAACAGCCGTTATTTGTGAAGTTCCTTTCTGGTGCCAAGCCCAGGTCTAGACGCACTGGTCTACTTAATTTTCACAAACTTTCGCAGCAGTGCTGCGAGCTCACAGAGGCGATTAACCTTTTGCCGAGATGGTGAGGCCCAGAGAGGCACTGCAGTGTCTCCAAGGTCAGAAGGAACAGAACCCCCGCCCACCACACCGATGCCAGGATGCAGCCAGGAATGGTCTTGGCAGACAGGAGGCAGCGAGATAGCCTTTTACAGGAGGGAGACCAGTTCCTGAGTGCCTACTGTGTGCCGGGGCCCTGGGGTGCTACCCTTGTGTGCCGTGAAAGACTAGTATGGGCTGATGAGGCAGCAGGAGAAATGTTAGCAAGACGGAAGGTCAGTTACCACACCTGACCACACCTGAGCACTGGTCCTGAAGGGATCATCCGCCCTGGATTCCCTGTGTATCCAGTTTCTATCTGTACCAGTGTACATTCTCTGCTCCAGCCAGATTTGTAAGGTAGAATGGGATCATGATAGTGGGGGGGGGGGAGGGAGGCAGCATCTAGGAACTAGAGGAAAGTTGTACGTTTCATCGTTGCTACACTGCACCCTGACTGGCTCGTCTCCTCCCTGTGACCCTTCTGTAAGCGGATGTTCAGTTGCCTACAGATGGGTCTTGGATCCCCATTCTGCACCCCCCTTGTTCACAATGATAGAGTTTTTTGTTCTTTGATACAAACTAGGTTTTCATTCAACAAGTCACACACATTTTGATTCGTGACATTGATTAGTCTCCAGGATGCACGACCCTCTTGCCCCTTCCTCCCTGTGCCGACTGTTCCTTCTGTCCTTCTTCCCTCTCCCTTCCGCTGAGCTTCATCCTTGAGGAGGAGCTGCCCTTCTGCTTGCTCTGAGGTGTGTGCACCTGTTTCCCTTGCAGGTGTCTCCAATGCTTGGCTGTCAGCCCTGTCTGCCCATTTGTCATACGGTGCCTCCAGTGTTTCAAATACCAGCGGAGCTTTCAGACCAAGGCAGACAAGGACAGGGAAGAGGCGTCCACTTCTGTCAACGTTATGAATCACAGCAGAACGTTGTCTGACAAAGAGCCAGAAGGTAAGCCAGCCGGGCTGGAAGACACTCAAGATACAGCTGGGGAGTAGCTGCAACCTCCCGAACAGTGACCTGGAATGCCGCCGAAAGAGCCAAGCTCTTAGGATCTGGCTTCCAGTGACAAGAAAGAGGGACAGCCAACCGTGGTTGATGAGAAAGTGGAAGATATCAAGTTTGAATCATGCTAGGAACATCGGAAGTCGTCAGAGATGAAATGGAGCACACGCAAAGTGGTATCCTAGGCATTCATGAACTGAAGTGGGTGGGACCTCACCATTTTGGATCAGATAATCATATGGCTTACTAAGCTGGAATGACAGATAAGGAAGGGCGTCACATCCATCATCCAAAGACAACATTTCAAGAGCTTTCTTGAAGTGTAGCACTGCCTGTGATAGGATAATATTCAGACACCTGCAAAGAAGACCAGCTAACACACAACTACTCAGATCTAAAGACCAGTGATGAGGGCGTTAGCGAATTCTATCAACTTCTTCAGCCTGAAACCGATTGAACCTAAGGTCAGGGTGCACTGAAAATTACTAGCGATTGGAATGTGAAAGTTGGAAACAAAGAGGAAGGATGGTGCTATAGTTTATTGTACCAGCCTGGCTGATAAACACAAGTAGGATTAACTGAAGGGCAGAGGGATAAATGGCTCGGCGAGCCTCACCTTGGTTGTTCTGTGCCTCAGTTTAAAGGGGTACACTACCTGTGGGATCCCTAGCCTGTGGACTGTGTTGCTGTAAGTTGAGGTCCCTTCAAGCCCACATGATTGGAATGTTCATCTCTGGAGCTGGGGACCGACAGGTGATGACAGTTGGGGACCTGCCTTGCTATTTGCTGCCTGGGTATATATAGCCCAGCTCTCTCTACAGAAGGGGACTGGCACCTGGCAGCTCTCAAGCCTTAAAGGACTGCTAGTGTCTCACTGCTTTATAATTTAACTGTTAATTTCTTGTATTATCTATCTGTATATAATTTAACAGTTAGTTTCTTGAATTATATATCCATCTTTATAAATATATTTATATAAAATTACTAGCAATCTGGTTTGTCTCTCTAGAGAACCCTGTCCAACACAGATGGGTAGTTATAAATAATGAGTTCGATGATAGAAACGATGCTGAGATCCCATGTGAGTTTGGCAAGACTGAAGACTATGTATTAAAATACATTTTTCAATAAGACCACTGGCAACCATACACAGGGACCTTGCCAGACAGAATACATAGGAATCAAATTGACTCCATCTGTGGAAAGAGACCATGGAGAAGTTCAATATCACCACACCAGCCGAAACAAGGCCAGGGACTGACTGTGGAACAGACCATCAATTGCTCTTATGTAAGTTCAGGTTGAAGTTGAAGAAAATAAAAACAATTTAATTGTCCATGAGAGCCAAAATGTAACTGAACATACCCCACCTGAATTTAGAGAACATCGCAAAACAGGGACCTAGGACCAGGTGAGCTGTGGGAGGACATCAAGAACTCCATACGTGATGAAAGCAAAGGGTTGTTAAAAGACAGGAAACAACGAAAAGGCCAATGTGGATGTCAGAAGAGACACTGAAACTTGCTCTTCGGTGTAGAGTAGTTAGAGTAAATGGAAGAAGTAGTAAAGCAAAAGGACAGAACAGGCACTTTTAAAGGTGGCTCGAGAAGACGTTTTGTAATAGAGCGTGCAACAACCTGGAGTTAGGGAACCCAGAGGAAGAGCGTGCCCAGCATTTTTGTTTTAACTGGAGAAGAAAAGAATCAAACCTTGAATTGCAATTTTAAAAGTCTACTGCATAGAAAAATATTGAATAAGGCAAGAAGAGTTCAAAGAAGATGGAAGGAATAGACAGAATCATTATACTAAAAATCACTAGTAGACATTCCACCATTTCAAGAGATAGCCTTTGATCAAGAACTGATGGTACTGAAGGGAGAAATCCATGTTGCACTACAGGTGTTAGTGAAAAACAAGTGTTCAGAGATGAACGGGATACTCACTGAAATGCTTCAACGAGCTGATGGAGCGCTGAAAGCACTCGCTCTTCTATGTAAGAGATTGGGAAGACAGCTACCTGGCCAACCAACTGGAAGAGACCTACATCTGTGCCCAGAGAAAGGTGACCCAACAGAATGAGGAAGTTATCGAACAATATCCTTAATATGATGCCCAAGTCAAATTTGGTTGAAGATAATTGAAAGACACTCACTGTTGTACATTGACAAGGAGCTGCCAGAAATTCAAGATGGATTCAAAAGAGGACAGGCAATGAGGAGCATCACTGCTGACACCAATGAAAATCTTGGCTGAAAGCAGGGAAAGATGCTGCTCTGTGTTCTCCTGGCTGTGCAAAGGCATGCAGCTGTGTGGACCGTACAGACTGGGGATGACCTTGAGAAGTAAGGGCATTTCAGAACACGTAATTGTTGTGCTCATGTGGAAGCTGCACACGGACCAAGAGGCAGGTATTTAAACAGAACAACAGCATAGGTAAGCATGGCTCGTGGTTTCATATTAGGAAAGGTATACACCGAAGCGAGAGCTTTTTACCGTGCATATTCAATCCGTAGGCCGAACAAGGAATTTGAGAAGCTGGACTATATAGCTGGACTATACAGCTGGACTATACAGCTGGACTATACAGCTGGACTAAATAGCTGGACTACACAGCTGGACTACACAGCTGGACTACACAGCTGGACTACACAGATGGACTATACAGCTGGACTATACAGCTGGACTCTATAAGAGGAATGGGGCACCAGAATCCTCAGGATAGTTCTGTGCTTGAGCCCTCGTTACAGCCACAGTGTCAACCCATCTCCTTGAGATGGCGCCTCTTTCTCTCTGCGCCTCTGCTTTACCAAGGACTGGTCTCTCCAACATGTGCCAAGTGTGTAGCATGAAGCCTCACCACCCTTGCCTCTAAGGAGCACTCCGGCCATACTTCCAAGACAGATCTGTTTGTCCTTTCGGCAGCCTATGGTACTTTCACACATCCTTCCCCAGCACCACAATTCAAACTCGTCGATTCTTCTTTGGCCTTCCTTATTTAATATCCAGCTTTCAAATGCATATGAGGTGTTGGAAAATACCATGGCTTGGGTCAGACTCACCTTAGTCCCCAAAGAAACCCCCCTCATTTTCAGTACTCTAAAGAGGTCTTCTGCAGTAGATGTGCCCAGTCAATGTGTCTTTCGATCTCTTGGCAGCTGCGTCCGTGAGCATTGATGGTGGGTCCAAGCAAGAAGAAATCCTCGACAACTTGAACCTGTTTTCCCTTTGATTGAGGCTACCAATGTGTCCAGGGTGAGGATTCTGGTTTTCTTTACACTCAGTGGTAATCTACACTGAAGACTGCAATTCCTGATCTCCACCAGCAAGGGCTTCAAGTCCTCCTCACTCTCAGCAAGCAAAGTGTGTCATCTGCATATTGCAGGTTGTTAATAAGCTTCCCTCAAATCCTGATGTCACATTCTTTTTCATAGAATCCAGCTTCTCTGGTGATTTACTCAGCGTATAGATAGGCTAAGTATGGTGAGAGGATACAACCCTGACCTTTCTTGGTTTTAAACCATGCAGTGGTCTCTTGTTCTGTCCACACAACTACTGCCTTAGATCCACGTTGCTCATAAGCACCACGACCAAAGGGATCCGGGATTCCCATTCTTCTTAGGGCTGTCCATAGGTTACTATGGCCCACACAGCCAAATGCCTTTGCAGAGTCAATAAAACACAAGGAAACATCTTTCTGCTGGTCTCTGCTTTGAGCCAAGATACTTCTGACATCAGCAATCATATCCCTGGTTCCCTGGCCTCTTCTGACGCCATCTCATTTCATTCAAAGCCAAACTTCTCCCAGTGGCGAATGGAGCCTATGGGATCTGCCCTGGCTGCTCTGCCTCCTTGTCTCCCTCCTCTCACCCTCCCTCACTCCCCTCTACACACAGACACACACACACACACACACACACACACACACACACGGTAAAACAACACTAAAGAATAATAGGGAATCTGCAGGACCCTCAGAACACGGATGAACTTGGAGGACATTCTGCTGAGTGACATTAGGCAATTAGAAAAAGACAACTATTGTATGACAGCACTGTAATGCAAGGTTAAGGACAGGCTTTATCACACACAGCAATAAATACTCTGATAGCTACCAGGGGTGCAAGGGGGGAGGAGGGAGGCGGAGCTGCGTCCTAGAGAGGAAGGGAGGCAGGCCCAGAGAGATCAAAGTTCGGAAGGAGGGTGGAGTCAGGGGAAGCCGCTGGGAGGTTTGCAGGAGCTAAGGGCAACAGAAACAAAGAGTGTTGTAGACACAATATCCACAATCTATCAGAGTGATCTCGAGTAGATGCTAGGATAGACATGTAGGTTGAACAGGTGGGAGAGGGGAAGTGGGAGTACACCACGGATATACATAGGTTTGACAGAGGATATTTGTATATATGCAATTATTTTTGAGGAAGTATAATAATGACTATGGGAGAGGATATTAGGGACAAAGTTTTGATAAATTCAAAACCTAACCAAACACCCTGAGGCAATGAGTCACGGAGCCTGGGTGGGGCCTCAGGACCACAGTCTCACTAAACACCAAGGATAATTTGCATAATAGTTCACAAAGACCATTGTGTTAGTCTGGGTTGACTAGAGAAACCAATTCAGAGACACTCATAGGTGTATAAGCAAGAGTTTTATATAAAACAGCAATTGTATATTGAGAAAACAACCCAGCCCAGTCCAGATCAAGTCCATAAGTCCAATATTAGCCCTATGTCCAATCCCAATCTATAAATTCCTCTTCGGATTCACGCAATGACGCTGAATGCAGGTCAGTGGGTGGAAAGTCTTGTGGATCCAGTGGCAGTGGAAACATCTTAGCGCTGGCAGGGGTCTCCACTTGGCTCCTCCTGCTCCAGGTCTCTAGCGTAGCTCCGTGTGTCTTGTCAGAGGAATGTCTTTCAGGGAGTGAGTGTACCTGGCCTCCAGTGAGATATTTATCTCCATCGTGCCTCCAAATGAGGTCATCAAACTGCGACCTGATTGACAGGTTAGACTCTACCCCTGCACAAGTTGACACCAGATTATGTAACTACCGCCACCATGGTCTACATCGTACTGTGGTGAGGTGTGATGGGCATCTTAAAAGCCTACCATCAGCCATCTAACGTGCAACTGTTGGTCTCTTCCTGTCCAGAGGAAAGAAGAGTGACAAAAACAGAAAGGCACATGAAAAACAATTAGTCCAATGGAGTAATGAACCACCCAGACATCAGTATCCGCCCCCAAACTACCAGACGTGGAAGGAAAGGATGCCTGGGTAGATGAAGATCCGATAATGCCTGGCTACCACTAACAACTGCTTGGAAAAGGATCACATTAGAAGGGACTGGGTAGCGTGGGGACAGCAGTCAAACACATAAAAGAGATCAGGTTTCCTGGTTGTGATAGGTAGGTTTATTGTGCCAACCTGACCAATAAGAACATGTGGGATTAATAAGTCACAGTATGATTGGAGGGCTAAGAGATAAATGGCTTGCCAGACCCCACTGCTCTCTCTCTTGTTCTCTGGTGATTGGACCAGTGTGTGGCTGCTTTAGCGAGTTCTCTGCCTCAACTTGTGAGCCACACTACCTGTGGTACACCCAACCCCTGGACCATGTTGCTAGAGCTTGAGGTTCCTTTGAAACCTGCTTTGCCATACTTCTGGTGTCTACATTGCTTGAGCTGGGGACTGTCAGATCCTGTCATCTGGTTGACTGTTGGTGACCTGCCCTGCTGTTTGCTGCCTGCATTGCTCTAAGAAAGACTCAGCTCTCTGCTTTCTTGACCTTGGACCCAGTAGCCCTTGTGAGTTACAGGACTTCCAGTATATTAACTGTTCCATGGAAGTGAGTTGAACTGAGCCCTCTGTACTGCTGTGTGAGCTAATTAGCTGTTATATTCTTTTGTGCTGTATCTATCTCTATATCTATCTATCTGTCTACCAAAAATCATACGTTTCCTGGTTTTGTTTCCCTAGAGAAACCTGTCTAACGCATTGGTCGTCGGGACAGACTAGTAGGACTTCTAAGACTAGACCCTTACCATTCAGGCCTGGAGCTTAACTCACACGTGTGTTAGAATAACCAACCATTTAAGGTAAGAAAAGGGAAGAATTCGCCCCAGGACAAACTGTATTCACAGCAAAAACAGTAAAATAAAGTCCATAGGGTCAGGAAAGAAGCGGAAGGGAAACGGGAAGCAGGCAGGAATCATTGACTGTAAAACTAGGATTTGTTCTGTAAACTTTCACCTAGTTCACAATTTAATAAAGGTTGGTGGTTCAAACCCACCTAGTAGTATCACGGAAGAAAGGTCTGACCAGCTGCTTCCATAAAGATGGAAGCCAAGCAAGCCTTAAAGAGAAGCCCTATCAGAAGGAGCCCTGGTGGCAGAGTGCTTATACTTTGGGCTGCAATCCACAGGGTCAGCAGTTCAAAACCACTAGCCACTCATCTAGAAAAGATGGGCTTTTCTACTCCTGTAATCAGTTACAGTCCCTTCTTGGAAACTCAGAGGGACAGTTCTGCCCTGTCCTCTGGGGTCACTCTGAGTCTTTTTTTCTGTCAGGTGGGAGTCACTACAAAATGACTGTGTGTGTGTGTGTGTAAAACCTCTATTAAAAAAGAAATGGAGACAACTCAAAAAAGGAGGGGGTGAGACGCACAACTTGAAGGATGGATGTAAATGTAGAAGCTGCCTGCTTTGTGTTTGGTGTGTGTTTTGCTAAGTGTATTGACAATAATAAAATAAAAATTAAAAAGAAAGGAAGAAATGGAGGCCCTGAGGGAAAGAATGAAGGTCTGTGCCCACCCTCGGCCTTCCTGGGCTCCTCTGGGTCCAGCCTAGCTGCCACCCAAACACCTACTAAGGAGTCCCTGTTGGGAGTGCCAATGAGATGGCTGTCTGGAGAAACGCAGTCACTTTCCCAAGGATGGAACTGGGCTTTGATCCAAGACTGGCCTTCATCTGAAGCTCTTTACACAAATAACCCACAGGCCTCCTTCCCAAGCTTGCACCCCAAACCTCGGAACCATGTGATCTCTTCAAGATTTGTGGAGGCAGGGTGAGTGGTTTGGTGGGAAGGCCTGAGTGCCAGGCAACGAAGAGGATCTTCATGTGAAGTGAGACCGTCTCTGGGCAGGTGTGGGGGTCTGAACAGGTAGGTGCATTTTGGAAAGGACACTTTCCCACTCCTCCTCCTGCTCATCATGGCGGGAGAAGCAGGAATCTCATTGGCTGGAAGAATTCTAGGTCCTGCTGACCTCACAAAGACCATAACACATGCCGGGGCTGGGGAAACCCAGGTACATTGTGGGTGGCCTTGGGGAGCACCAGGGGTGGGGGCAGCCTCAGTGACCACCTTGATTCCCCCGCCCCCAGGGTAAAAGTCTATCCCCTCTGGCTGTCGTCATTCCACAGTTAGAACTTGATACCTTTGTTTAGAGCTGAATTTCCTGCTACCATGTGGATGCTCCAGGTGAGGTAAACATTGAACTTTCTATCCGCAGCACAGAGAGGCAGAGTTCATGTGAGGGCCCAGAGTGAGAAGGGAGTGGGGAGAGGAGAGTGGGGATGAGGGGGAGAAACCCAATAAGGTGTTCTGGGGGAAAGAGAAAGGAGGAGAATCTGAGCCCCCGATGTTGTCTCTTTTTTTAAGTCTCTGTGTCTTCACCTCACTCTCACTCAAGGAGAGGATGGACATTTGTTGGTGGCCTACTGGGGGCTAGGCAATCTGACCACGACTTTCTATGCAGCACCTCACCTTCTTCTCTACAACACTCTGAGTGTTGAATCGTAAGATGGAGACTCTGAGCAGTGAGGTTACCTGCATACTTTCCAATAGCAGTCAAAGACAGTTTGGGATTCAGGTCTAGCTGATGCCAACGTCCTCAGGTTGGCATTGCTTTCACGGGTTTCTCCTTTAAGGTAGGTGCCTGTGAGCGACAGAGAAAATGGGGAGTCAGAAATAGGAAAACATAGCTCCGCTGAGTGGATTCGTGCCTTGGGAAGCTCTGTGGGATTACGGAGAAAGATGAGGATTGCGGGAAGCTGGGTTTGAATCCCGCTTCTGCTACTTCTTGGGAATTTTGTCAAAATGCCTTTAGACCCTGGAGCCTGCTGAGTGGACTTGTCGGTAAATGAGGCTTATGATCTCCACCTTGAAGAATTGTGCTTCACTCGTTCTCTGACTCCATGTTGGGGTGCTCTGATTTGTGTTGGGGAGACCACGGTCACACGATCGCCAGACAGCATCCAAACTCACTCTCTGGAGTGTAGGCGGAGGTGATCCTGGCACAGAGTGCTCACATGTGTAGGGGGGCGTCACACACATTTGGAGGAAGACACACACGTACAGTGGTGAGCCAGTGTGAGCCAGGGTACTGACTGAGGTTTAGGAGGGTGGCTTGGGGGAAGTCATGGGCCTGGGAAGCAGTGTTTGCGAAGTCCCCAGGGCAAACCCCTTTAAGGCACTGGGAGAAATTGAGAGTGCTTTGAGCAGGAAGGGCCAGGTTAGAGAAGAAGATGGAGGTTAAGTAGGAGAGGTAGGGAAGTGGAGGGGGCCAGGTCTGCTGGGTGAAAATTCTTGGAGAAAAGCAGCCTCCTCTCTGTAGATCAGGGTGCCTCCACTGGGCCGCCCATCAGCTGTGTGGAAAATGCTTTCCGGAAAGGATGATCCAGAGTTCTTCAGCGTTACAAAGGAACAGGCTCTGAGTGTGAGGGCTGCGGATCCATCCCACTGAAACCGACCAGACCAGTCCCACCTCCCTTCCACAGTCGGTAGCGCTCAGGAGAAGCTGCAAGGTGGTGGTGGGGGGAAGGATTGTCCGCGCCCGTTTTCTTTCATCTGAGCATGCTGTTATCGCTCCTTCCTTCCTAAAGGGTAGTCTCCTTGGACATAGAATTCGTGGTGGACAGTTCTTATCTTTCGGCCCCTGAAAGTAGGTGCCACTTATTGCTGACGTCCATGAGTTACAGTGAGAAACCCGCTGGCCCTCGAATTGGTGTTCCCAGAGATAATGTGCCCGCCTGCCCCACTGGCTGCTTTTAATTTCTTCCTTAGTTTTCAGAGGTTCGACTATGAGCTGTTCTGAAATCGATTGCTTCAGATGGATCCCAGTTTGGTATTTTCCCAGCTCTCCAAGTCCACGTGCTGTCTGTCACCGCATCTGGGACATTTCCAGCCCACCATTTTCCTCCTCTCCTTCTGAGCTCTAACGACACGAATATTCGATATTTTGAGTCGATTTTCTCTCTGGCTCTGGTTTAGTAAATTTTACTGATATTCCTTCAAATTCACCGAATCTCTCCTCTGTTATCACTCTACTATTAAGCCCATACAGTCTATTTTGAATTTTGGTGTATATATATATAATTTCATTGGGGGCTCCTACAGCTCTTATCAGAATCCATCCATCCACTGTGTTGAGCACATTTTTACATTTGTTGCTACCATCATTTTCAAAACATTTTCTTTGAACTTGAGCCCTTGTATTGGCTCTTCATTTTTTCCTCCTCCGTCCTCCATCCTCCCTCCCTCCCTCACGAACCCTTGATAATTTATTAATTTTTTTCATGTCTTACACTCACTGATGTCTCCCTTCACCCACTTTTCTGTTGTCTGTTCCCCAGGGAAGGGGTTATATGTAGATCCTTGTGATCAGTTCCCCCTGTCTTCTCTCACTTTCCCCTTCCCCTCCTGGTATTGATACTTTCATTATTGGCCCTGAGGGGTTCATCTGTCCTGGATTCCCTGTTTTCAGCTCTTTATCTGTACATGCTCTGGTCTAGCTGGATTTGTAAGGTAGAATTGGGATCATGTGGGGGGGGGGTAGGAGCATTAAAGAACTAGAGGAAAGTTGTATGTTTCATCGTTGCTACTCTGCACCCTGACTGGCTTGTCTCCTCTCTGCGACCCTTCTTTAAGGGGATGTCCAGTTGCCTACAGATGGGTCTTTGGTCTTGGGTCCCCTTTCTGCACTCCCCTCCTTCACAATGATTTGATTTTTTTGTTCTTTGATGCCTGATACCTGATCCCTTTGGCACCTTGTGATCACACAGGCTGGTGTGCTTCTTCCATGTGGGCTTTGTTGCTTCTGAGCTAGATGGCCGCTAGTTTACCTTCAAGCCTTTAAGACCCTAGATGCTATATCAGTGCTATACTGCACCCTGACTGGCTGGTCTCTTCCTTGTGACCCTTCTGTAAGGAGATGTCTAATTGTCTACAGATGGGCTTTGGGTCTCCACTCCTCACTACCCCCATTCACCTTGATATGATTTTTCGTTCTGGGTCTCTGATGCCTGATCTCTCATGGTCACAAAGGGTGTTGTGCTTCTTCCATGTAGACGTTTTTGCTTCTCAGCTAGATGGCTGCTTGCTTACCTTCAAGCCTTTAAGATCCCAGACACTCTATATTTTGATATCCAGGCATCATCAGCTTTCTTCACCACATTTGCTTATACACCCATTTTGTCTTCAGTGATCGTGTAGGGAAGGTGAGCATCATGGAATGCCAGGTTATTAGACCACTTGTTGTTCCCTTGTCCCTGGGTTTGTTAACACACACTTCATTTCCCCCTCCTCCCCCGCTTATGATATTTTCCTATTATTTTTATTTGCCTTTTCTTTTTAAAAATGTGTAACATCTATATCTTTGCTGAGATTCCCTGCCTTTTCATTTGTTTCAAAGACTGCAATGCCTTGTTGAAGCGTTTTTATGGTGACTGCCTAAAATTCCTCGTTACAGATCTCAACATCTTAGTGTTGGTGTCAGTTGATTGTCTTTTCTCATTCAGGATAAGATTTTTCTGGGTTTGGACATGATGAGTGATTTTTCTTATTGCATCCTTGACATTTTGGATATTATGTTAAGAGGCTCTTTAGATCCTGTTTAAATCTGTTTTAGCAGGCAGTAAACCTGCTTTGGTTCAGTGTGTACATTCTTGTCTGCTTTTGAGAACGATAGTCCAAATGACAGTTCAATTTTCTAGTCTGCTTTGCTTGTCTCGTCCTACTGGGGCTCAGGGTTAGCCCCGCAGTTCCCTGTGCGTGTCCCTGGATCCCTTGTTGCCGCCAGGGAAGACCGGAGGGGTCGGTTCTATTAAACTCTCTCCCATTGAGGGGGAAGCCCAGAGACACGGGGTTCTCCTGGCAATCCGCTGTGGGAGCTGAACGGTGGCCCACTCTTGTTCTTGTAAGCCAGCTTAGGGGCTCCTCTCTCCTAGTCCTCTGGCCAGAGACACCAGGGGGAGTCTTTGTTTCTTGATTTCTTCCTCTCCCTCTCTTGTCCCCTCCCTCCCTCCCTTTCTTTTCCTTCTCCGTCTTCTTCTTTCTGGGTGTGCGTGAGTGTGTCTCTGTGCAGGCTGCAGGCTGCCAGCTCGCCTCCAGTCGGGGGTACATAGGTGATAAGAGCAAATCTCAAAGAACTCACCGGAAGGTTGTTTCTCAAGTTCTGAGGTCCCTGAACAGTCCCCTGCCTTCTTCTTTCAGGCAGTCAGGGTCCTTTGAAGGTCGTCTGTTGAATTGTTTCAGGTTACTTAATTGCATTTAGAGGGAGGGCAGGAAAGTGCGTCCATGCCATCTTATCTGATGTAGGCATCTTAAAAATATTACTTATTTATTAATACACGTATCATAGTGTGTCATATTGAACACATCAGACAGAATTGTACAATTGCCACCACAATCAGTTTCAAAACAGTTTCTTCTTGAACTCCTTGCTATCAGCCTCTCCTCCTCCCACCCTACCCCCTGGGAACCCTTATTATATTTCCCTGCTTACATACAGCTCTGTGGATCCGTCATCATGCTACCGGCTCGCTGGCGCCCATCTTTAAAGGAAGTGTACTGTGGCTCAGGGTGCAGCGTGCTCCGGCAGGGGCAGGCTGGGGCAGAGGCAGGTTTTGAGAGAGCAACTCCACGGACTAGTTCTGGGGCAGTGGGAGCTGGAAGAGGGGCCAGCCATGCTCTGCATGTCTGTGGGTCACACTGTGGTGGCTTGTGTGTTGCTGTGATGCTGGAAGCTAGGTCACTCGTTTTTTAAATACCAGCAGGGTCGTCCACGGTGAATCAATTTCAGTGGAGTGTTTAGACTAGGAGCAGAGTACCACGAAGGAAGAGCCTGCTTATTTCTGAAGGACTCACCACGGGAAACCTTATGAGAAGCAATGGAACGTGAGTCCTTCTGGTTGGAAGGCCCTAAAAATACGGCCAAAGAAGAGCTGCCTTCTCCCAGGGGATGAGGTAAAGCTTTGGGAGCTTTCATTTGCTGATGGGATATGGCTCAAGAAGAAGAACAGCTTAAATTACCTGTTAATAATTGCAATGTGGGACGTACAAGGTGTGGACCTAGAACATTGGAAGCCGACAGAATAAATGGAACACAAAGATCACTATCCTAAGCATTCGCGAGTTGAAGTGGACTGGTATTGGCCACCGTGACTCATATGTGGTTTACTCTGCTGGGAATGACAAATTCAAGAGGAATAGCATTGCATTTGTCATCAAAAAGGACACTTAATGATTTATCTTGAAGTGCAATATTGTCTGTGACAGGATGACATTTATATGCCTATACGAATATTTTATTTGTATTAATAATACAATATTTGTATCAGGTGGGGGAGAGAGGGGGAAATGAGAAGCTGATACCAAGGGCTCAAATAGAAAATATTTTGAAAGTGATGATGGCAATAAATGTGCAAATGTGCTTGACACGATGGATGGATGGATGGATTGTGATAAGAGCCCCCCAATAAAATGATATAAAAAAAGAATTTGCAAGATCAATGATGTTTTCATTGCAAGTACTTTTTTCAATGATATGTACGACTAACTGCACATGTGAACTTCACCAGATGGAACACGTGGGAATCAAATTGACTACATTTGTGAGAAAGGATCATGGTGGAGCTCAAAATTAGCTATCAAAAAGAGGCCAGACACTGTGGAAAAGACGATCAAGTGGCCACGGATCAATTCATATTGAAGTTAAAGAAAATGAAAATAAGTCCATGAGATCCAAAACATGACTCCTGAATACGTGCCTCTGAGTAAACATATTCCACGAGACCCACTCACCAGCAGACTGGACTCGCTGAACACTCATGACAGGAGACTTGAGCTGAGGGAGGGCGTCAACATCATCACACATGAAAAAAGCGAAAGGTCATTAAGAAGACAAGAGCGAACGCACAGATCAGCGTGGATGTCCGAGGAGACTCTGAAACCTGCTCTTGAACAGAGAACAGCTACGGCAAATGGATGAAGTAAGAGCGCGAAACAGCAGCATTTACAGAGCAGGTCAAGAGGAGAAAGTAGAGCATGGCAGTAAGATGCGTCAAGACCCGGAGGTCGGAGACCAAGGAGGAGGAGCAATGTCAGCATCTCTCCAGCTGAAAGAACTGGAGGAAAATAACAATGACTCACGTTGAAATACTGAAGGATTCTGTGGGCAAAATATTGAACGATGAAGGAAGCATCGGGAGAAAATGCAAGGAACACAGAGTCACTGTACCCCAAAGAACTGCTTGACATGCAACCATTCAGGAGGTAGCAAACGATCAAGAAGTGATAGCAATGAAGGACAAAGCCCCGGCCGCACGCAGGCAGTAGTGAAAAACAAGGCTCCGGGAATTCATGGAACACCACCGAGAATGTTTCAGCAACCTGATGGGGCACTGGAGGCACTTAGTGTTCTACGTCAAGAAACCTGGAAGAGCGCTACCTGGCCAACTGACTAGAAGGGATTCCTACCTGTACCCATTCCAAAGAAAGGTGACCCAACAGAATGCAGACATTATTAAATGATATCATAAATATGACATGTAAGTAAAATTTTGCTGAAGATATTTAAACAGTACATATAGAGAGAGTTGCCAAAGGTCCAAGCAAATTTCCGGAAAGGACGGCACAAGGATTATCATCGTCGACAGAAGGTGGATCTTGGCTGAAAGGAGAAAATACTAGAGAGGTTTACTTGTGTTTTATTGCAATGGCATTCCACAGTGTGGCTCCTAACAGACTGTGGAGAACAGTGAGAAAAAGGGGAATTCGCGAGCACTCCATTGTGCTCTGTGGAAGCTGTACATGGAGTCCGTCAGCAAGCACAAAGGGAGACTGCACGGCTGAACGCCAGGAAAGCATGTGTCAGGCTCGTATCTTTTCAGCATAGTGATGCCATTTGTATGCTGAGCGGATGATTCTAGAAGCTGGACTATACAAAGAAGAATGCGGCATCAAGGTTGGAGGAAGACTCATTAACAACCTGTTCTATGCAGATGACACAATGTTGCTGGCTGAAAGCAAGGAGGACTTGAAGCACTTGCTGATGACAATCAGGGACTGCAGCCTTCAGTGTAGATGACAGCTCAATGTTAAGACAACAAGAATCTCCACAATTGGACCACTTCATGGTAAATGGAGAAAAGCTCAAAATTGTCTAGGCTTTCATCTTGCTTGGGTCCACAATCAATGCTCATGGAAGCAGCAGTCAAGAAATCAAACATAGAATATATTGCAGAAAACCTCTTTATTTATTTAAAAATAATTTTATTGGGGACTCTTTATAGCTCTTATAACAATCCATCCATCCATTGTGTCAAGCACATTTGTGCATGTTACCATCATCCTTTTCAAAACATTTTCTTTCTACTTGAGCCCTAGCTCCTTATTTCCTCCCTCCACTCCCTCCCTCATGAACACTTGATAATTTATAAGTTATTGTTTTTTTCATGTTTTAAACTGACCATGGTCTCCCTTCACCCACTTTTCTGTTGTTCATCCCCTTGGGAAAGGGTTATATGTAGATCATTATGGTCGGTTCCCTCTTTCTCTCCCCATCTTACCCTTACTGCCTGGTATCACTACTCTCATTATTGGTCCTGAGGAGTTTATCTGTTCTGGATTCCATGTGTTGAGAGAGCTCTGTACTAGTGTACATGCTCTGGGCTAGCTGGATTTGTAAGGTAGAATTGGGGTCATGATAGTGGGGAGGAGGCATTAATGAACTAGAGGAAAGTTGTATGTTTCATTGTTGCTGTACTGCACCCTGGCTGACTCATCTCTTCCTTGTGAACTTTCTGTGAGGGGCTGTCCCATTGTCTACAGATGTGCTGATGCCTGAAACTTTGATCCCACTGACACCTTGTGATCACATGGGCTGGTGTGCATCTTCCATGTGGACTTTACTGCTCCTCAGCTAGATGGCTGCTCATTTATCTTCAAGCCTTCAAGACCTTCAAGATCCCAGATGCTGTATCTTTTGATAGCCGGGCACCATCAGCTTTCTTCACCACATTTGCTTATCACAGCATGCCGGGTTATTAGAAAATTAAGCGTTCTTGTGTTGAGGGAATACTTGTTGTTTTTTTTGTTGTTGAGGGAATACTTGTATCAATACGTCTTGATTACATGTTTGATCAATTTCCAATTGAAATTGTTGGTAAGAGTCTTCCATTTATTCATGCCTGGCATTTGTGGTTGGTGCATAAATTTGAGTCATCGTTGTATTGACTGGATTTCCCTGAAGTCAGATAGATGTAATCCTATCACAGAAAGCATTGTACTCCAGGGTAGATCTTGCAACGCCCCTTTTGACAACGAATGCCACACTGTTCCTCTTGACTGTGTCGCCCCAGCAGTGTCAATCGCTTCATCTTCTGATGCACAGGGCCAGTGCCGGTCCATTCCCACTCCCTAACACCCAGGATGTCCATCTCTATGTGCTCCATTTCATTTTCGACGACTTCCCGTTTTCCTAGATTCATACTTCGCACATCCCATGTTCCGACCATTAGCAGATTTTTCCAAATGTCTCTCCTTACCTTGAGTCGTGCCACATCAGCAAATGAAGCTCCTGACAGCTCCCCTTCCACAGGCTTCACTCAACTCGAGTCCCCACGGTCGGCTCCACTCCGAGAAAGCAGCCCCTCCGTGGTCACATTTCGAGTATCCTGGGACCCGAGGGGCCGGTCCTCCGGCACCATCTCTGACAACGTTGTGTTTCATTCCTTAGGCTTCAGTATCTGACCGTGCCTCGAAGCTCTGCATAAGGTTTTCAGAGGCTCTTTCCTCCAAAGTGGGGAGCCGAGTCCTTCTTCACTGTCTGTTCTTAGTCTGGAAGCTCCACCGAAACCCGTTTGCTTTGGGTGACCCTGCTGGCATCTGAAATAGCAGGGACATAGCTGCAAGCATCACAGACACACACAAGTCATCACAGTACGGCAAACCGACAGACAGGTGGTGGGGTAAACATGTTCCCAACGAGGAACCGGACAATCCAATGATTGTTGTGTTACTGCTGAGGGCTTGTCTGGACCTAGAAGGCTTCACTAAGTGAGACAAGGGACAGGGAGAAGTCAATCATTCTCAGACTTGGTCCGGATTAGTTATTTTATGGCCACACAAGCCATCCCCATTTGAAGTCCAGCACTTGGGGCAAAGGCCAATAGATAGCTTGTGGCTGATGAGTCAGTAGTGGCCCCAGACTCCAAGAAGTTCCCTTAACTCTGCTGGGTTAGAGCCAAGTCCTTCGCTGTGACAAGGGCTGGCCTGGGTCACTAACTGAAGTCCTGTCTGTTGAGGATGGACAAGTGGATTTGAGGGAGCAGGAGAGAAGATGGCAGTAGTGATGGGTCCTCTGCTCTTCTCTCATGGGACAGGGAAGGAGCGCCAGGCGGGGCCCGGAGGCTGGCACTGTGCAGCCAGTGGGTGACAGGAGTAGAGGTTACCACCTGCACACTGCTCAAGGTTCCCAGGGCCCTACTTACTCTCTTATAAACTGCACCTAGCTGGCAGGTGTCCAGGTGGAAAGGCCTCAAGTGGAAAACTGGGTGTGTGTGACTTGAAGTTTTAAATAATTTGAGGTCCCTCTTCGAGTAAGAGGAGACAAAAATCATAAATATAAAATCAGGTATGAGACCTTGAGCACACATCCCTGAGATTTTTTATTCCATCAGCTTCCGGCTTAAATTGTCTCTGGGATTGATGGTAGGAACGCACTTCCTCCTCCTGAGCCAAGGTGAAAAGTTATGTTCAAGGCCCTTGCGTGGGATGAAGGCAGCCCCACTGCACTGTGAGTGCCTCACTCCTCTCTGCTCACAGGTCAAGCCCAGAGGCGTTGCCCCCTAGGGAGAGCCTTCAGTGGGTGGTAGGCTGTAAGCCCTCCGTCTCAGAGACAAGAAAGACAAGGCTCAGAGCAGGGACCTCTCTTGCTCATGTCCCCTCAGACCACTGAGATGGTGTGCTTGAATTTGAACCCATGATTCCAAATCTATGGTCTTTCCACAGCCAAGCTATTATGACGTACAGGAAAATTTTCGGAATGAGGAAACAACTAGTAAATGAGCCGGGCCATGAATGAGTGACAAGTGGGCCCGTTAAAGAAGGACTGAGCAAAAGAGGGGAGAAAGAGTGCTCTGCTAGACACCAGCGGTTGGCAGAGGATGAGCTAGGCATGGTCTTTGCCACAGGGCAGGCATCTAGTGAGGAAGCCAGCTGCCTGGTGCTAGGAAAGGTGGGGTCAACAGGGGACCTTGGAAATTGATGGGTGGATCTACCTATGTAGATGCCAGAGAGTCTCTTGACATTTCCTCTGAAACCGGAAGGGGTGGAGTTTTAGACAGTAGACGTGGAATTGAGGTGGGGACAGGGGTTTCCAGCCCCTGGAAGGCCCAGCTTTAACCTGAAGAGCCTTGCGGCTTGGAGAAACTCAAAGGAATTGAGACGGGAAGGCAGCATGATGGGGGAAGGGAAGGGTAAGGGGCTCTGAGAGCAAAGCAAGCAGGGCCAGGATGGGGAACTCTGTCCTGAAGACAAGGGGCCCTGGGGAAGCGTTCAGCCCGACACCCGTAGGGCTGCCCTGAGGGCTGACGGATCAGTGCGCCTCCTCTCCTCCCCTTCCCCTTGCCCAAGCATGCAGTGGTCAGTGGTACCTAAGCCCCGCCACGCTACGTCCGTGGGTGTGCACACGTGTGCGTGTGCTGGGAGCTGATGAGACGGTGTGCAGGCCTGTGTAGAAAAAGCCATTCTTCTCCTAACTTGCCCTCCTGCATCTCTTCCCAGGGGCATTCTGCTTAAGGACACCATGCGAGCAGGTGAGCACTGCCGAGTCCCACAGGGTAGGTGGGCCGCCAGGCTTGGGGTGGAGTGGAGGGGAGGTAGGGGCGGGGGGTGGGGGGGTTCACACAGAAGTCAGATTGCTGGGTGAAGGCAGGCTCCATGTATTATGACTGGCCCCCGGCTGTCCCTCTCAGCCAGCACAGGCCAAACGCGCAGACTGGGGGCAGCTCGAGCAATGCTGTTGTGGCAATTTACCACTATGCCGATTTGAAGACGGGTTCTGCGGACTCGAGGGTTTGTCTCTGGCGAGGACCATTCCAGTTATTTATTTATTTCAGTGTTAGTATTCTTTTTAATGAAAGATCGTTTTATAGGGGTCTCCGACAGCTCTTTGGACAATCCGCACATCAGCTGTATGCAGCATATTTGTACCCATGCTGCCGCCATCATTTTCTAAAGACATGTCCCAGGTTGGGAGTTCAAGAATCCTCGCTGGTGAAGCAGGTTTCCAGACAACGTGTCTCTGGCTGGCAGTAGGGCGCTCCTCCCTTTTTCTCCCTCCTAAGGGGGAAGAGGCACCTCATTTGCTCTCGTTCTACTGTCTGCCTGGCACTGCACCAGGGATGCCGAGGGACCAGAATGCACCTGGTTCTTGGTATCATGGGATTTCAGCTCTTGTAGGGTCTCGATTACTAAAGGAGTTGCTGGATTTCCAAAGGAGGGTGGGATAAGGATTCTGACACACCGTGACCCACCCACAGAAGGGCTGGGGCGTCCTCATCCCCAACCTTAAAATTAGCAGCCCAACTCTGCGTCCACTGTGCCACCGGGCTCCTTGGGAGGAGGTTCAGGCCAAGGGCATTTGTAAGGATGCTGATCTGCGAACTGCAAGGTCAGTGGTTCAAATCCACCAGTTACTCCTCAGGAGAAAGAGGAGGCTCCCATAAAGATGGAGATCTTCAGAATCCTGGGATTATGAGTTGGAATTCACTCCATGGTTGTGGGTTTGACTTTATTTGGGGGGGAGGTTGATCTGAGAGAAAGCAGGGAGTGGTCACAGGCAGGGAGTAGGGTGTGGTGATATCTAAAAAGCAGCTAGTGCTTGGAGACCAGGGGTGCCGTCAGGGAGGCCAGGAGCCAGTCTTCCTTGAGGTCTTGCTGAGTGTGGAGTAGGGAGGGGTCGAGGGTAGGGAGGAGGGCGGGCTCAGAGAACTGAACAGGATTGGCTTGGAAGCCCAGAAAACCAGAGGGAGATAGGAAACCATCAGAGAAACCCCATCCCAAAGGTCTGTATCCTCAGGGAAGTGGTGGGAAACTCACCTGGTGCCCGGGTTTGCCCTTTCTCCCAGGAGCACTGCAAGAAGTTCCACCTCCAGCTGCTGGGAAGAAGGGGCAAGAGGCAGTAGGAGACCTCCAGGCTCGGCATGGACGTGACTCTCCATGAAAACTCAAAGATGACATCAGATCCCAACTCCAGTGGGTCCCTGGGTTCCAGCTCCGGCACTGTTTCTGTGCCCAACCCGGACGTGGCCCTCCTTCCTATCTCGAGCCCATCCTTGAGTTCTGGCCCGACTCTTGTTTCTGACCTTCACTCCGCTCTGAGTCCGATCTTAGGTGAAACCCCTGGCCTGGTTTCTGATAACGCGCCCACAATACCTGGGGACACCACAGCCCTGGTTCCAGCCTCCATCCAGGCCTCCAGTACCCACTCCAGGGAGGCTCCGGGCCTGAATTCAAATCCCATCTCAAGACCTGACTCCTGTGCGACTCTCTCTCCAGCCTCAAATCTCGCTCCCAGCTCTGACTCTGCTGATGCCCTTGACCTGAACTTGGGCAACCAGTTGGAGCCAACTTCAGAGAAGACCCTCGCTCCCCCTAGTAAGATATTTGAATTGGGTCAGAGTAACTCCAACCCTTCCAGGCCCGAATCAAAGCCATTTACAAGGTTTTGTTCAAAGGAGTCTTTAGCCATGGGTCACAGCAACTCCAGGTCAGGTTCAAAGGCACTTCTAATTCCAGCCTTAAGCGCTTCCCTGGATCCTGACTCAGGAGATGTCTCTGTGCTGGACCGGGATGCTGCTCCCGAGAGCCCTCTCCCAGACATAAGTGAGACCATCACCTTGGCTTCCCACAGCATCTCGGAGTCTGTTTCTAAAGCAGTCTTAGGGGTGACCTGGAGCACCAGCTCCAAGGACACCATCCATCTGGTTCCAAATGAGGATCCGAACTCTCAGACGAACGTGACCCACACTAAGACTTCGCACGTGACCCTGAACCCCAGCTCCACGAATGTCACCAGTCTGCACTCCAGCACCCAAGGACCCAACTCTGCCCTTTCTCCACCCTCATGCATGACCCTGGTCCTGGGCTCCAGTGAGACCCTGAGTGTAGGCTCCAGCCTCATCTTCAGTGACACGTCCACCTTGACACTGAGCAGCCAGCAGGACTACTCCGAGGAGACAAGCACCTGCACCATCCCCCTGCGCTGCAACCCAGACAGCTGGAGCGAGGTGGCTAGCGTCGAGGTAGGTAAGTTGGCCCTGGGGCTCTCCGCCACTGGCACCAAGGACAGTACCGCCGCCTTCCACGGAACCTCGGAGGGTGAGGACAGCCCGGAGGTGCTCTGAAGAGGGCTCTGACTTGCAAGGAGTGGGTGTTCAGATTTGTGGGGCCGGCAGGGAGGGCCATACAGACACAACACCCACACCAGGCAGTATATTAATTAGCGAGGTATCCGTGAAGGAGCTAGGGATTGGCCTCTGCCAGCTGTGCAACTCGGGACAAGCAATTTCATCTCCTTGAGCTTTCATTTCAATTGCTCTATTTTCATAAAATCACCATATACGCTTTTTTTCCTGTCCAAAATTTTAGTCTACGAACGGCACTGTTCATTCAAGATTTCTTCCCTGAGCAGTTGTAGACTTGGGCTCCCCAGGTGAAAGTTGGATGGTGCAGCAGACAGGCTCAAGGCTCTGTGGACCTCTACTGAGTTTTTGGGGTCCCTACCTGAGTGAGTCCCTGGGGTCCTGTCTGAGTCTGCACCAGACATGCAGGAATTATGTAAATTCACCCCTTCATTTTGGGTTTGTAAATATCCTCTCTCCATCTATTTTTATTCGTCCCTGCACCCATGCCATATTAGGGTGTTTTAAAGTTTACCCTCGCTTTGTAATGTAGATTCAAATGAGATGGGTTGCGAAAGCCTCTGTAAACTTTGTTGTCAAAATGGACTTCGCTACTAGCCCACATATGTTTTAGAATAAGTTAGCATAGTTCCTCGAAGTTAGACAATGGAGTGGTCCACCCCCAGATAGAACCTGGGCCCTGCTGTGACCCACAGAGTCAGTGAGTGCCACTGGATGGGGAGTGTGGCAGTGATTTGGCAAGTCTCTTCTCTCCCTCTTGTGCTGGTTGGTTGCCCCGCACTTCCTGGGGACTTAGGATCTAGCCTCGACCCCAGGATTTCCATAAGAGCAATAATGAATTGCTTCTCATGTTTGACTTCTCCTGCGGGTAGGCTAGTGCTCTCCAGGATCTGCAGTAAGCGCGTGGGGATTGCTTGGTGGCCAGAGACAAATATGAACAGACAGACACCAAATGCCATGTCTGGAAAGCAGCAGTCAATTTCTGTGCACATCTGGAGATAGGAGAACATGGTTCGATTCACAGGAATAGTGCAAAGGTGACCCTGGAGGGGGTCTTGGAGGAGGAGAAGGCTTTAGATCCTCCCATAGATCCTCCCAGGAGGGAGTTTGGGGCGATTACCTTCAGCTACTTCAAGCATTTGGAGGAAGAACATTGATAGAAATACAGGAAAAACTACAGACGAGAAGGAAGAGTAAGTCAGAAAAGCTCTATACTACTGCTCCACAAAGTACATGAAAAGCTAGACAATTTTTCCCCCAAAAAATCCCAGTAGGAATCCCAAAGGCAAACATCAGAACTGGACAACCTTTTGAAAGCACAAAACAGAAGGACTGAAGCAATGGAGTGAAGCATCAGTGATCTCCACTGAAGACAGCAGTGCCATCGCCAAGTGTGGTGAAGCTAGTACCAGAAATGGCGCCCAGCTAGCGGGCAGAAGAGTCTGAGGTCTGGAAGGCTTGTCTTCAAGCAAGCAGCCATCGAGGTGAGGCATCAGCTAAGTCCAAGCCTGAGTACCTCAAGGATTGTAAATAATAACATCCAAGTCTGAAGGCAGGAGTAGCATCAGGGCTTACATTCTGAACCCCTGGCTTGCAGAAGGCTATGGATGACAGCGGAAGTCCAACGTCCATGTGCAGAACCCCATAGAGATTAATCCTCCAGTGAATCCATTCTGACCAAAGTCCAGGCACGTGCAGCTTTGCTATCAGACAGAGGACACTGTGAACTTGATCATGAGAGACACAGTCAAGTTAGAATGCAATACCTTATCATTTGATCTCCATTTTAGCCTATTTTAAGATTAAAAAAATTATTTTCTGCTTGCTTTAGATTGAGATCTCTCTCTCTCTGCTTTCTGCTTGTGTTTTGTATGATTTTCTGTATACGAAATCCAGGATAGGTAAATCTATGGAGACAGTAACTGGATGGCTAATTACCTAGGAGCATGCCAGGGGAGCTTGGGGGTGGGGTGGGGGGAATGGAGCGCTAACAACAATGAGTCTAAGAAAGAAGAAAATGTTCTGAAATTGATTGTGGTGATGACTACACAATTTTGAAAATGATCAAACAATTAAATTGTATGAGATGTGAATTATATGCCAATAAAATGATTTTTAAAAATTAGTGTTGTCAAAGACAAATCTCTCAACCAAAATACAAGACCAAGTTATAAGAAAAGAACAAAAAAGCTGAAGTGAACCTAAGAATTACATGGGGCACTATCACAAAGAACAACTTACATTTGCTAAACATCTGAGAAGAGACATAAGAAATATCAACTACAGAGAAAACAGGTGAGATATTAAAGGAGAATTTTCCTAATATTATTACAGAACAGAATATAATAGCTATTCAAGAAGCCCAGAGAACTTGAGACAGATTGATCCCCAAAGCAAGTTCACCATGACAGCATAGTGAAGCTTTTTATTATTTAGTTTTTAATTGGCATATAATTCACACATCACACAATTCAATAATTTGATGAAATGCTCTAACGTCAGAGTAAAGGAAACACTCCTGAAAGCATCATGGGTTAAAAAGAGCATTGACCTACAAAGGTCAACCAGTTGGGATAAGTTTTAGGTTGGTCGTTCGAAGCCATGCAGACAAGAAGCCAATGGATTCATATGTTCAAAATTCTGAAGAAAAAAAAGACTCATCAAGAAGAATCCTCTATTCACCAAAATGATCCCTCGGGCATGAGGGAGAAATAAAATAATTTTCAGAGAAGAAAAAACTAAAATAATTTGTAAAAACAAGACCAGCCTTACAAAAAAAATAGTGCAAGTTGTTCTTTGAACAGAGGATCAACAATAGCAATAAGCAGCAACCTAAAATCATCATTTAAGACATTATTGCTGAGAAATCATCATAGTTAAGTAATCCATGAAGTGAAACAGAACCAAATGGATTAACAAAAAGGAGTCACAGATAACATTTCTGAAACAGACAAGAGCAACAGCTGGAGGGAATAGAATAGGTAATGCGTAGTCGAGTGAGAAGGTATGAAGTCATTTGCAGAAGACAACGTATCTTGGAAAGAAAACCACAAAAGAACAAAAGTCAAAAAGAAAAAAAACACGACAAAACAAAAGGAAGAAAACAATACAATCCTATTAAACAGTAAGATACAAACCAAAATAAAGAAAACACTGATTTAAAAAATCTATGCTGAATCCCTGGTTTGGGTACCAAAAAAGAAAAATAGCATAAGGGGTTCAGGGGGAGAGGGCGCCGTGGTGGGGAGGGGGGGCGTGGTGGGGAGGGGGGCCGTGGTGGGGAGGGGCCGCCGTGGTGGGGAGGGGGGGCCGCGGTGGGGAGGGGCGCCCTGGTGGGGAGAGGGGCCGTGGTGGGGAGGGGGGGCCGTGGTGGGGAGGGGCGCCCTGGTGGGGAGAGGGGCCGTGGTGGGGAGGGGGGGCCGTGGTGGGGAGGGGCGCCCTGGTGGGGAGGGGGCGCCGTGGTGGGGAGGGGCGCCCTGGTGGGGAGGGGGCGCCGTGGTGGGGAGGGCCGCCGTGGTGGGTGGTGGTGGTGGTGAGATGTCAAGGAGTCCGTGTAGAAGGAGAATGGTTGGAAAGGGAGCAATTGCACAATTCTCCTGGATGAGATTGAACTGGGAATGATGGGTCCTAAATCCCACTGAAACAAACAAAAGGAGTCCAGCACAGACTGTTATCACGAACGATGAAATCAGTAACTGCACGAAAAGCATTAAATAGCATGTCAGCGACAAAACCAGAGCTATCCGCAACAGCTGTGAGTGTAAATGGATTGAAATCACCCGTTAAGAGACAGACTCACAGAATGGACGAGAAAACGAGCCGTTCACATGCTGCTTACAAGAAATACATCCTGGACATAAAGACAAACACAGACTAACAGTCAAAGGGCGGGGCGGGTAGTCAAGCGAAGGCAGGAGTAACAGCATTAACTTCCGACAAAATGGACATGCAGTGACAGCGATGATGAGAGACAAAGAAGACCGTTGTAGAGGAACGAAAGGCTCCTTTGAACCGGAAACCATACCTACAGTCAACATCTAAGCACCCAGTGAAAAACCTTCAACATACAGTAGCCAAATTCTTAGAGAATACAATGCAATCATAAATACTAGGAGACTTTAACAGACCCCTTCTGAGCCAAGATCAATCAGTTAGAAAGGAAGTCAACAAAGATACAGAAGAACTAAACTCAATTAGTCAACTTGATCTCTTAGACATGTACAGAACACTATGTACATTTCCCCCCTGGTGCCCGGGGAACATACTCTCTCGATGTTCGCCTGTGTGCGTGTGTGTACATGCCATGCACATGAACACATCGATGTGTTGTGTGACCATGGCCACAGTTTTAAAACCTTTTCTATCAGCCCTGACGGAAACCTTGGCCGTCCAAGCCATCACCCCTGGATCCGCACATGCTCTCCAAGCGTAGGCACCTACTCATCTGCTTTCTGCCCTATGGATTTGCCTGCTTTGGGTGTTTTTATAAATGGAACCATGCGATCTTTGGTTTTTTATAATTGCTCCTTTCACCGAGTATGAGGTTTTGGGGGTTCATGCATTGTGTTGCATATAAAATTACTTTACTCCTTTTTATGATTGAAGACTCCTCTTACTGCATTCATCAGTTCATGAACACTGGGGCTGCCTTCATTTTTGCCTCCTTTAGACAATGCAGCTATACCCTTCGGTGAATACGTTTCTCTATGGAGGTAACTTCTCATTTGTTTGTGTGCAGACCTAGGAGTGAAACTGGTGGGCGGTACGCTAATTCTGAGTTTAGTCATTTGAGGAACTGTCAGACCGTTTTCTAAAGCACCTGAACTATCATCTCACCTTCCCGCCAGCAAGTATGAGGCCTCAGTTTCTCCACATCCTCACTGACCTTATTGTCCATGCTTTATATGCATATCTATGTGCATATACATACATGTATCTTATGTGCGGGTGTGCATTGATCCTACTGGGTGTGACCTGTCAGCGCATTGTGCTTTTGATATGCATTTCCGGATGGCTAATGACGCTGAACATCTTTTTATGTGCTGATTAGCTATTTACATATTTATGGAGAAATTACACTTTAAATCCTTAGCCCATGTTAAAAATTGGGTTACCATCTTTTATTATTTAGTTGTAAGAGTCCTTGATAACATCTAGATACAAGCCCCTTTTCAGAAAGTTAATTTCAAATATCTTCTACCTGCAGGCCATCTTTTCACATTCTCGGTGATGTCTTTTAAGGCATAAATATTTTCAGTTTTGATGATGTCCAAATTTTTTTTCTTCATTCAGCCGATTCTGCTTTGGTGACATATCTAAGAAATTGTTGTTTCATCCAAGATCTTGATTCATGTGTATGCTTTCTTCTAAGAGACTGACAATTTTAGCTCTTACATTTAGAGACTTGAGCCATCTCAAGATAATTTTTGTATGTGGTGTGAGGTAGGGATCCAGTTTCATTCTTAGACATTCCATAGTCATCAATAAAAAAAACCATCTTAGCTTGAGGATTTAGAGCGTAGGGATGAATAGAATTTTTTGATTGCCATTAAAAATAGCTTCATTGAATATAATTGACATAGAATAAACGGTACATATTTCAAGTTATTACATGATACATCTTTACATTTGTAAACACCCATACCATTCACCACAAACAAGATAATGAATCTATCCATCACTGTCAAAAGTTTCTTCATGTCTTCTTGTCATTCTGTCTTCTACCACAGCCTCCAAGGAGCCCTGGTAGTGTAGTGGTTACGCATTGGGCTGTTCACCGCAAGGCCAGCGGTTTGAAACCACTAGCCACTCTGTGAGCTAAAGACGAGGCTTTCTGCTCCGGTAAAGAGTGACAGTCTTGGAAACCCACGGGCGCAGTTCTGCTCTGCCCTCTGGGAACGCGCCCAGTCAGCGCTGATTCGATGGTACTGAGGGTTCTGCTTTCTGCTGCTACAAATCAGCTTGCGTCTTCTGGAAATTCCTATAAGTGGCTTCTCTCAGCAAAACTGCTTTGCAGGTTAGTTGTGCTACAGTGTGTATCAATCATTCTTTTAGATTGCTGAGTGGCAGCCCATTATGTGGGCACCCTGCAATTTGTTTATTGATTTGTTTGTTTGTGTTTATGTAGGTTGTTCCAGGTTTTGACTCTCAGAACAGAGCTGCCATGAAATTCATGGGCAGTAAGATATATGTTTTCATTTCTCTTGCATAAATAACTAGTACTGGCCAGTTATGACTATGCCAGGCGATCTGTGTATGTTCAACTTTTAAAGCTACTCTCCCCAAGTTGATGTGTCATTTGACATGCAGGGTCCCCCGTGGTAAACAGAATGTGTAAATTATCAAAACAATATAATTACTATCACATGCAAAAACTTTTTTCTCTCAAGATAATTAAAAAATGCTTGGAGCATGACATTAACCAGGAGCTTCCAGAAATTCAGGCCAGACTCATAAAAGCACACGGAGTGAGGACTGTCATTGCTGACGTCAGCTGGGTCTTGGTGAAAAGCAGGAACTTTTCAGAGAGGCAGTCACTGTGCTTTATTGACAGGGCGAAGGCATTTGACTGTGCAGATCATGACAACCCGTGGGCAGCCTCGGGAAGGATGAGTATTCTGGGTGCTCCATTGTGCTCACATGGAAACGCTACACAGACCAAGAGGAAGTGGCTTGAACGGACGGGGGGATGCTGCATGATGTAAAACTAGTGAGTGTCCTCATATTGATTTCATCGGTGTGCTAAGCAAACCGTCGGAGAAGCTGGACCCTCTGAAGAAGAACTCGGCCTCAGGACTGGAGGGAGGCTCGTTAACAAGGTGTGACTTGCAGACGACACAACCTGGAAACGCTCACTAATGGAGGTTCAGAACGCCTCACACTCCGTACAAACCAGCCATCTCCTCGTGACCAGACCAGCGGTGTGAACAGCATCACGGTTAGCAGGTTGAAGTTGTCAAGGATTTCGTTTTTCTGGGGTCCACAGTTAATGCTCGTGGAAGCAGCAGTCTAGAAATCCAAGGATGAAATATATTGGGCATCCACACCTGCTGCACAAGACTTACTTAGTGTCGAGAGCAAAGCTGTCAGTCACTGTGAGGATGAAGGTGCTCTTGGTGGCGGCTGGTATTGACCGTGGCCTTGCATCCATTTGAATGATGATGCGGGGTAGGAGCATCGGAAGCACCACAAACTGTGAGGAGAGACAAACGGATCAGCCTTGGAGGAACAACAGCCCGGATGCTTTTTGGATGTGAGGTGGTGAGGCTTTGTCGCAAAACCGAGGGCCAGCGAGGAACCCTCTGCAGGGGGTGCGTTGGCACGGTGGCTGCAAGGACTGTGAGGGTGTGCAGAATGGGACAGAGGTGCTTTCTGCCCCAGGATCGCTGACTCAGACTGACCCAACAACAATGACTGCTAGCATCGGGGTCCCCCATGCACTCGGCTTGCTGCCCAAGAGCCTTGGTGTTGTCGTGGATTATGAGTTAGGCGGGCTTCCTTCTAGATCAGCGGTTCTCAACCTGTGGGTTGCGACCCCTTTGGGGGTCAAACAACCCTTTCACAGGGGTCGCCCGATTCATCACAGTAGCAAAATGACAGTGATGAAGTAGCAATGAAAACAATTTTATGGTTGGGGGGGTCACCCCCACATGAGGGACTGTATGAAAGGGTTGCGGCATCAGGAAGGTTGAAATCCACTGTGCCAGATGTTCGGGCGGATTCAGATGAGGGTGTGGCACAAGGGACATCAATGCTGCTGTCGATGGATCTCAAAGCAAGAATACCAGAAGGACGCTTACTTGTGTTTCAAGACACCTTGTGGATTCTAACAAACCATCTGGACCGCCTTAGGAAGAGTGGGGATTCCAGGACATTCATTGTGCTCGTGCGGAACCTGTACCTGGATCACGCGGTAGGTGTGTGTTCAGAACAAGGGGATACTGCACAGTTTAAAATCAGGAAAGGTCAAGGTTGAATCCTCTCACCATACTGGTTGAATCTGAATGCTGAGCAGATAAGCAGAGAAGCTGGCTTACATGAAGAAGAATGTCGGGTGCTCGCTTCAGCAGCACAAATAATAAAATGGGAATGATACAGAGAAGATTAGCATGGCCCCTGGGCAAGGATGACTCGCAAATTCATGAAGAGTTCCATACTTTAAAAAAAACCAAAAAATCAGAATTGGAGGAAGGCTTATTAGCACCGGGCCGACTAGAGAAACAAATCCAATGACACGCATATGTGTATAAGAAAGCTTTATATCCAAGAGTAATAATATATTATGAAAACATCCCAGCCCAGTCCAGATGAAGTCCTAAAGTCTGAGATTAGCCCATATGTCTGATAGCAGTCTGTAAATTCCTCTTCAGACTCACGCAGCACATGCAATGACGTCGAATGCAGGAACATCACAGGCCAGTGGGTGGAAAATCTTGTGGATCCACTGGCGGTAGAAGCATCTCAGTGCTGGTGTGGGTCTACACGTGGCTCCTCTGGCCCCAGGGCTCTGGCTCCATCAGCATAACACCATGTGTCATGTCAGTAGGAAGATGAAGCAGAGAATGTGTGTGTCCTGCCTCCCGGGAGGAAGACCAGAGTTCCCAGAATCCTCAGGAGAAGGCCAGGCCCACCCAGAGGCCTCATTGGCTGTGACCTGATTGACAGGCTAGACTCCACCTCTTTGCTCCAGTTGACAGTAGATTATGTAACTGGCACAGTTATCAAGAGCTTCAATTGCGTTGGGTCAATGCGCTGCACAAGACCTCGTCAGAGCGTTGAAAAGCAGGGTGTTTACATTGAGGACCGAGGTGTGCTTGACTGTTATTCACCATGGCCTTGCATCTGAATTGTGGTGCTGGAGAATAATATTGCACTGCCAAAAGAACAAACAAATCCTCGAAGACGTACAGCCAGAATGTTCTTCAGGGTCGAGGATGGGGAGATTTTGCCTCACATGCTTTGGACATGTCAGGAGAGACCAGGCAAAGTGGAGGGGCAGAGAAAAACAGGAAGGTCTTTCATGAGCTGTCTGACACCGTGGCTGCAGCAGTGGGCTCGGGCGTAAGAACAACGGTGCGGACGGTGCAGGACCGCAGGACCGAGCAGTGGTTCGTTCTCTTGAGCACAGGGTCGCTGTGGGTCAGAGCTGACTCGAGGTTCATCTAAACCAGCGGTTCTCAACCTGTGGGTCACGCAATCCTTTTTGGGGTCGATGACCCTTTCACAGGGGTTGCCCGATTCATAACAGAGGCAAAATGATAATGATGAAGTAGCAACAAAAGTAATGTTATGGTTGGGGGCTCACCACAACATGAGGGACTGTATGAAAGGGTGTCAGCATTAGGAAGGCTGAGAACCACTGATCTAAGCACATCGTAAAATGATAATGTCTCCCAAGTGAACCAGAGACACATATAAACCACAGATCTATGAGGGGGTTTTGAGTTTGCACTTCGTTCTTGCCCCAATCTGCGAACAACAATTAGTTCTTATGATGTGGCCCTATTTGAAACTCTCTCTCATGAAGAGATAACTGAAACTCTGGGTGCTATAGCAAAGTGTGGTGAAGGCACCAGAGGGTGCCCGGCTATTGAAAGGCGTTTCTTCAAACGAGCAGCCGTCTATGTGAGGCATCAAGCAAGTCCACCACCCTCTGTGATCCAAGGACTGTAAATCAAGTCCAAATCTGAAGGAGGGGACTGTATCAGAGCTTAAATTACGAACACCTAGTTTGCAGAAGGCTATGGAGGACAGCGGAAGCCCAAAATCTGTCTTCTGCATCCCATACAGATTAAGGCACTGGTGAGTCCCCTTCGACCTTAGTCCAAGGTTGTGAACAGCTTTTCTATCAGACAGGATCGTAAAGCTGATTGGGTGGATGTCATTAGTCACAGTGTAACACTTCATCATTCGGTTTCCCTTTTGACCCATTTTAAAGTTGTTTCCCTTGTTAATATTTTTGGCTTTGTTTTTGATGGAGGTTTTTCTGTTTTGCCTAGACGTTGTTGTTCGCTTGTTGTCTGTGTTTGTAGAATTTTCTGAATTTGGAATCCAGGATAGGCCAATCTAGAGACAGGAGTAACTGGATTCACAATGACCTGGAGGCACGGGGGCGGGAGACGTTGGGAGATGAGCTAACAGCAAGGGGTATGAGAAGAATGTGTTCTGAAATGGATTGTGGTAAGGATTGCACAAGTCTTCCGAAATTATTAAAGTGTATGATGTGTGAATAAAAGACACACACACACCGCTGGGCCCTAGAGCTGACTCTACACAGCGCTGATCTGAACATTCAAACCATATCAGATTCTGCGTGTGTGTGTGTGTTCGCTCTCATCTCTGCCCTTCTCCCCATTGCCTCCATTCTGCACAGCGTCCCCGGGTCCAAGAGGCCTGGAACTCAGGAGAGGGGCCTTCTCCCGCAGGGTTGTCCTCAGCCCCACATGGGGCTCAGTTGGACCTACTCAGCAAAAGCCCCTGGAGCAGTCCTCGGGTGTGGGGGCACAGGACACTCCGCGTGGCTTCCAGGCCACTTCTGTTTGAAGAGGGGCCAATGGGGGGCTGTCACAGAATTCAGCTTCACCTGGAGCCCTGGTGGTGTGGTCGGTATGTGATGGGCTCTGCTAGCCTCCAAGCCCGCCATTCGAATCTGCCAGCTGCTCCTCGGAGAGAGATGTGACTTTCTTGTCTCATAAATAGTTACCGTCTTGGACACCCGCCTGGGCAGTTCTGCCTGCCCCTGTAGGGTCTCTGTGCGTGGGACTGGGCCGAGGTCAATGAGTTTGGTTTGGCAGCTACGTGGAATCAGCAGCCTGCGGGAAAGTGGGGGGGGGGGGGTTCTTACAACGGGGGGCTGCAAAACAGCAGCTATCTACACGCCACCAGGAACTATTTCATTAGAGGTGTGACGCCGTGGGAAGCAGAAAGGGGGGTGATGCACAAGAGGTCCCCGAGGGCTCAGAGAGGCAAGCAGGGGCTGTGGAAAGGAACCTCACGGCACACAGACAGAGGCCCCGAGGGTGGAGGCTTCCTGGGGACAGCAAGGAGGCCAGTGTGGCCGGAGCACAACATGGAGGGGTGGACCCCCGAGAGGGGCCGGAGGGGCGGGCCAGCAGCATTGACCCCGCTGGCCCTACTGTCCATGAGCTCAGGAGAGGCGGCGTGAGCGCCTTTATATCTCTGAAGCCCTCTTTGGCTGCGGGGCCAGTGGGGATCGCAGGGGCCCTGCATGGAGCAGGTGGGGCGGGGACTCTGTACCCCATATTCTTCACTCACCCTCTTCTCTTCTCGTGGAAACCGTGCCTTGCAGGAGTCTTCGATGAGGTGCCCTCGTGCTTGATGAAGATACCTGCGAAGAGCGACGATGGCAACAGCAGGGCTCTGGTAGGCCTTCCACTCAGATTCCTGCTGCCTTCCTGGGATGCCCGACTCTGGCAGGCCCCCACCCCACTGGGCATTCCCTGTTCTGCCCAGCCGTCTGCCCTCCATTGACCTCCCCAACATCTGACAGAGTAGGCTCTGCCTGATCAGTGTTCTTTTTCACACCCACACCCACCCCCCACCAAAAATGGTCAGGATCTTAATGTGTCTCGTCCACAGCCCTGTCTCCGCATCCAGAACAGGAGCCTGCCCAGAACAGGCTCTCCGTGAAGGTTCTTTGACTGCCTGTCTGAATGGTGGAGGGGCTCTGAAAGGGACAGAGAAGCTGGGACGGGCCTTTTCCAGGGCAGTCAGTCCCAACCTAGGTGTGGGCAGGCTGCAAGAGGCCCGAGAAGGCCAGTCCGGTGGGCAGTGCAATGTAGGAGGGCCCGTGGAGGCAGACTGAACAGACCGGCGGCCATGACTGTGCCAGAGCCCGGGCAAAACTGAAAGGGGGACAGAATTTTGAAACAGAGTCTCCACTCAGGACCCAAGGGAGCCAGCACCAAGGGAATAAGAGGGAGGGAGGACATGGCCCCAGACTGTAAGCTCCAGTCTGGGCAGTGGGAGGTGAGAGATGACAGGAGGAGACTCCACATTTGGGGAGCACCTGTCCTCATCCTCTGACATGCTCCCTGTCGCACCTCTCACTCCCTCCTCAGCAGCCTTCTTTCTGGTTCTCACGTTGCCAATCTCCTTCCTGTCTCAGCACCTCTGTACCTGCTGTTTCTCCTCTCCCGTTGCAGCGAGGCCGCTTTAGCGTGCACACCCCTCTGAGCGCGTCGCCTGCCCAGGGAGAGTTGATCCAGTCATTCAGCCAGGTCTCCCTGCCGCCCACTAAGTGCCGTGCACTCTGCGCAGCATCACGGGCACAACAGGGAGCTCAGCCACAGCTTTCTCCTCCTCCTCCACGCTGGCTGGCTGCTCCGTATCGCTCAGCGCTCCGCTCGCATGCCACCTCCTCTAGCAGGTCCTTCCTGACCACTTGGTCTCCCGCTCCTGCTGCTCAAGCTCTCGGTTATTACCCAACAGCCTCCAAACTCAGAGACGGCAAAGGCCACGCTGCCTGCTTGGCAGCATGGACTAGGGAAGTCTGATTTCTCGTGGCTCTGAGGTTGGCCGGGCTCAGCCAGGTGGTTCGTGTGTTCCACGTGGTATAGATGGAACCCACTGTTGGGACCAGAGCATCCAAGGCGACTCTTCATCGCGCAGGTGTCTCCCGTGATTCTGCAGACTAGCCTGAGCTTCCTTACAGCGTGGCAGTGGAGCTCCAGGGGGAAACTGAGGAAGCTACCAGTTGCCCGTTCCCTTAAGGATTAGGCTGGGAACAGACGCGGCATCACTTCCATTGCATTCGATGATTCCGGTTTAAAGAGAGAGGAACTGGACTGCATTTCTTCACAGGAGGAATAGGGGGGAAACGTGCTTATCTTTAACTCTCCACGTTCTCCATCCCATGAGCTGCTTCTGTTACCTTTACTACAGGAAGGTATTTTTTATACTTCTGCCGTAAGACAGCGGGAACCCATAGGCTGATAGGATATCAGCTAATCCGCTCCCTCTCAGGTCCAGAATTCCTTAACCTGACCAGCATGCACGACAAGGTCCTTAAGATGTGCTGTTAATGGTAGGGTCTCGGGCTGTCTCCCCGGCACCTGCCTCTTCGCCCTTAGTTGACTAGAGGTGCCAGCCTCTGACACTTCATGCTCCAAATGCTGACCTGGAGGGATTATCCCCCCCCTCCCAGGTACCCCAACTTTCCTTTGTGGTGGTTTTTTCTCCTGAGCCAGGGTAGGTGACTGGCAGCTGGGGAGAAAGCGGTTGACTGTGTGGGTGGTTCCCGGCGGGTGGCCCCCTGAGCGGTGGGTGCAGTGGCCCTCATTGATGACTGTGTCCTCTGCTCCCCTCGAGGTTGAGAATGTCCTTGTCCTCCAGAAGAATCAGACGCTGCTGGAAGTAGAAGGAGAGAAGAAGATGATGATGAAGAAGATGATGGTGTGGAAGTCACATCCGGGTCTACGGCACCAATGGGGGGCAGGGGTGGCACTTGAGGCAGCCCGCTGAGGACACCTGGGCTGACACTGGCAGAGAACGGGAGAGAGGCAGGAGGGATATCTGGGCACAAGCCCCAGGCCCCGCTTCCTGGGAGAGCTTGGACGGATCACTTCCTTTCCCTGAGCCCTGTCTCATCTTCCAAGTGGGGGTGCTAACTCCACCCCACTGGTTGTGGCGAGGCAAGCCCAATGGTTAACAATGACAACGCTTTTGTGCCCATGCGAGGAGTCCTTATTTCATGTGTTCTTTCCCCTGCATATCCCCACCTCCCACTGCCCTTGGACTAGACACAGGCCCTGCTCAGTCATTGGTTAGCATGAGCTGGGCCAGTGAGAACGACCGATGTGCTCAGAGTTAGATTCGGCTTCCCGTAAAGGGGGGGGCTCTTGCCCTATATACCTTCTTTTAACTAGCATTCAGTGAGCAGAAGTGGAAATGTAGAGTTGTCAGTAGGACGACCAGGAACGATGCTTTGGGGGCAGGCCTGTCCTCCTGCCACCAAACCGTCCACCCAATTCTGGTCCAGCCCTCCATGCGGGGCACAGCTGGTTAGGGTGTAGGGCATTTGGATGTCCTTGAAACGTGGGTCCAGGTGGGTCTGATCGGGGAGTAGACCCTCCAGCTCCCCAGTTTCTGGAGACCTGGCAGGGTCTGGCACCAGTGGGAGGTGGGCGGGGACTGTGAGGTTGGGAACAGCCCTGCCCACCTTCCCCACCCCTCTGGCCCGGTTCCCGCTACAGAGGCAGATCCAAGAGGAGCCGCTGGATTCCCTGTCCAGCTCTGTCCGCCAGCAAGCCATGGAGACCCTGACCCAGTTAAGGTGCCCACAGAGCCCTCCCCCACCCCCACCCCCACCTCAGGCTCTTCCTGCCCCTTCTGGGATCTCTCCTTGGCTCCTCCAGCACCCTCACTGGTTCCTCCTCAGCTCGGTCCCAGCCAGGGCCATCCTGTCCCCATTTCCCTCCTCGCCTCCCACCGTGGCTTTTCCAGCACGAAGGGCCATGTCCTCACTGGATGCTTCCCCCCTGCCCGCTCTGTCTCTGCTCCAGCCACACAAAGCCAGGCCTGGGCGTGAGGGAGAGATCGGAGCTGGTGAGCGCCTGTGTCAGAAGTGTGTTCTCCCTGCCCTCCGTGCAGGTCATGCAGCAGAAAGACGAGGCCAAGGCCGAGGCCGTGCAGGTGAGGCAGGCCTCAGGGCTGTCCCCTCACGGTCCTCCCAGGAGGGGGTGGAGGAGCAGAAGGGCCTTCCAGAGGGTCCACCCGGGACTGCAGACACTGCTCTCTGGCTGCCTGGCCGTGCAATTCTCCTCACCTCTCTCGGCCTGGGTATTGGAACCACGAGTGACTTCAGAACAGGTGGCCCTCACTGGAGGGCCCTGTCTGCTGCTGGGCAGATGCTGGTGTGGCCAGAAGTGCGATTCAGGACTCAGGAGGGGCCATAACAAAGAAAGACGGGACGGGGAATTAGGGCTGAGGTTTGGAGAGGGCAGTCTGAAGAGGCTGGTATGAGCATCGTGAACTGCAGCAAGGCTGTCCTAAAGGAAGCTAGTGATCAGAGGAGTTTTTGGGTCAGGGGAGGGCTGGAGGAGGTTAAAGGAGAGCTCAGGTGGGGCAGGGGCCACCAGCAAACATTAACTGGGTGCCCACATGCCCACTGCCATGGGCCTATTCCAGCTCACAGTGTCCCCAGGGCCCCTGGCCCTGAGGCTACATGACTGGTGGTTTTGAATGGCCGACCGTGACACAGGCAGCCCAGCGCTGAGCCCACGGTGCCCCCAGGGGTCCTTGGGCATCTACCCACTTCCTGCCACACTGGGTATCGAGGGGGTAGGAGGCGGGGCACGGACATTACCAAAGACTCAGAGAAACAGAAGCAGAGTGGTAAGCCTGGTGAGTGGTCACCGGGACTGATAAGTATGGTGCTGTAAGGAGCATCCCTGGTGGGCGGTGATGATGCACGCCGCTGTGGACGGCGCAGGGCTGGCTGGTTGAACCCACCAGCGGGTCTGCAGAAGAAAGATGTCGAGGGGTACAGTCTTGGAAGCTCTCTGGCCAGTTTTCAGCAGCCTGTCCTGAAGGGAGGCAGTGAGCGGGAATCAACAGCCTTGGTTTGATGATGCTGTAGAGCCTGCAGGGGTGGGGACACAGCTAGCAGTCCAGGCAGAGGGAGCAGCCGCTGTGGGGACCCGTGGACAGAGAGAACCTGGTGACTGCCGTGTGACACGATGGCAGTGTGGCTGGAGCCCAGAGGGAGAGGGTGGGAGTGGTGAGAAGTGATGCCACGAGCGAGCGTGGAGGTGACAGGCCACACAAGCAGTCTGAGAGCCTTAAGCTCCGGCAGCGCTAGCCTGAGAAACTCCCAGTGGGAGGCCCCTGGCTGCGCCCAGAGAGCAGCCCTCTTGCAATACCAGACATGGCCATCAGGGGGGAGTGCTGCACAGTGATTGGCAGACATGACCGGAAGGAGGAGGTAGTTGGTAGAGGAGACTGGCTTGGAGAACCGTGTTGGTTCCTGGTTTTGTGGAGAGCCTGGGCAATGAGATCCTGGAGGGATAGGCAAGAGGAGGGGGGCGCAAGGAAGACAGGCGCAAACCCAGCCACCAGCCTGTGTGCATATATATAATGCCTAATAGCTTCCTAAGAGCATTCTTGGACAGTGCCCTTTGTGGTCTATGGGTTGAGGAACCTAGAACCTCAGGGGAGGGATGGTGTCCTGAGCTCACCTGGAAAATCTCTTTGGGTCTCACGTTATTAAAAGAAGCAGTATACACTCCTGTGACGTCTGCCAGGGCTCCCTTGAGGCTGGGGTCTGCTGCAGGAAGCGCCCCCCATCCCCAGTGATTTTGTCGTCCCCCTGCTGGCAGATACTCTACGGCCAGACCCTGAATGCCCTGCAGACCCTGCTCAATGCCCTCTTCATTGAGGACCCGACTCCTGCTGGATTAAAGAGTATCCTTGAGGTACAGTGCAGGGAGGGGGAAGGGGTGGTGGGGTGGACCAGGAAAAGGTGATTCAACTTTAGGATGCTGTCTTGTGCCCGTGTTCTGCCTCCCCATCCCTCTTATGGGCCTTACCCGAGGCCTGCGCCTCTTCTCTCTGCCCCCCACATTCTGCTACAGATACCCCCATCCTGCTGCTTCACTTTGCTCTCCTCTGGGATTCTCTTACCTCCTTGACCCTCAACTCTCATCTCTTCCCATTGACCTACGTCCTCCCTCCTGTTTGTCAGTCCTGTTCTCAGCATCTGAGCCCTTGCCCCCTAAGCTCTGAGAAGAGGGCCGTGGTGGGTCACCTCATGCTCTCCGTGTGCACTACGTGTTGATTGGCAAAGGCTAGCCTGTCTGCCCTGGAAGCAGGGACTGGTATCCAGCCTGTAGCGCTGAGTCCTGCCCTTGTTGCCCCCACAGCCCCTGGGACCCTGGATGAACTCTGGGAAGACCCACGAGAGAGCCCGGGCTGTGAACAGCAATGTGTCCATCTTGAATCACACCCTCCTGACAGTGCCTCTCTTTGTGAGTGGCCCCCGGGAGGGTGGACATTACTGGGGAGACTCCTCCTAGTTCAGAGGGAGCCTGTGCTTCTATCCACGGGCTGCTAGGTGGCCTTCTCCCTCCTTTATCTGCTCTCAGGGCTAGACCGTTCAGCTTGGTTCCCCTTTTACTATATAGCATTATTGAACCTATAAGATGCAATCCCTAAGCTTCTGACACAAACAGATGTCCTCTGGGTTCCCGACGCTGGGGCTTCTGCTGGGAAGGCTCATTCTTCGAGTCGGGGATCCTGATGAAGAGATTGGCCGGGCAGCTCTGGACGGCATCATCATCCTTTACACCCTCTTGGAACTCCAGAAGCGTAAGCCTCCCTTAGTGCTTCTGAAGCGCAGCTTCACAATGGACGGACCGCATGGGAACTGGGGAAAGGCGGGCTGGGGTGCTGGCAAGGAAGCACTGACAGGATGTGGAGCGGATGAGGACAGGGTCACAGGGGGCCTGAGATTGCCAGTGTGACGTCTAGTCACCAAAGAACCAGTACCAGAATGAATGAATGAATGAACATCGGGTCTTTTGTTTCCCCCCAGACCATTTTATCAGGAGCTAGCGCAGACAGCCTACCATTCCATAGTTCAATTATCTCAAAAAGTGCTGTACAATTGTCACTCAAATCAGTTTCAAACATTTTCTTCGTCCTCGAACTCTTGATACCAACCACCCCTGTACCCCTCCCCCTACCTTCCCCACCATTCCCCTCAAGAACCCATATTCTAGTTGTCTCTGTAGAATCCCCTATCCTGGGTTTCATATACTGAAAAGCCTATAACAGAATCAAGACGGCTATCAACAATGACAGAATACAGCAGAGGTAGACCCAAATAAGAGAAAAACAAAACACAACACAGGAAGTATTAAAGACCAGATCAAGCCCAAAGTGTATCAGGAGGGAGATCAAGTGACACGGTTTTATAGTCATTGGAGTCAGATTTATCATTTTAATCTACTATTGTCTTTCCAATATGCTCTGTCTGACAGCCAGGTTATTTCCATTCTTCAATTATGGCCAGGGGGAAATGATCTGAGGCTTATTTCCTGTGTAGGTCTTGCAAATGTATTTTGGGTTTCCACTGTCATCCATAGCCTTCTGTACCCCAGAATCTCACAAATTAAGCTCTATTCCCTCTTTTAGATTTGAATTATGTCATTTACAATCCCTTGGATCATGGATGCTGGTGTTTTTTCCCTATGGACTTAGTTTCATTTAGATGGCTGCTTGTTTGAAAACAAGCCTTTCAGACCACAGACATTATTCTTTCTGACAAGCTGGTCACTACTTGAAAGCATTAGTCCCAAACAAGGTTCCAGGAATTGATGGAAAACCAATTGAAATGCTTCAACAAGCTGATGAAGTGCTGGAAGCACTTACTCGTCTTGGAAAACTGATTGGAAGAGCTCCATAGTTGTACCCATTCCAAAGAAAGGTGACCCAAGAGGATGCTCACATCACAGCACAACATCATTGATATCGCATGCAAATAAGAGCTTGCTGAAGATCGTCCAGCAACAGTTGCAGCAGTGCATTGACAAGGAGCGACTAGAGGTTCAGGCTGGACTCAGAAGAGGGTGTGGAACAAGGGATATATTGCTTCTGATCTCAGGTGGATCTTGCCTCAAAGAAGAGAATACCAGAAAGATGTGTACTTGTGTTTTATTGACCAGGCCAAGGCATTCAACTTCCTGAATTATTCCAAACTGTGGATAACTTTGAGAAGAATGGTGTGTTAGTCTGGGTAGACTAGAGAGACAAATTCATAAGCATGTATAAGTGTATAAGAAAAAAGGGTTTATGTACAAGAGCAATTGAATATTGAGAAAACATCCCAGCCCAGTCCAGATCAAGTCCACAGTTCTGATAGTAGCCCATATGTCTGGTCTGATGCCAATGTATAAACTCCTCTTCAGACTCATGAAACACATGCAATGAAACCGAATACAGGAAGATCACAGGCCAGTGGGTGGGAAGTCTTTGGATCCAGTAGCATTATAAGCATCTCAGTGCTGGCCTGGGTCTCCATGTGGCTTCTCCAGAAGCATTAACATAGTTCCATGTGTCTTGTCAGATGCAATGTCTCCAGGGAGTCAACTGAAAGAGAGATAGAGACAGAAAGAGAGAGTCTCTTGCCTCCAGAGAGGAATATAGGAATTCCCAGAATCCTCAGGAGGTCATGCCCACACAGAGGCCTCATTGGATATGACCTGATTGACAGGCCAGACTCCACCCCTTTACTCGTAATCCTTTCAAAGTGACAACAGATTAGGTAACTAACACAAATGGGAATTCCAGAACACTTGATTGTGCACATGAACAACTTGAACATGGATCAAAGGCAGTTCTGGAAACAGAACATGGGGATACTGCATGGTTTAAAATCAAGAAAGTTGTGTGACAGAGTTGTAACCTCTCACCATACTTATTCAATCTGCATGCTGAGCAAATCATCAGAGAAGCTGAGTTAAAGGAAGAATATGGCATCATGATTGGAGGAAGGCTTTTTAACGACCTGCGATATCCAGATGACACAACCTTGCTTGCTGAAAGTGAGGAGGACTTGAAGCCCTTGCTGATGAAGGTCAAAGATTGTAGCCTTCAGCATGGATTACAACTCAGTCCTCACAACTAGACCAATAGGGAATGATATGATATGATAGATGAAGACAAGGTTGAAATTGTCAAGGATTTTGTCTTGCTTGGATCCACAATCACTGCTCATGGAAGCAGCAGTGAAGAGATCAAAGATGCACTGCATTGGGTAAATCTGCTGCACAAGACCCCTTTGGAGTACTGAAAAGCAAGGGTGTTATTTTGAGGACTAACATGGGCCTGACCCAAGCCATGATATTTTCACTCATCTCATATGCATGTGAAAGTTGAACATCCAATAAAGACCGTCAAAGAATAATCGGTGCATTTGAATTGTGGTGCTGGAGAAGAATATTGGGAGTACCATGGCCAAACAGATCTGTCTTGGAGAGGCAAGGATGGCAAGATTTGACTCACATGCTTTGGACATGTTGTCAGGAGAGACCAGCCCCTAGAGCAGTGGTTCTCAACCTGTGGGTCACGACCCCTTTGGGGGTCGAATGACCCTTTCATAGGGGTTGCCCGATTCATAACAGTAGCAAAATGACAGTAATGAAGTAGCAACGGAAACAATTTTATGGTTGGGGGTCACCACAACATGAGGAACTGGATTAAAGGGTCACGGCATTAGGAAGGTTGAGAACCACTGCCCTAGAGAAGACGTCATGTTTGGTAAAGTAGAGGGGAAGCAAAAAAGAGGAATGCCTTCCACAAGATGGACTGACACAGTGGCTCAACAATGGGCTCAAGTCTAGGGATAATTATGAGGACAGCGCAGGGCCCACGGTCGCGACGAGTTGGAACCAACTCAACGGCATCTGTGGCAGTTACATAATCGCCTGTCAACTTGAGGGAAGGGGCGGAGTCTAGCCTGTCAATCAGGTCATAGCAATGATGCTTCCAATGGCCTTCTCCTGAGGATTCTGGGAATTCCCGTCTTCCTCCCTGGAGGCGAGAGACACACTCTTTCTGCTTCACATTCTGTTGACCAGTCACATGGAGCCATGCTGATGGCAGCCGAAGCCCAGGAGCTGGAGGAGCCCCATGGAGAGTGGTGCCAGCGCTGAGATGCTTCCACACGACCTTCCACCCACTGGCCTGTAACCTTCCAGCTTTCAGCATCATAGCATGCGTTGCGCGAGTCTGTAGAAGAATTTATGGACTACTATCAGACATATGGGCTCACATCGGACTTAAGGGCTAATACCAAACTTATGGACTTGATCTGGACTGGGCCGGGATGTTTTCTCAATATATAATTACTCTTGGATATAAAGCTCTTTCCTACACATATGAGTCTCCCTGGATTTGTTTCTCAGACTAACACAGCACCTAACAATAACAGCAGCATAGTTGGGACCTGCTTATACTAAAATTCAACCATTGCTTATCTGAATTCAAATGTAACTGGACATGTTGTATTTTATCTCGCAAGCGTAGCTCAAACTCAGTGTTAGTGTCTCAGGGAATGAGGCAGTTTGTCTAACTACCCCCTCCTACCCCCCAACTGTAGGGAGTCTGCCAGATCCTAGACCTCAAAATGTTTCCCTTTACCAACAATCCCCACACTTGTTCCGTAAGCTCACGCTGTCTCAAGGGCATTCTGGTCCCTGGGTCTTGTATAAACTAAGGGGATGCAGGTACAATCCAGACCCTGAAACGTGTTTCCTTCATCTTTTCTACCCCACTGAACTCTGTCCTTGGGGAAGCCATGCCCTTTTGACCTTGAATGACTGACTGTTGTCATGGGGAGCTGCCTGCAGTTCCAGCGAGATGGGAAGGGTCAGGGCCACGGTCCGGGGACCCAGCTGTCTCTCCGGGGTGTGTCAGCCTGGTTTGATCTTGAGTTCTGCTTCTTCCTGAAGGAGCCAGGAACAAGGAGGAGACCAACAAGAAGGAACTCTACGAGAGCAACAAGCGCTTCCTGGGGCCCTACAACGCCACCAGCCCGTGCCAGAACATCCTGCGTGTGATTGCAGTGAGTGCCCCCTGCCCAGCGCCTGCCTCCCCTTCCCATCACCTGGGTGCCCCCTGTGTCTCCTCTCCTTTCCTCTGCACCAAAAACCCCTGAGGGGTGCCACCAGCTCCCGCCCCGTGGGGACCACATAACCTCATTTTCTGTAGGGCCCCCCCCTCAATGGACAGAGCCCCTGGGGTCGATGTGTCTGGGTCTGGGTCTGGGTGTTGCTCCAGCTGAGTCAGTGTCTCTGCACCTTCGTCTCAGGAATTTGGGGACTTCCTGGGGCCCCAGCAGGTGAAGGACTTGCTACTGGCAGCCCTGGAAGGGCTGACAAACGTCTCAGACGTCCTTGGGAAGGGCTCCGGAGAGAGGATGCAGCTGGCCTCCGAGGTCACGCTCAGCTCCGTGCTGGAGTGGTACAGGCACCGGGCGCTGGAAGTGGTAAGGCTCCCTTGGGGGGCAGGGGGTGAGGCTGTCACTGGGCACTGGAGACCCTCCTGGGCCTGCCTGTCACTCTAACCAGCCTTCTTGTGTGAGAACAGTGTGTGTGTGTGGGGGTAGTATCTGAGTTCTGGGGGCCCCCAGAACTGCTCCCCTCCCCAAAGAGAAAGCCACTGGAGCAGGCGTGAGTCCAGCGGTCTCGGCCCAGGGCAGGAGGCAGTGGTCCACGGGCTTCCCCCACCTCCCCCGTGCTCCTCCCTCTTGCCTCCTCCCCTGTCTCCTACATCCTCTCCCCTTCTCACCTGTGGCCCTCATGTCTCCCCTGGCTCCTCTGCCCCTCCCACTTTCTGTGCACTAGATCCCGGAAATCATGCAGGGTATCTACGTGCAGCTGAGCCACATCCAGGAGCCGCGTGCCCGTGAGGTGGCCCTGCTGCCAGTCTCCCTCCTGGCCAGCTCCTTCATGACCGAGGTGGTGGTGGCTCTGCTGATGTGCCCCCTTCCACTGGACAGGTACCAATGGGGGGTGGGGGTGGCAGGAGAGCCCCTGCTGCTCCCCTGCCCTCTTGGACAGGTCCTCCTCAGGAGCACTACCGCTGAGGTCTGCCTCATGCTGGGCCCATAGTACATTCTCCATTCTCACAACGACCCCATTCCACAGGTGGGGAAACTGAGGCTCTGGGGCAGTGAGCAAGGACCTAAACCAGACCTTGGAGCGAGCAGGTCTACAAGCCTAGAGTTCTTTAATGGCACTAGGAAAAGCAGGCGGAACCCGGGTGGTGGCGTGGGTACACATGGTTGCTGACCATGAGGTCAGCAGTTTGAAACCACCGGCAGCTCTGCGGGAGAAAGATGAGGCTTCCTGTCCCATAACAATGTACATTCTTAAAAAGCCACCAGGGAAGGTTCTCCTCTCTCCCACAGGTCCCCAAGAGCTGGAATCTTAAGGCAGTGGCTTTGGTTTGGGGTGTGGGGTTTTCCTGAGTCATCCCCCCAAAGTCAAAAGGCAGAACTATCCGGAGTTGGGGGTGGGGGGTGAGGGCTGAGTGTCGGGTGGATGCAAGAGGACAGACACGTCTTGCTCACATTCTGATGCGCAGAGGTGGGCCTGAGTCAGAGGGTTGAGCTCGGAACCAGAGACCAGGCTGCTTATCTCAGCCTCCTAGCTCAGGAACCACGTCCAGGAGCTCTGTGAATGGACAGGAGGGGCATTGTGAGTTGCTGTTGTTAACTGCTGTCGTGTTCCGGGTAAAGCAGCTCCATAGGGCTTTCTTGGTGGTCATGTCCAATGAAGCCGATCACCGGGCCCTTTCTTCCTGAGCGCCTCTGGGTGCTTTTGGATGAGCAAACCCAGTCGTTTGAAGAGAAAGAATTGTGCAGAGCTGAGCGAACAGGCTATGCTTCCAGCTAGGAGAGCTATCATATCTCAAGCCTAAGTTACCAGGCGGTGCGGGCCAGGCTGGCACCTGCCCCACCAGGGGGATGGAACCCTTGCTGCCTGTGTCTGACAGTTGGCCTCTCTGGCCTCACAGCCCTTGCTCGTGGGGTGGGGTGGGAGCAGGGGCTGCCCCAGGCACCCAGGAACCAGTTTCTCTCAGATTCACTGCCCAGGCCTCCCCGCCAGGGTCCCCACTGGCACCAGGCAGTTGCACAAGTCACTGCACCCAGGGAGCTCGACAGGGTGGTGTTGCCCCCGGTTCTTATGGTGTATTTATAATTCCTTCCAGCCCAGACGTCAGTGACCAGCCTGGCCATTTTTACCATATGCAGCGTTGCCTAGCAACACAGTTAACACACTCTTTATCAGGTTTCCGAGGAAACGGAGCAGGGCTGTGCCTGGCAGGTTCAAAGTCTCAGGCCTGAAGGGGGAAAGGTTTCTGTTAACCCTTTAGCACACAGGCCCACTGATGCAGAACAAGGGTGGCCTCCAGGCCCCAGAGGGCTAGCTGGGCTGCAGGGCACTGAGAAAGGTCAATCTGAGCAGAACTGCGCCCCGAGGCTGTGAGCTGTCAGAAGCCATTGGCCAGGCCTTTCTTCCAGGGCCTGCTGGGTGGGTCCCAAGAGGCAACCTTTTGGTTAACGCTTAACCAACTGTGTCCTCCGAGGCTGGGCCATCATTCCTGGTCAGAGCTTGACTCTGTGGCTCATCAGCAAGTTGGCCATTGACAGGGGACTTCCGCTCTCGGAGCCTCGGTCCCACGTCTGTCAGATAGCAGTAACAACCCTCGCTCCGAGGGTGGTGAGCACCAGTGACCTGATATAGACGTCTGCACCTGCAGAGGGCTGGCCCAGTGCCACCCATTCAGCAAACACGCAAGGGGCACTTGCTCAGGGGATCCACTGTGCGGTGGGCTTCCTTCCGAGGGGCTGTGGAAGATGTCCGCCATCGCTTGATGGGAACAGCTTCCCGGGCACTCTGTCCAGGTGGCACACAACCCAGTAGTTCCACCCCATCGAGACGAGCGGTGAAATCCACGACCAGTCACCCAGAGCATCTTCCTCTTCCTTGTCCTGGCTGTTAGCCGTGGGATCGCTGTCTTTCGAATCATAGCAAAATGATCCACGGCACACAGGCTCTGGCCCCACAGCTTTGCCGTGTAGAATTCAGTGCCATCGACGACGCTCTTGGGGTCCCTTTCCAAATGACTCCGCGTCCCCTGTCTTGGAAATCCATTTCCCACACACATTCAGAAGCCCCCTCATCTGTAAGCACCTGGGAAACACTGGCAGCACCCCGCTTCCGGGAAGTGCTACTCGGACCATTCTTGGCTGGCCCACCATGGCTGTCATTAGAGATGGCAGCTTCTCGTAGCCCTCCCCTAACCCGTGGGGCAGGGTGGGCCCCCTGCCCTGGCCGCCACTGACCGCCACTCCCGTGTCTCTCAGCAACGGAGCAGAGATGTGGCGGCAGCTGATCCTGCGCAAGCCCAGCTGTGACGTCCGAGACCTCCTGGATCTGCTCCTGACCAGCCTGAAGGAGAAGCCTGTCACCAAGAAGGGCCGGGCCTCCATCGTGCCCTTAGCGGTGAGGACCCACCCCCCACCTCTGCCCATACCACCCCTTCCCCTCTCCTCCCGTCCCGCTACCAGGCTCAGCACACCCTGCTTCGGCTTGGGGTGGCTAGCTCTGGCCTTATGCCAGCCTCTGTCCACCTACTGGGCAGTCATGGCACCATTGCACCCAGCCATGGCCTGTGGAAACAGAACCACCTGGGAGTCACAGCCCTGAGCCTGACTCTCCTCCCAGAGGCTGAGTTTGGGGCATCCATAAGGGCAGTTCACATCAGCCCCACGTGAGAAGGCCCCTTCATTTGGGAAACATGAAATGACTCAGTCACTGAAGTGTGTCTGTCTGGGGTCAGAGAGGCCGGAGGCAGCTCTGACTGTGGGAGGCTGGCTGACAGTCCGGTGGGAGAGGTGGGGAGAGCCAGGAAGGTAGCCGGGGCCCGATGCAGGTGGACTAGAAGGATGGTTTTCTCTGCCTCCACCACCACCCTGGCCCCAGCCAGCTGGGTGACAGCATCCACTCCCCTCCAATCCCGACCTGTTTCCGTCTGGCTGAGTCTGCTCCACCGAGCAGCTGCAGTCTGTGCCTTTTTGGGCTCCCGTGGTGTGTGTGCCGGGCTTGGGCAATGCACACGGTACAGCCCACTGGCACTCACTGCTCTCCACCAGCCCCCCAGTCACATCGCTTATTCCCAGGGAATATTCCATGAGGAAGTGCGGGCCCAAGGGACAGCCCATGGCATTGAGGTACACAGGGCAGTCTGAGCCCTGGGGGCAGGGCAGGGCTGGACTGCTAACCGCAAGGTCAGCAGTTTGGACCTCCCAGCTGCTCGGTGGGACAGGGATGGCGCCCTCTGATGCCATACAGTGCCCCAGCCTAGAACCCCCAGGGAGCCGTTCCCTATGGAGGCAGGGTGGCGGTGGGTAGACGTGAAGCTACCCTTCTCCACAGAGGAGTCTGAGCAGGGTGGAGCCAGGATGTCATTAGGGCCCATAGCCCAGTCAGTCTGCCCTCCACCCCTTCCCCACGAGGTCCTTGGCGGGTTGTGGGGGAGCAGGGTGTGGACTCAGGCCAGGGCCAGGGCGAGGCTGGCAGCTGGAGTGGGTCCTAGGGGGCACTGTGGGTCGAAAGCCAGCAAAGCCAACATGGGACTTCAGGTTGGTGGGCTTTGGCGAGCTGGTGAGGGGAGTCCTGCTCTGGAAGGGGAAGGAAGGGGTGGGCATGCCGCGATGGCAGCCAGGACAGGATTCGCTCCCTGGCTCCTGCTCAGGGCTGGGGCCGGTTTCCCTTGGTGCTGGCCTTATGGGGAAGCCCAGAGTGAAGAGGCCAGCATGGTGCCCCATGTGCCCTGCGTGTCTCCGTCATGAGTGAGATAGAGGAAGGGCACTCTACAACTCGGGTCTGAAAACCTGAAGGCAAGGCCCCTCTCTGCCCGCTGAGCCACCACCGCACCTGCAAAATGGGATCAAGAGTTTGCCCCTCGGGAGTAAGGGAGGGACCTCGCTGCCATTATTCTGCCTGGTAGGGGTCAAACCTCTGGACCAGAGTGACCGGTCCCCCAGTTGCTATCACGTTGATTCCAATGCACAGTGGCCTGCTGTGTGTCCCATCGCCTTTCCAAAGGCTGGTTTAACGACATTAGATTGCCAGACCTTTCTTCCAAGCTGCCCCTATGGGTCCTCAGACCTTCAGACTTTCCATTGGCAGCCGTGTGTTTTAATCACTGATGCCACCCAGCGACTCCTGGACTGAGCTTAGGGTGGTTGTTGTTATTGTTTGGGGAAGGACCCACCCAGAGGGACCTTGGTTTATGGGGGAGCTCTCAGGCTGGGCCAGAGGAGAGGGAAGATAATCTCCGGGAGGGGTGGTCCTGGGCCCAGTCAGGAACGCTGGGTAGATGGTCGAAGATATCCCACCAACCTGCTCTCTGCCCGCAGGCAGCCAGCGGCCTGTGTGAGCTCCTGTCCGTCAACAGCTGCGTGGGCCGAGTGAGGCGCATCTACCCCCAGCTGCTGCTGGCCCTGCTCATTCAAGTCCATTACCACATTGGCCTCAGCCTACCTGGCCGCGTGGGCCCCTGCAAAGACACCAAGAAGGATGTACAGCCCCCCGCCTTTGTGCCCGTCCGGTATGCTCTGCCCCCTGGCTGCCCCTGCTGTCTCCAACAATGGGGACGGATGGCCGCCCAGGAAGGACCCTTCCAAATGGCCAGCGAGTGCGCACTCAATACACATTAGCTTTGAGACAGAAGAGAAAAGTAGAAACATTATCTTATTAGCACAATGATTTGTCAAATCATTGTTTCTGAGCACCTGCGGTGCATGTGCCAGATGCTGAACTCAGTACTGGACCCAGGAAAGAAGCAGAGTCCCTCCCTCTCCCTAGGGGCTCACCCCATACTTTTTCTTTCTTCCCTCCCTAGAGATATTAGGCTTGTCTCCAAGGACCCACCGCTGTACTTTAAATGGTCAATTGGCTATATTGCTGTGAGGTGCCAGCAGGTTGGCTTCTACTCCGATGTACCACAGAGCAAAGCACTCGCTGCCCAGGCCGGTGCCGCCCTCCTCGTTGTGACGTTGAAGCCCAGGTGGTGGCCACGGGCTCAGTCCACTTCTCAAGGCTCTTCTATTTTGCTGACCCTCTACCACGCACGATGTCCTTTTCCAGGGACACCCCAAAAACATGTCAGAAAAATCACCTGAAATGAAATCTCACCATCCTCCCTTCCAAAGGGCCCTCTTTCTGGCTTCTTACAAGACAGATGACAGATGTGATTGTTCTTCAGAAAATCCACGGCATGTTTGATATTCCTCAGCAACGCCGTCATTCTGAGGCTCAATCTTTCTCCTCTTCCTGATTTATTGGCTGACTTTCACCCACCTACGAGGTGATGGGAAACCCTGTGGTCCAGGACAGGAGCACCTTCATGCTCTGCTTTTGGACACTGTAACCAGAGCCCTTTGCAGCCTGCCCGTCCAGAGCCACACACCATTTGGTTTCTCAAATGGGGCTTCCTTTGGCGTTGACCTTGGAACCAAGTGGAGTGAAATCGTGACAATGTCAGTCAATATTGTCCTCATTTACCATGATGTTGCTTCGGGGTCCCATTTTGAGGATTTTGCCTCCTTTCCCTTGCGGTGTAATTCCTACTGCCGGCTGGAGGCTTCGGTCTCCATCCGTGTTTCACGTCTTCTGAGCTTTGGGCAAGCCAGGTGGTTAATGAGCCTCCTTCCAGTCCTGACGCCCAGTTTGTCTCCATGTAGCCCAGCTGCTTGCATCGTTTGCTCAGCATGCTTGACTCAGTATGGCGAAAGGGTATAGCCCCTGTAATGGGTTATACCCGCACATGGAGAAAACATTTAAAAGACAGAGAAGCAGGCCTCCCTTTCCACCTTAACCCAGCGACCCCTCCAAAGGCTGCCATGTTCCTTCACAGCGTTCTCAGAGTGCTGTCTACTATCCTCGGGCTGCCGGAGCAAAATGCCTCAGCCTGGAGGCTTCTAAGAACAGAGATTTATTGTCTCTCATTTCTGGAGGTTAAGGCTCTGCATCCAGGGCTCTATTCGTCCCGAAGGTTCTAAGGGAAGCTTCCTTCCCGCCTCTCTAAGCGGCTAGCCCCAGGTGTACCGCAATTGCAGCTACGGCAGGATTCTGTCCTCACGTGACCCTCTTCTCTCTGTGTCCCTTCTCGCTCGTGAGGACACCGTTCAGATCGGATAAGGATCCAGCGCCTCTGCAGGTCCTCGTTAGGGCTGTGACTTGAGCCTCCAGCTCCTGGCAACGCCCTCCCGCCCCCCCCCCACACACACAATGGAATGAGCGTGTACTGCGGTCTGTAAGGTTTTGGTGGGCTGATTTTTGGGGGTAGACCTCCAGGCCTTTGTTCCTAGTCCATCTGAGTCTGGAAGCTCCACTGAATCCTGTTGAGCATCACAGTCACGTGCAAGCCCCTGACAGACGGGGGGTGGGGGTGCGGTTGTACAATCAGAGTGTTGGTTGGGAATCTCACCTGGGACTTGGACAGAGAAGGCGAGGATTCTCCCCTTGTGCTCACTGACAGCATCTTCAAAGACCCTCTTTCTAACATCATCCCATTGACAGCTACGAGGGGTTAGGATTTCCACATCTCTCTGAGAGAGAGAATTCAGTGTACAGATAATAGGTGGTGTGCACCTAGATAAGCACGTGCATTTAGTCTCTGTTTTACACGGATGGTGGCATGCGCCGCCCATGGCTATGCCATGTGGCTTTTAGCATATACCGTGTTGGGGGGATGGTTCCATCTAGGTAGTGTTTCCCTCATTATGAGTCAGGACCAACTCCATGGCACCTCGTAACAGCACGAAGGTCACGTTCACAGCCTATTTTCTGGGGACAGAATGCCTATGTGCTGTAATTCGTTCCACCAGGATTCTCGTGATTTGGGTAGTACCTAGGCCTTTGCACTGACAAGCCCCGTTGTAGGGAACTGTTCACATGTGTTCACAAACGGGAGCCATAGTGCCCGCAGGATGAATGGCGCCTCATGGGATATCATGGGATTTCCGCACTTAAATATCTGGCCGTCACAAGAACACCATCTGAGACCAAAAAGGCTGCGTTCACCCAAAGACCCAGTCCACAGGGTAAGGAACAGGAAATGCAGGGATGGGCCCTGAGGGGATTGCAATGGGGACGTTGAGACAAAATGTGTGTGAACTGCTGAATGGGCAACTGATGGCCCACTCTACAAACCTTCTCTGATTCACAACAAAAAGTTAGAAGCAGGAAGAACGAAGAGACTGTGTGCTACAAAAGTTCTTGACGTCCTTGAGAGGTGCGTGGTACAGTGAGCTGCCACCCGAAGTGCCCCTCACGGCGCCACCAGCCCTGTGTGGGTGTGCTTGTCCCCCACGCTGCGGCCAGCGCAGTTTATTTTGAAACATTGTTATCTTGGCCAATCTGCGCTGGGAAAGAGCAAGCACCAGCACGCATCTGTTTACGCTTACATGTCTCTTATTACACGTGAGGTTGAACCTCTTTAAATAGGATTCACTGCTGTTCGTGTTTCCTTCTCTGTAAATACCGTGTTTTTGGTCTTTGGCCCATTTTTGTGTAGGACTGTTGGGGAATTGTTTTTTTTTTTTTACTAATTTGCAAGACTATTAAGGAAATGAACTGTTATTGGCCTTCCAGTTCTATTTAATTAAAACTTTTTTATCAATAGCTTTATTGACATAATTCACAATTCAGTAGTTTAATCATATCAAGAGGAATTGTAAATTATCACCACAATCAGTTTTAAACTAGTCTCTTCATTCTTGTATTTGTCGTTATTAGCTCCCCACCTCCGCTGCCATGCCCCCAATGAATCATTAACCCACTTGCTGTCTCTATAGATTTACCTATCCTGAATTTCCTATACAGAAAAACCTTAAAAAAGAAACTAACAAGAATAGCAAAGTAAAACAGATAGAAACCCCAATAGAAAAGAAAGCAGAAAATATGAAAAACTAGAACAAATTTAAATGGACCGTAAGGGAGGTGAAATGATAGGGTGCTAAATTCTAACCTAACTCCATCTGCAACAACCCACTTTCTACTGCACTCTGCACGATAGCAAGGCTCCTCACACCGCGGTCCGTGGTCGGAGGGGATTCACCAGGAACTTAATCCACTTCTATGTCCCCTGCACTTTTTTTTTAACTGAAAAAACTGGTCAAAAGGGAGTTCAAAGACTTGCATTTTGACCTAACCATGATGCTCTCTGTCTGAGAACAGGGCTGTTCACGTCCTCCCACTGGGATTCGAGGGTCCTCACTGGAGGCTTGATCCACGTGTGGACTCTAAATGGATTTAGGGCTTCCCCTGTCATCCATAGCCACCTGCAAGCCAGGTGTTCACAATTCAGACTCTGATACCATTCCCTCCTTTAGATTTGGATTGTATTATTTACGATCCATGGATCACGCAGGCTGGTGTGCTTCTTCCATGTGAACTTAGTTGACTGCTTGTTTGGAAGCAAACCTGTTAAGACCCCAGATGCTATTTTTTTTCCTGGTAGCCGGGCACCATCTAGCTTCTTCACCACACTTTGCTCTAGCATCCATATCTCCATTGATCTCTTCATAAAATCGAGCAGCATGTCAAAAGAACCGATTGTTGTTAGATTGTGACTAGGATTAAGTGCAAGCTAAGCATCCATTCATGCATTTATGGCTTATCTACGTCTCTGCTTCACCTTGGAGACATTGTTGCCATTTTATGTCGCTTCCATTGTTGTCGGGTGCCATCGAGTGGGCTGAGACCCATAGCTACCCTCTTACAACAGAACGAACGCTGCGCAGTCCTGCGCCATCCGCACAATCGCTCCTACGCCTGAGCCCATTGGTGCAGCCAGCGTGTCCATCCCTCTCATTGAAGGCCTTCCTCTTTGTCGCCGCCCTCCACTTTACCAAACCTGATGTCCTTCTCCAGGGACTGGAATCTAAACTATGTACGACAAAGTCTTGACATACTTGCCGCAAGGAGCACTCTGGTCTTTCTTCTTCCTATACGGATCGGTTTGTCCTTCTGGCAGTCCACGGGACTTTCAATATTATCCTCCAGCCCCACGATTCAAATGCATCGATGCTTCTACGGTTTTCCTAATTCAATGTCCACTTGATCATATGCTACCTCCTAAAACGCTGAACGCCAACCAATTCTTCCATATTGTGGCTCTCTATCTTCCTTCCATCTTGTTTTATTCTTCTGGTGTCGTTCAATATATTGCCCATAGGATCTTTCGGTATTGTAACTCGAGGTCGAATGTTTTCTTGTTCTTTCAGCTTGAAAGATGCCGAGTGTGTTCTTCCCGTTCGGTTTTCCAACTCCAGGTCTTGCCACATTTCACTATCATCCTGTCTTTGTCCTCTCAGGCTGTCCTCTGCACATGTCCGTTCAGCTCTTTTGTTTCATTGTTTCTTCCCTTTGCTTTAGTTTTAGAGTCTCTTCTCACCTCCGTTTTGGTCTTTATTCCCATTCTTATATTTTAGTGACCTTTCGGGTTTCTTCAATATGCCGTCCGTGATGTCAACCCATAGCTCCTTGTCTTCAGGCGTCAGTTGCGACGCTGCAGCTCTGTTCTCGAGACGAGAGGGTCTCTCGGTTAGGGTGGTTTGTGCTCAAGACTGTGTTTGCTCTCACGACGTGCTTGGCTTTGCTCCAGTGTCAGCCTGATCTTGCAGATGAGCAGTTGCTGGTCTGCTCATCAAATGTGGAAACAAAACCCCAAATCATAAATGAGACCAGGCTTCCCAGTCAGTCAGAGACTGGGGGAACCCCCGACACTATGGCCTGTAGTCACCCTTCAGGTCGTGTGTGAGAATAATCAACCACTGAGGATCAAAAGCACAGCATGACCCAAGGACAGCGAAGCCAGAGGAATAGGAAAGGAGGAGAGAGTACGCAGGGAGGAAGTGGGTGCCCTCCGGGAATTGCAATGGATGAGTTGAGACAAACTGTGTGAACTGTTGATCTGCTCCATAGACCTTCACCGAATTCACACTAAACAGCAAGCGAGACTTTGAGTGGGCTCAGTAGCAGTCACCATCACTGCCTGAGCTGACCTCTTTGCCTTGAGTTTTACTGGCCCAGGAGATCCCCTCCGAAGCTCCTGTTCTGACTGGACCTTTTTTTCTTTGGGAAGGCATCCCAATGAGATCAGAGAGCCTGTTTGCAACGATCCACTGACAGCAGGGGCAGGTGTAGACACTTCAGAATAAACGCCTGCATACGTGATTGGGAAATCTAGCAATGGCACTAGACTCCCCCGCCGCAATGGGCTTCTATGACTAACCTCCACTCAAATGTACCTTTGGAGCCTTCTGTGGCCCGCGGGCTGCCATCACTACCCAGTTTCACAGTGACGACGGCGCTGCCAGTCACGTGGTTTCGTCTGCTCACACAGCTACCCGCATGCGCTGCTGTTGTCGTCTTTGCCGCCAATGTTTGTATTGCTGGTTTCATCACATTTCCTGCTATTTTAGCTAAAATATTGTGAGATGTAATATTTTTTTACCTAGATCAGTAACTCTTGAGGATGAAGTAGTAATTCAAGGAATGAGAGGAGAGAGAGTAACGGTCCCATTTTTAAAGCACCAGTACGGACTGCTAAAACGACAAGCTGACCTGCACTGGAAGAAGTCAGGCCCGAGGGCTGCTCAGAGCCAAGGGTAGCAAGTCTTCCTCTTACAGACTTTGGACACGTCGTCAGGAGAGGCCAGTCTCTGGAGAAGGGCGTCATGTTTGGTCAAGGGAGGGACGGGCGGCCCTCCAGGAGATGGACTGACCCCGTGGCTGCGCAGGCTTGAGATCAATGGTGGGGATGGTACAGGGCCGGTCAGAGCTTTGTCAATATGCGTAAGGTCACTCTGGGTCGGAACCAGCTCGACGGCAACTCACAATCACAACCACCCAGTTAGGAATGTTACAATTCAAGGTAGAGAGATTCTACAAAATAATTGTGTTGTTCCTATTCATATAATCTAAGAAACATCACATTTAGGCAACTTATAACTATATCAAATATCAGCCCGTCAGTAAACTTGACCATAAACAGAATCCCAAGGATTCGGTATGCCCAGGCGTGGGCGGAGGTCTGTGGGAGTCTTGGAACCCACGAGTTACCACACTGGTTCACACCAACCCAGTGTCACCACTGCCCAGTGACATTGACTTTGGACTTTTGGCTCCCAGAACTGTAGAGAATCTGTTGTTAGGAGGCCCTGTTTTGGGGTGCTTGGCTGCAGCCGCCCAAGGAAAACAACGCAGTGAGCTTGGACCTGGAGTGGGTTGTAGGTGTTGCAGGGTTGAGTGATGACGTGGGGATGCTCAGAGAAGCTGACAGGTGCCCAAGGCGGGGATGTTGTTCAGTGAGCAGAGGCAGGCTCGCTGTGGCGGAATACAGGATTAGCCCTCTGGATGCATGCCCGGTCACCTCGGACTTTGGGATGAACTGGGAGGGAGACACCAGACACAGCCTTTGGGTGTTTGTGCGCTGCCGCAGCCCCGTTGCCTCCCTGGCTTCACTCCCAGTGGAAGCAAGGGGAAGGCGTGTGTGGAGGTGGCCCTTGCTCAGGGTGCCGAGAGAGGCTGAGCTTCCTGGAGGGTCTCCCTTGCAGAGGGGGTGTCGGGAGGAAGCCAGAATGGCTGTTCTGCCATCACCCCTCTCCCCACGGGCTTCGTTCTGCATTGTGCAGAGCAGCTAGGAGAGGGCTATCCTTTGACAGTGGGTAGGGGCACGTGGACATATGTAGGCTCATTCCTGTTGGAAATTGGGACGTGGTTGAGGACAAACGGCTCTGTGTTTAGAAACGTTTGCCTAAGTACATCCTCGTCCCTCACGAGACACACAAGGACAGGGAGTTTCTGTGTTAGCGGCTGAGACCTGTCGGCCAGGGAGGTGCTAACGGGACCTGTCCTGCAGGAGGGGCTCCGTGGGAGAGGGCGCAGCCTGGGCACCCTGTCCCAGCCAGCAGTTCTGCTTCTTGACATTGAAAGGAATGATCCTAATTCTCTAAAAGAAAAGGTAGCATCTCTGTTTAGTCATTCAGACTAAATACTTGGGGTTTGGGGGGAGACGAAAGAGCTGGAGGACGTCAGCCCCCGGGAGGAGTGGGCAGCACTTGCAGCTGACCTCCGTGTCGTCGCCATTATGGCCAATGGGTTTCCTTTCCTCCCTCCCCTCCCCCCTCTCGTTCATTCCATCTCTTCACCCGGGAACCCTGTCAGTGTTGCTGGTGGGGGTCGCAGTCGGTTAAGTAGAAAACTCACTGCCATGGAACTGATTCTGACTCCGGTACCCCGTAGGACAGAGTAGAACTGCCCATTGGGTTTCTGAGACAGGACCGCTTCACAGAAGCAGACAGCCTTGTCTTTCTCCCACAGAGCAGGTGGGCTTGACCAGGCCGTCTTGAGGTTAGCAGAGCTGGTGGATTTGAACAGGCAATCTTGGGTTTAGCAGAGTGAGGGTATTTGACCAGGCCATCTTAGGGTTCACGGAGCTGGGAGGCTTGAACAGATCATCTTAGGCTCAGCAGCTCAACATGCAGCCCACAGCAATACAAGGGCTCTTTTGGCTGAGAAGGGACCCTCTAAAATTCATGTCTACCTGGAGCCTGTGAATGTGGCCTATTTGGAAGTAGAGTCTTTACAGATGTATTCAAATTAAAATGAGTTCATACAAGATGAGGGTCATCACCAACATTTGAGGAAAAAAGGAGCGGGAAATTTGAATAGGCAAGATAAAGCAGGGATACAGCCATGGAATGATGGAGGCAGAGATTGGGGAGACGTAGCTGCAAACAAAGATCGTGAAGGGCTCAGTGCTACCCGATGCAGGAGGAGGCAAAGAAGGAGTCTCTTCTAGTCTTCGGAAGTAGCATGGAGCTTCCAGACGTTTCTGCGGCTTGAAACCACCCGGTTTGGGGTTCTTTGCTACGGCAGCCCCAGGAAACTAACACAGTCCTTTACTGACAGCACACGTCTCAAGGAGCGACCGCAGGATGGGATGGGTCCCAAGTCCAGACCTCAGGAGAAGCTTAGACTTTCACATGGGGACAAGGAGCGAGCCAGCAGCGGCAAAGCACTGTCCCTCGAGGCTTCTGCCCAGCAGCAGGGGGTCCTGCAGGGGCTGGAGGGGCACAGCAGGGGGTGAGAGTGGGGAGGCCCGCCCCAGACTCCCTCCTCTGGTCAAAGTACCTTAGGAAACATGAAAGCAATCTCTAAAGGGTGCTGCTGGCTTTTGCTCCCGTCGACTGTCCTGCTCTCAAGCAAGCTAGCATTTCCAGAGCAGCACTTTGTGGGCACCCTGCCCACCACACTCGACCCCCAGCATGGGGGCCAGATGGGAGCTGACCATGAGAGCACCCCTGGGGAGGGGGAGGGGGTTGGGCGAGCATGAGCCTCTGGCCCCTTGTCTTGGCAGCTGGGTGGTGAAGGTGGTGAAAACCCTACTGCTGAAGATGGGCTGCTTCTACGAGGCCAGCTTTCTGGAGGACCAGGGCGGCTGGGAATTCTTGGGGCAGGCGGAGAACCACCACCGCGGAGTGTCCCTGCTGGCGAGGTAAGACGGGGACCGCCTCAGGCGGGCTGGGAATGGGGGACAGACCCCAGGCTCTTCACGCCACCTGGGCTGGCATCTTCCTCCGCGGAAGTCCCTTCTGCTTAGCCTGTCACCTCTTCCCTACCACGAGGGGAAGGTGGTCTACCACGGAGGACAGATGGGGATTCAACAGATGTGAAGGAGGCCCCACACTGTGTGGCTATGTTGTTGCCCGGGGCAACACTGAGAACAACCGAAGGGCAGTTGGGTGGATATAAACTCTGCCTCTGGGTGTCCTGTTGACTGCAGATCCCCTGGACATTTGCGGGCATACTTCCTCGCCACGTTGTTAATGTCACCTCCGCACAAGACTGCAGTCATGGTAGTTAAGGGTGCGGGCTGTGGGGAGGGCTACCTGTGCATCAGCTGGACCAAATGACGGCCCCCCTCTGTGTCTCGGTCTACTCCTCAGGAAAATGGAAATAGTCCTAGAGGCTCGATCCATGATACACAAAGTACTTGGGGCAATCCTGGCGTAGGGAAACAGCTGCCCACGTGTTAGCTTTTCTTCTCATCCTCATGAGGATGGGCGGGGAGGGGGTTATTCGTGCACAATTTTCGGAGGAACTGGACACGGTTCAGAGACAAGCTGTCCTGAGTTAAGGTCACGCAGCCTGCAAGTGGCAGAGCTGACCCCAGACCTGGACGCTTTCCCTGACCACACAGAGATGCTCCTGGGCACCTTGGTTCCTACGGTGGCCCCTGAAGGATCCAGCCTGCCCCCGAGACCTGCCCCTTGGGTGTCCAGGAGGGTGCGCTCTCAAAAGGTCTTGGGACACGCTTCCTGCACAGAGTCCATGCGTGGAACACACACACACACACACACACACACAGGGCTCATGAAGTAGCACTGTTATATGATCTCAGTGTTATGCATGAGGGAACTGAACCCCAGAGAAATCAAGGGACTTGCCGAGAGGCACTCCGCGAGTTCGGGCCCCGGTTTGTGAGGCTGTCCTTATTGCAGACTGGGTGTGACCACTAGGCTTTCCAGGGAGCAGGGGCACAGTCCTCAACTCTAGCGGGCATCAGTACACCTGCAGGGCCAGCTGAGACACGAGGGCTGGACCCCACCCCCACATTTTTAATTCAGGAAGGCTGGGGTGAGCCATGCATTCCCAGGCCAGGCGGATGCTGCGGGCTTAGTCTGGGAGTGAGGAGCCTGCCTGATCGCTAGTCTGTGCTCAGCACTGTGACCTTTGGTGGCTCGTGCTCCGAGCCTCTGCCTCCACATCTGTGAACGGGGCTGAGTTAGGCACCTGCTTTGAAGAGCAGTGCGGGGCACGAATGGCAGCCCCTGGCTGCAACCCAGTGGCCATCAGGGCCCCACGCGCCACCAAGGCCCCACCGCCCCCACCCGCCCTCCACCCATCTCTTCCTCCCACAAGGCCCACGGGCAGCCGGGCCCCTTCGCCTGCCTCTCCCCTCATTTGCTCTGCACCCTCAGCCAAGTCACTCCCCACCCCGGGCCTCAGTTTCCCCATCTGTGAAAGAAAGCAGTTCAGCTAGGTGGCCAGTGAGATGGCGTCGGACTCCCTCAGGGAAGGAAGGCATGCACTCAGCTCGGCTTGCCCGGGGCACCGAGCAGGCCCCGGGGAGCCCAGAGAGCCTGAAAGCACAGCCTCACACACACACACACCCTCTCCCTTCCTGCTCCTCCCCCTCCAGGGCCATGGTGCACTACTCCTGCCAGGAGCTGTGCCGCATCCTCTACCTGCTCATCCCGCTCCTGGAGCGAGGCGACGAGAAGCACAAGATCACAGCCACCGCCTTCTTTGTGGAGGTACCTACAGGGGGGGGCACAAGGCGGGAGGGGCCCCTCCCCTCCGCCCCTGAGCACAGGCCTGACACAGCGTTAACAGTGAGTTTCATTGGCAAAGGCTTCCCACGATTTCGCTAAGGCAGCCATTCTCAACCTGTAGGTCACGACCCCTTTGGGGGGTTGACCGACCCTTTCACAGGGGTCACCGATTCATCACAGTAGCAAAATGACAGTGATGAAGTAGCAACGGAAATAATGTTATAGCTGGGGGGGTCATCACAACATGATGAACTGTATGAAAGGGCCGCGGCCTGAGGAAGGTGGAGACCCACTGAGTCTGAGTCATGAAGACCTTGCAGCTCCCTCCTTCCTCCTCTCCACCCCTTCACCCACTCCTTTCCCAGGCCCCAGCAGCAGCTGGCCCTCTGAGCGCTGCCGTCCTCAAGGAGTTCTCTGTGGCAGGGGAGGCAGGGACAGCTGGGCAATGCAAGGGGTTGGGGTGGGGGAATAGACTTGGGTGTTTTCACGGAGAGTTGCTTCGCTTTCTGTAAGCTGAGTGTGTGTGTATGTGTGTGGGGGCGGGGGGGAGACGGACGGGGGGCTGGTGAATCATAAGACATGGTTCATGAGAAGGCGATGGGGTCAGACCCAGCAGAGACTGACCAATAATCATAGTCAAGGCTAACCGAGCGCCTACTGTCTTCCAGGCATGCGGTCTGAGCTTCATTTAATCCTCACAATACTCCCAGGCAGGTGGATGACATCCCCTCATTTACAGAGCAGGAAACTGAGGCACAGACTCACGTCCCTTCGCCAGGGGCACATCACAGCTAGAGAGCAGCAGATCCAGGGTTTAAACCTGGACATTTGGGCTCTGACACATGCTCCCCTAGCCAGCCCTCTCCTCCGCGTCCTGAGTCCTGCCGGTAGCAATGAGGAGGACCCAAGTCATCCCCAGTGTCGGTGTTGTGGGACTCAGAGGCAGGAGGCTCACTGCTTGAACGGTATGAGGTGCAGGGCAGCTTCCTGGAGGGGCCCTTTTCCTAGCTGGACCGTAGGGACCGCATCTGGCACCTTTCCTGCCTCTCCAGCACGGCTGTGAGCCTGGAACACAGGGCTTGCGTCATGTTGCAGGCCTGGACCAGAGAGGGGATCGGATGGAGGAGCCAGGGCCCGAGAGCACATGTGGGCTCTGCAGAGGGTCTTGGGTTCAGGAGTCGGTTTCAGACCCAGCTCTGGCCCCGTTTTCCTTCTGATTTCTCTGGTGACCCTGATGAGGGACAAAGAAAGGACCAAACACTGTCCCAACCACTGTCCTGCATGACTCATGCTCTGCACAGCCGCCCTGCAGAGAAGCACCCGTGATGCCCAGGGTCCGGTGAACTGGGGCGAAGTCTCAAGGTCACACAGCTCGGAGGATCTATGAGACCCAGATCCCAGGTGCTGCCCAACTCAGCCTATTCCTGTGTGCTTCCTGTGAGCCCAGTCCCCAGCTTCCTCCTGTATGTCTGAGCAGGGGCCCTCCCTCCAGGCGTGAAGGTCCTCTGTCAGGCTTGGTCCCCCGTTCCCAGAAGGGTCTCACTCCTCACCAGAGGCAAGCTACTCACTTGTGTGATGGCTCAGACGTACCCCTTTCCCTCCGGGCTCCCCTTAACCCCCTCTGCTGTGTGTGTGTGTGTGTGTGTGTGTGTGTGTGTGACAGTGTGCACCTGCTCTTCTCCCAGGGATCTCTCAAGGTAGCTGTGACCTTGGACCAGTCACATCACCCACCTGTGCTTCAGTTTCCTCCGACTCTGGGGACACGGAGCTGCTGTCCTCCTCTGGACAGCTGGCTGCTTTGTCGCTGCTGCTGTTGGAACATACATGCACCAATTCAATAGTTGCTATGTGTGCAATTCAGGGCCCTGATTATGTTCTCCAAGCTGAGTGACATCCTCACCCCCCCTCGGAGTTGTTCCTCCCCCGTAAATATCAACTCTCTGGCCCCCAAGGTGTAGGACTCATCTTTCTGAGTTGTTGCTGGATTCCATATAAGTCATTCAGCAAACAGCGTAATACTCAGGGCAGACCTTTTCGACGATGCTCTCAGATGCTTGCCCTCCTCCGGCCCCCGGAACCACAATTTCAAAGCATGCGATTTCAGCAGACACATTTCTGCATGCAAGTGTTTTGTTGTTATTTTAGCATTTATTGCCTTGTTTTGCCAGTAGCCCTTTTTACTTGGAGATAAGGATAGGTTTTTGTGCATGGGTAAGAAACAGCAGAGTCCTGTGTGTCCTTTGCCCTAGTAGTAACATGTCATGAAACGATACACGACACAGTGTCAAGACCAAGGGACCTACATGGTTACAACCTCTTGAGCTTATTGCTCATTGTTCCTCTTCGCTTCTGTGAATGGAAGTCTTGGACCTCACATGCATCAGCTGAGGATTAAATGTGTTCACATAAAGCCCTTAGAACCATGCCTGGTGCCTCAGAGGTACTGCCCGAGCCAGTTATTATCTATTACCATTACTCACATCTCTGTGTCATGACCAGGAGTGCTGGTGACCTAATGGTTTACCTGGTGGGCTGCGAACATCATGGTCGGCAGTTCGAAACCAACAGCTGCTCCTCAGGAGAAAGATGAGGCTCTCTACTTCTGTAAAGATTGACAGCCTCTGAAACTCACAGGGACAGCTCTGTCCTGTCCGATCTTATAGGGTCATTATGAGTCTGTGTGTCCTGTGCTTAACCCACAGATGGGTGTGGAGGAGACTTGAGCAGCGGTTTTGATGACGGATGGGGGTGCAGATGAAGGTGCAGCCCCTCCTTTCCTGCCCCTCAGCTCTCCTGCCCCCTCCCCTGAGCTCTCCACAATCCGCCCCCTCCTATATACACTGTGGTCCTAGTAGCCGTAGTGTGGACAGGGGCTGATCGAGGCAATGGGGGAGCCCTTGAGGATGACTTGGCAGGGGCTGGAGACCAGGTGGCTGCTGTGGGTGGGGAGGATGAAGAGGGAGAAGGGACTGAGGCTAATGCCTGAGTTTTGGCTGCGACACCAGTGGGGGTTGGCGCTAGCCCTGCCAGGAGAAAGGAGCCACATTTCATGTTGGACCCGAACTCACGGCACAAGCATTCCCCAAGCACATACCGCACACCAGGTCTTGTGTTAGGTACCAAGATTCCAAAGATGGATGGCTTGGGCGTTTCTTCTCAAGGGAGTCCCTGTCTGATAGGGGAGGCAGGTGGGAAAGCAGATGGGCACTCAAGGTTCCACGTGCTGCTTGAGGGGAGTGCTTGGGGGCTCCCAGGGGTCCAGAAAAAGGGTGGGGAGGAGACTAAAGGTCATGCCAAACACATCTTAAAGGGGCTGAGCTTCAGATGGAGTCAGGCGGGGTGAGTGGGGTTCAGAGTGGAGGTGGTCATCCTAGCAGCATGGAAGGGACATCCAGGAAATGGTGGGTAGACGCTGGCCACTGGTGTGAACAGTGTGGGCTACACAGTAGGCCTGTGGGTAGGAGGCCCCCGAGGCAAGCAGAGGCGAGAGGGACACGTGTCATGCTCAGGTTTGCTGTGAAGTGCCTGATGGACAGCTGTCCAAGGGTTGTCCAGTAAATCTTTGGCTCTCCTAATCTGGGCAGAGGCTGAGGCCAGAGATAGAAATGTGGAAGGTGTGTGCCTATTTAGAACCCACCTCTGCCCGAATACAGTTGATTCTGACTCCCAGTGACCTTGGCTATTGTCTTAACACAAGCAGGTTGCCAGTGGCCGGCATTGGACAGCGCTGACCAGGGCAGCAATCATTCATTCACACACCGTCCCCAGACTCCTGGTGATCCCGTGTACCCTACCTCCCCCGGGGAGGCCCCGGTGGCTGCCCTCACCCTGCGTGAGTGAGTGATCACCTGTGGGCTCCCCAGCTCCTCCAGATGCAGCAGGTGCGACGGATCCCCGAGGAGTACTCTCTGGGGCGGATGGCGGAAGGCCTGAGCCACCGTGACCCCATCATGAAGGTGCTGTCCATCCGAGGCCTGATCATCCTGGCCCGCAGGACTGAGAAGGTGAGGCAGAGGGGGGGGGGCGAGGGAGCCGGGGTCCTGCCTCCAGAAAGCATGGAGCTGGCTGCCTGCCATGGTCTCTCCGATCTTGGGGGCAGAATCAAAGCCCCCTCTCTGTCCCATGGGCAAAATGGATGTCGCTGTGTTGGTGGCTATTGTGTGGACTCCGACTCCAGTCAACCCCCTGTGCGCAGAGGAAAGCGTGCACTGCCGGGCGCTCCCAGCCACGCCCTGTGGAAGGGATTGCCACGCCTTTATTTCAAGGCACCTCTGGTGGTCTCCAACGGCCAAGTTTGGGGTTCATAGTCCATCCACATGGCCCAGAAACTCTCTCTCGATCAAGGGCTTCATTCTTGTTGGAATCAGTGCTAGTCCAGGGTTTCTGGCAGCGCACATAGAGGAGAGGCAGGACCGGGTAGATCCTACCCTGCCCTCCCCCCCAAAAATACCCACCACTTTCCAGTTGATTCTGACTCAGCAACTCTGTCAGAGGAGAACCGCCCACAAGGCTAACAAGGCTGCACGTCTGAACAGAAACAGACATCTTCCCCGTCCTCCTCCCATGTAGCTGCCGGTGGACCCAAAGAGCCCCTCGCTTAACCCGCTTTGCCACCAGGTCTCCCAGGAGGGCAGAGGTGGAGTGATGCTTCTCGTTTTACAAACAAGGAAGCCAAGGTCCAGACTGTAGGCGCGTGCTTAACATTTAAAGAACAGCTTGGTTTTCCCCTAGCTTGGGGACTAGTACAGCCCACGGTGTAGTCAGGAGGAAGGGGCAGCTCGGGGCCCAGAGAGCTCATTGACACAGCGACAGGCCCTAGCTCCCTAGTGCACCAGGAGGCCTCTGGGTGCAGGCGACCTTGGGCACCCCGATCAGGAAGGGGTCACCCGTGGAGCTCAGAGAAGGCTTCAGGAAGCAGCCAGAGCTCTCGAGGCAGGGCCCAGAGCAGGTAGGATGGCACCGACAGTGGCAGCTTGTTCACCAACTACATCTCAGTGGATCAGAGGCTGGGTCTCCTACCTGTGAGCCCATCCCAGACACCCCTACCCGCAGACAGCCAAGGTGCAGGCCCTCCTGCCCGCCATGGTGAAGGGCCTGCAGAACGTGGATGGGCAGCTGGTGGTGGAGGCCATGCACAACATCAAAAGCATCTTCAAGGGGCAAGACCTGAAGCTGTTTGACTCCTCGGTCACCGTGGAGTTGCTGCAGGTCCTGATGCCTCACTTCAGTGATGTAAGAAGTAGCTCTGACAACGCGGGGTGAGGGGTGGGGAAGGTGGTGGTGCATGGAGCTCAGTTCTTCACGACTCGGGGCTGCAAGGCCTCCCAGTACCCCAGCGCTTCACCCTGGGATGTGGGAAGGGCGGAGTCAGCCAGTGGAAGCCGCACCTTGCTTCAATGGTCTGCATCTTGTTGTGATTGGTTGGCTCAAGAAGGTCTCTTTCCTAATTGGCGCTCCCAGAGACGAGTCCATTCGCTAATTGGTTCTCCCAGAATTGGTCCCTTATTTTTCATTGGTTCTTCCCGAGAAGGCCTCTTTTTCTGATTGGTTCTTCCTGATCCAGAGCCAGTTCTTTTTTTCTAATTGGTGCTCGCTGGAACGGTTCTCATCTTTAAAAATGCTTCTCCCAGAGAAGGTCCTTTCCCCTCGCAGTAGCCCAGAGACGGTCTCTTTAACTGATTCTACCCGACTCTCTCTTCTTTTGAAATAGATTCTCCCCTTTTTACGACTGATCCGCCTACACTGGGTCATTTTTATTGACAACAATCGGGCATTTCCCCACCAATCACTAAGTCACCTTTTGGGTTACTGGGGACCTTGCCTCGGAATAGTGGGGAACACTTTAGAACTAGGCTCTTGGGAGTGGGTGGCTGGCACCAGATCAGCCCTGCTGGTGGCCTCAGCTGTCTCAGTGCCTGGAAGACCCCCCAGAATAAGGGAAAGGAATGCCCTGGCGCCCCGGGTAGGCGGAGAGGACAGGCTTGGGCAGCTTCCCAGAAGAGGGGCGCCCCCTGAGTCCGCCTTTGTGCCCCAGTTGCGAGAGGATGTGCGCTGCTCATGCATCAACCTGTACGGGAAGGTGGTGCAGAAACTGCGGTCCCCACGCAGCCCAGACATGGAGGAGCAACTGATCAGCACCTTGGTCCCCATACTGCTGGTCATGCAGGAGGGCAACTCCAAGGTGAGCCAGGTGAGTGAGCACTGGGCCTTCCACCCAACAGGGGGTGGGAGAGACAATTCGTGTACTCCTAAGACACTCCTCTTCCCCAAACAGCCATTGCACATTTCAAATAGGAATTCTTTTCCAAAATTTAGTTTTCACACACTCCCCTTCCCCACCATCTGCTGCCCTGGGACCCCACAGCTCTGGTGTTCCGTTCCCATTGGTCCCCAGAAATGTGTGAAGACGCTGTTCCGATGCTCCTGCTTCATGGGCTGGGATTTGCCCAAAACAGCTTATAGCCGGAAGCCCTGGGACAACCGCCAGAAGACAGTGGCCAAAATCTGCAAGTACCTTGTGAGTGCTTTCCTGTTGACAGTGGTTGATGGTTGCTGGTGGAGGGAGCTCTACTTTGCCTTCCGGTGACACGAGCATCCATCTGACCGTTTCTGGTACCACCCACAAGTGGCCGGCTACTGGCCAGCTGGCCCCATCTCGGACTCCTCTCCCATGCCGAATGTTTCCTGACCCTGACCTTCTTGGGACCACCCCCTGGCTGAGCCACACAGCATGTCTTTTCTGAACTTACCATTTGCCACTTCAGTTGTGCTCGGCCCCTCTGGGTTCTCAAAGCAGAAACCTCGCGTCAGCCCAGGTTTCTTCCTTCCCCAGCCCCTGCCCCCGCCCCTGCCACCATCCATTTTTTATTAATCTTCAAACCTTAAATATCCTACACACTGCTTGAGTCTGCCTTTCCCTCTCAATTCCCACAGTCATGCCATAGTTCAGGCCAAGGACATCTTTCAGGTAGGTCATGGGGCCAACCATCCTATAGTCTCCCAACTTCAATTTAACTGACTCCTCTGTGTATCCTGTCACTAGTTACTGTACTCACTGCCGTCGAGCTGATTCCGGCTCATAGTGACCCCAGGACAGAGTAGAGCTGCCCCTGTGGGTTTTGGAAGTAGAGAGGCTCACCTTCCTCCTGCGGAGCAGTGTGTAGCTTCCAGCTACAGGCCTCGTGGTTCCCAGCCTAACGTGGACCGTCTAGCACCAGTGTGCCTCCTGACAATCCTGTTGTGCTGCGGTTGTTGGGTGCCGGTGAATTGGTTCCTGCTCATGGCGACCCGTGCATAGCAGAGCAAACTACCACTCCACCCTGCACCCGCCTCACAGTTGGTCTCAGGTGTGAGCTCATTGCTGCAGCCACCGTGTCAATCCGTCTTGAGGACCTTCCTCTTTTCCGATGCCCCTCCACTTTACCAGCCATGATGTCCTTCCCCAGGAACTGATCTCTCTCGATAGCATGTCCTAAGTACATGAGACAAAGTCTCGCCATCCTTGCCTCTCTGGAGCATTCTGGCTGTTTCTTCCAAGAGAGATTCCTTTATGTTTTTTTGGCAACTCGTGGTACTTATAAAATTCTTCCCAGCACTGTAGCTCAAAGGCATTGATTCTTCTCCACTCTTCCTTATTCAATGCCTTGCTTTCACATGTGTAAAGCTATTGAAAAGACCATGGTTTGAGGCACATACTCCTTAGTCCTCACAGAAGCATCCTTGCTTTTCAACACTCGAAAGATGTCTTCGTGCGGGAGATTTATGCAGTGCAATGTATCTTTGAACTCTTGACTGCTGCTTCCATGAGCATTGATTGTGGGTCCAAGCAAGAGGAAATCCCTGGCAACTTCAGTCTTTTCTCCATTTGTTGTGATGTCACCTATTTGGTCCAGTTGTGAGGTTTGGTTTTCTTCACATGGAGTTGTAAAGTCCACCTCACTTTCAGCAAGTAAGGTTGTGTCATCTGCATATTGAAGGTTGCTAATAAACCTTCCTAAATCCTGATAACACGTTCTTCACCTAAGCCGATTCTCTGGTTATCTGTTCAGCACAGCGTTTGTATAAGTATGGTGAGAGGAGGCAACCCTGATTCCAAAGCACGCAGCGTTTCCTTATTCTGTGTGTACAGCTGCCTGCTGACCCAGGCACAGGTTTCATAGGAGCACCGTGAGGGGTTCTGGAATTCCCATCCTGCTCAAGAATCGATGCTAGATGTTTTGTCTGTGTCAGGGCACGTGTATATCACTACTACAGCACTAGTAACATCACAGTCATATACACTAGTATTTTGAGTTACAACACTGGTCTGTCCAGAACACTCGTGACAGCACTCCCGCACTGCGATTGAGTTACTATGAGTTGGAAATGATAATGACCATGGGCAGATGAGTTTAACACACTTCAGGCTCTGGGAGGTCTCCTGCTGAAGAAATGGGCTCACTTTCTACACAACTCCCTCTCTGGGTAACACACTTGTGGCACGTGGCTTCCCTGTACAGCCACAGTGTCTCAGGATGGCCTCTGGGGAACTTTGCCGTCTAGTCCCAGTCAACCTTCCCTGTGGACATGTTGGGGTCCCCAGGAAGCTGACTCTGTGACAGAGATGAGCATGCAGGAGGTTTCTTAGGGAGGGCCTTGAAATCAACCCCTGAGGAGGGAAGCAGGAGTGGTCAAGAATGAAGTGGAGCTGTGATGTCGTTTCTGGAAGATCTTGGCCAGCCCTATGGTGGCCAACCCTCAGATGGGATCCAGTGCCCAGGTCTTTCCCCCTCATGTCCATCTGCCCCTGGAGGCTGGCTACTCCAGGAAGACGTTCCCAAGCTTCGGGCACACGTGCTTCATACCTGGGAGATCTGGCAAAGGCCTCCTGGCATTCATCAGAAACATACAGAGTAGATGATGATCATTAAGATTATAGACCAGGCCCTGGCACCACCATCTGTGCATGCATAATGCTCACAACTGGGACTCGGAGTGTCTGGTCTCATTATGATCACTGGACAGGGGAAAGTGTGTGGCCACAGTCGCTAGTTCAAAACCCACGGTGGCTGGGAGCTGATGGTGGTGAGTGAAGAGGTGGTGCTTGCCCTGGAGGAATCTGGAGAGCCCAGAGCTGTCAGCAGCAGGGGTGGAGAGCCCCAGTTCACTGTCCCCATGTGGGCCACTCCTGCCAGCCCCTCCAATTGGAAAGAAAAGGTAGAAACCAAGCTTTTCATTTGCCTGCTTGGTTTTTTTCGTGTGTATATTGGTGAAAATATGAATTATAAAAATATGAAAACATACACCCCTTCGACACGTCTCCACGGACATGGCTCAGTGGGCTCCACCCTGTTCTTGGCACGGGTCCGCACACACCCATCTCCCCCTATCATTCCACCAGAGTTGTCTTAGAAGCCGTCAGGGGCAGGTCTATCCTGTCCTATAGTGTCACTGAGTCGGAATCACTCGTAGCTTGGGTCTTGGAGTTTCGAGGGGTCGCGGTTAAGCAGTGGGCTGCTCGCTGCAAGTACAGCAGGTCTCCACGGAGAAGGCCAGGAATTTCTGCTCCTGTAAAGAGAGGAGTTGGCAGTTCTGCCCTGCCCTACAGGGCTGCTGTGAGGCCGAATTGACCTCATGCCAGTGGGTTGGGTTTGGTCTTTGGTTCAGGGGATAGACTTAGTTCAAGGCTTACAGGCGATCTCGGGCGATATTGTTGTTGTTGTCGTTAAGTCATTTCCCACTCAGAGGGACCCTCTGAATAAGGAGACAAAACGCCGCCCCGGCCCGCACCGTCCTCACAGTGGGGCTGAAGTTTGAGCCCGTGGTTGCAGCCACTGTGCCCGTTCATCTTGTCGAGCGTCCTCCTCCTCTTTGCTGCCTCTCCACTCTCCCCTGCGGGTGTCCTGCTCCAGGCACTGGTCTCTCCTGGCAACATGTCCGAAGTGGGTGAGATGAAGTCTCCCCATCCTTGCCTCTTAGGAGCATTCTGGCTGTACTACTAAGACAGACCTGTTTGTTGTTCTGGAAGTCCATGATACATCCAGTATTCTTCACCAGCAACATAATTCAAGTGCACCAATTCTTCTTTGGTCTTCTTTATTCAATGTCTAACTTTCACATGCAGATGAAGTGACCGAAAATACCATGGCGATAGAATCAGGGTCTTCCCGGTCACAATGGATCCCATAAGTCTGGAAACCGTATTTCTATCAGATATGAATTAACAGTGAATTGAACATTACACTTTCCCAGGCTACTTGTGGAGTTGCAGAAGAAGTGGCCTTTGACCCCAGAGGTCATGACTCCTATGGATTCTTGATCTTTTCTTGCTTCAGGCCATCGACAGCGTTTCTTGTTTGATGTCAACCTCTAGCCCTAGCATTAAAAAGTGGTTGATAAACCTTTCCATTCCTTCCTCCATGCAGTGTCGCAGTTCCCCCATTGCCTGCTCCATTTGAGGTCTGGTAGGGTGGTGAGGCTCTGAGCTGAGGAGTGAGACAGTGCCCTTCTTTCTCTTGAGGAGCAGCGAGGGAGGACCGGGTGGGTACAATGACAACCCAGTGCCATGGCTACCATGACACAGCATGTACAAGATGCTGTGGGTGTCTCGAGGTGATGACATGAGCTCTGCTGGAGGGTTGTGGAGGGCTTCGAGGAGCTGGTTTCTGAGCTGAGCCTCAAAGCATGAGAGAACTTATCAAGCGAAGAAAAGAGGGGAGGTCATCACAAACAGGTGCATCCACGTGTACAAAGGCCACAGGTGCCAAGGAGCTGGCCCGCCTGGGGGTACCTGGGCCTCGCCCTTGGACTAGAGCTTAGCAGGCCTAGGAGGAGGAGGCAGGGGTGGAAGAGGAAGCTGAGAAGGTGTGTCAGCCCAGAGAGTGACCATCGGGGCTCTGTGGATGTCAGGCCCAGAAGTTGCTGTTCTAGCTTGGAGGGGGTGTCAGCCAGAGTGGTCAGATCAGATTTCTCTTCACCTCCTGCAATAGATTTTCAGCTGATACCTGCCCCCGGCCCCCAGTTTCTGCTTGATCAAACCCATCCTGAATACCACACCCTGGCCCAAACACCACTCAGTCACTACTCTATCAATAATGAATACTGGCTTCCTATTTACTAACAGACACACAAGGAAGCCTTGTTCCTGCCAGAGGGCGAAGCACCATCTGGCCCTCTGGCCATCCAATTGATTACTTCATGTCTCTGTAACTTGAATCATTCACCCTGATCACACCTGTCTCTAACCTACTAGGTCTCTCACGTGCCACGTCTATCCCCACCTCTTCCTGGATTTGCATATGAGAACTTTCCACCACCAGCAGCAGCAGCGGGGTGGATAGGACAGTGAGAGAGGACAGAGGACGTTTGAAGCAATTGTTGCTGTCAGCTAAGAGGAGAAGAGGCTTGGCCTCTGGGAGGGCTTGGGCAGATGATGACAGGCAGTTGTTTAGGAGCCAGGAGACCCAGGCATGGCCGCCTGTCAGGGTCACCATTCCTAGCCTCATGAGGGCTGGCTGGGTAACTAGTCCCTCTGAAGGCCAAGACTTCTTGGGTTTCTTTTTGACCCAGGTGAACACCCATCAAGACAGTGCCTTCAAGTTCCTCAGCCAGAGCCTGGAATTCACCAAGAGCTCCCAGGCCTCCCTCCGGAAGGCCTCGGTCATGTTCATAGGTAAGCTGCCCACCCTGGTACACGGAGCTCGGCTGCCAGGGCCCTAGCTGTCTCTGACTCAACGCCTACCAGGTTGCCAGCCCTTCTAGCACCTGACTGAATGCCGCCCTTTAGGGGCAAGGGTTGGCCAGCAGACAGCACCATGGTGCACATTAGAGAGATCCCCTCCTCTTAGATCACAGCACGTCGGCTGTGAACCAGATTCCGCGTGGAGTCCTTGCGCAGGTCACGCCTGGATGAAGGGATGGCACAGGTCTGGAGCTAAGTGGCACTACTGCTGCTTCTCCTCCTGCAGCATACTATGGGTCCAGGCTTAAGAGGAGCCCAGCCAAATTCACCATTGGCTTCAGTAGGAAAGGCTGAGCTGCATGGTAGAGAAGGTCAAGTAGACTCAAAGTTCCACCCTCCCCTCTCTGATGGCCCCAAAGGAATTATTTACTCCCACTGAGCCTCAGTTTCCTCAACTGTAACATGGGGATCCTGTCCTGTCTTACAGACTGAATGATGATATATTTTGAAAGGTCCCAACCTTGAAATTTGACATATCAAAGTATCAACCAATAGTCACTTTCATTTTTTCGATTCCCCATAAACCTACCTTTTGCCTTTCTGGAAAGAACCCAACAGCAGGTTCCCCTTGCCCAGAATCTGCCCATCGCCCCCACACCCACCCACAGGACCCTTCTGATGCCATGCTGGCTGATTGGGCCTCCTCTCAGCTGTGTGCTTCAGAACAACCTCATGCTTTCTGCCAAGGACCAGAAAGTGCCCATCCATCTCCCCTTGTGAAAGCAATGCTTGCTGGTTTTAGCCCTTCCCTCCAGTTCATCTGCTCTCATCAGTACATCCCTCTATCCATCTGCTGACTTATTTAAGGAACATCTACTAATCCCCCACTCTGGTGCTTTGGATTGGATTGAACCCAGGTGCCCGCTATGAAACAAAAGAAAGACCTGGTAACCTGCTTCCAGAAGCAGCATCAAACCAAACCCACTGCCATCAAGTCCCTCCTGGCTCATGGTGGCCCTATACCTGTCAGTCTTTACGGGAGCAGACAGACTCATCTTTTCTTCTGCGGAGTGGCTGATGGGTTTAGACTGCCGACCTTGAGGTTGGCAGTCCAACACTTCCCTGACTCGGTCACCAGTGCTTTTTCCATGGCGATTACAGCCGGAACACCTCTGTGACACACGGGGTGGTGTGAGTCAGAGTCCACGAGGGAGCAGCTGACAAGAGCGCTCAGACAGGCAGGATGCCCAGTCCTCAATACTGACCCCCCCCCAGTGGCCCTCGAGCACAGCAGTGAGCTGCCCCTGTGGGCTTCTGAGACTGTAACTTCTCACTGGAGTAGAAAGACTCGTCTTTCAGCTTCACCTTGGCAGGTGGTTTCAAACTGTCGACCCTGAGGATCCCAGACCAGCATGAAACCTCTAGGCAGGATGCTTACTGCTAAAGAAACAGAGCAGGGAGGGGAGCGAGAGAGACCACAAGCTGCTAGTGTGATCTGATCAGTGCTGTGACCGTGGAGGGCTGCCCAGGCCTGCAGGCAGCCTGCCCAACGTGGCAGTGACAGCTCCATCCTGGATGCTGCTTTCTTTGCTCCAATGAATCACCTCTGAACACGGGTGGGTGACTGAGGGGTTTCACCCGGGGGTCTGTCCTGGCCAGGGAGACAAAGGTGGGCTCCGGTGCAGGGCAGGGATTCTTGACCTTTCTGAGCTTCCAAGGCTTCCATGAGGCTTTAAAGAACGTGGCGAACACTTTCTCCCGAAAAGACAGGCTGCCGCTGGTAGGTGCCGTCTGGGTGGTTCTGACCCCCAGTCACCCCTGTGTCCACAGGACGAAGCACGCCCAATTGTTGTTAGGTTCAGCCCTCACAGTCACTGTTATGCTAGGCTGCAGAGTCAACCCGTCTCACCGAGGGCCTTCCTCTTTGTCGCCGTCCCTCGACTTCAGGATGTCCTTTTCCAGGGACTGGTTTCTCCGTATGTGTGCCCAATTTAGTTTTGCATATGCCTTCAGGGTGCACAGAGACGTCTCCTGCCCTGCCAGTGGGTCTCAGATGAAGCAGCCTCTGGTCTGGTGGGAGGGAGCCCTGGTGGCATAGTAGCTAGTCCTTAGGCTGCCTAACAGCAGCATTAGCAGTTCAAAGCCACTAGTCTGTCCATGAGAGAAAGATGAGGTTTCCTACTCCCATTCAAGAGTTACAGCCTCAGGAACCTACAAGGGCAGTTCTGCCCCATCCTACTGGCTCGCAATGCATTGGAATCGACTCAGTGACAGTGAGTGGATGTGGGATGCTCAGCCCAGATACTCGCTCGGAACCCCACGCTCACATGCCCAACTGCCTATTGACATTTGGGAGAAAGATGAGACTTTCTACTCCCCTTAAGAGTTGCAGTCTCGGGAACTCCCCGGGCAGTTCTACCCCACCCTACACGGTCTCCATGTGTCAGCACTGACGCTTGGCGGCAGCGTGTACAACAGAGTGAAACACTGCCCCGAGCTGGCCACAATTGCCAGCACACATGTGTCCATCGTGGTGGCTAGTCTGGTGGTCCAACTCCCGAAGATTCTCCACTTCCCTCACCACACACCACACGATAGCCTCCTCTAGCCATGGTCCCACTGGAGATGCCGGTGGCGACGTAGGCAGACCAAGGGAGGTGAGCAACGGTTGGCGGTGGTCCATAGGTCCTGGCTCATGTTCAGAAGCAAGGCACCAGTCCTTTTTTCCTGGGAGGGCGAGCATTCATAAATCACAAATAGGAAGAGCACAGGATATACTGGCAGACCTTCTGCCCTTCAGGAGCGCCAGCATGGACTGGTCCATTTTGGTCAGGTGGTTGATCAGGGCATTCAAGGTCCATGGGCATTAGCCAGGCTCTGAAGTGAGGGGAGGGCTTTGCGGGCAAAAGGACAGCCTGGGCTAAAGGGTGGGGCCATGAGGAGTGGCACAATTCCCGCATGCGCGGGCTGGGCTGGGCTGGGGGCTTAGCGGTGTGGCGGTGCAGGACTCCTGGGGAGCCGGGTGGACTAGGCTGAGTCTCCAAAGACACCGCATCCTTGGCCCAGGCAGCCGACTCTGCCCTCAGGGGCCTCTGCTCCCGGCCACCCGGATGGGTTCCAGGTGCTCAGGCCCCCTGGGTCTTTCATGTGAGTGCTTCTCAAGCGTCGTCGCCAGCAAGCGGGCAGCAGAGGCAGCATCTCTCCACACCACAGCCGAGGAACTGAGGCCCCGGCTGTGGACAGGACCTGCGGAGGGCTGCGCTGTGGGTCCAAGTCCGCGGCGGCCCAGACCCTGCCTCTCCCTGGCCGGGGAATCGGCCTCAGGGTCCAAACGGCGTCCTGCGCCCCAGTCTTCCTTGGTTGAGGGGCAGGGGCAGGGTGGGACGAGCTTCTCTGGCAGTGGGGTGGCGTCGGGGGCGGAGGGTGGGAGCGCTCACCTCGGGCATTCTACTCCAGGGTACCTGGTCCCCAGTATGGAGAACATCGCGACCGAAGCCTGTCTGAATGAAGTCAAAGCTGGTGAGTGTAGCGCATGGCCGGGGTGTGAGAGGAAGGGCCGCGCGAGTCTTTATCCCCGACGGTACCTGGTCAGGTATCAGAGGCCACCGCCCCAAAGAGCGTGCAGCCCTGGGGGGGTTGGCATTCAGGGTGGGATACCGAGGCTCAGAGAACCAAGCCGCATCCGTCTGAGGCTCCGAAAACGAGGCCACGCCCCCGAGACTCTGAAAATGAGGCCACGCCCCCGAGGCGCCGGAAACGAGGCCACGCCCGTAGGCGGGGCTCCGAAACGAAGCCACGCCCCGAGGCTCCGAAAACGAAGCCACGCCCACCTGGTGCGCATAGTCGCTCAGACTCTTCCAAGGGACCCCGCCACCCGGGTTTGCGTTGTGTCACGGGGTGGCTGATGAGAACGTCCCGGCAGGCTGAGGCGGGCCGGGGAGGCTTTCCGGGGGGCCGGGGGGGTGTATGGGAACATCGGAGGAGCTGTGAAGTCAGAGGAGACCTGGGGAGGCCGCCCGAAGGGCACGGCCATGGGCGGAGAGGAAAGATGAGGGTGAGCAGGTTTGCACCTCCGCAGATCCTTGTGGGGATCTTGTGGGGATCTGGCCTTACGAAGCTGCCTCTCCCGTCCCTGTGCCCCCAGCTCTGGAAAACTTGAGACATGACCCCGAAGCGTCCGTGTGCATCTATGCGGCCCAGGCTCAGGACCACATCCTGGCCACCTGCTGGCGGAACTCCTGGCCGCTGCTGTACCGGGACTCCTGGGTGTTCGACCCGGCCGCCACCCACCGCTGGAGCCCCAGCTGCGAGAACCTGCCCACTTCCCACCAGCGGCGCTCGTGGATCATGCAGGCCCTGGGTTCCTGGAAGATGTCCCTGAGACAGTGATGGCCCTAGGCCCCAGTCTTCCTCAGGGGTCACCGTGACCCCAGCCGTGCGCCCTATAAATGCCTCGTGGTTCGCCTCTCCCTCCGGAGTGTTCCTGTGGGAGAGGTCTGGGCCCGCCCAGCCTGCAGGAGGCCAGAGCCCTTCCCAAGGGCGCACGGCTCCTGTAGGCTGCTGTCCACCTGTTTGAAGTGGGACACCCGCGACGCAGAGAGCTGACATAGCTGGCCCTATGCCACACAGTACATGAGCTGAGCCCCTCCGTTTCCCCTCTCCACGAGCTGTTATAAAAACAGACAGACAAAAATGCTGTTGATTTGGGTGGATGGGCTTGAGGTTTTCCACTCCATGAGTGACAGACGCAAAAGCCCAGAGGGGCAGTTCTACCCTGTCCTCCAGGGTCTCTGTGAGTCAGAACTGACTTGATGGCAGCGAGCTGGGAGGGTTGGAGTTGGAGGGGAGGGAAGAGTGTCCCCTGCCTATCCCTGCACTCTGCTCTGTGAGTCTCACATTCAGGTCTTTGCCCAAAGATGGGCCATAGTTCATTCAGGCAACAGTCACATTGAGAATGCACCCAGGACCAGCCGTGCTCTGGGTGCTGATGATACAGACATGTAGGAGAGCTGACTCCTGCGAATGCAGGCGTGCTGAACTGAAGGTCTTCTTGACCGCCAGATGATATTTGAGCCATCTTTGGTGGTGACACTCTGTCGGGGAGGGGGTGGCTTTTTGCAGATGGTCTGCAGAAGCCAAAGATGCGGCTGAATATGTTACGATGCACAAGACACGCCCCACAGCAAAGCCATACCCAGCCCTGAAGGCTAACACAGTGTGCCGAGATTGACTGGGGAAGACACAGACAGACAGCACAACAGGGTGGTATGGTGATGAGGGGCGGCATGAGGCAGCACGGAGCCTCGCTGGGGCTGGAGCATCAGGGCAGGCTTCCTGGAGAAAGAACCAGCCTGGCCAATCTGGGGAAACCCTAACTCTGGTACCTATTATGTGACTTGGAAATAGGAGATCTTTGACTGGTTAATGGTATCATGTCATATTGTGTGTGTGTGTGAGTGTGTGTCCTAAATCTAATCATTTCTGAGTTATCAAAAGGTCAAGATAGGTAACTAGATGACAGAACATCAAATAAATGTCAAGGAACTTCAAAGATGGCCAGCGGCATCTAGATGCTGACATTTCCAAAGAACATCATCTTAGGCATGCCCTAAATTCAGACTTCTAGCCTCCAGAACTTGGAGAAAAATAAACTCCTGTTATTGAAAGCAACCCCTTTGTGATATTTTTGCTATAGTCGTTCCAGGTGACTGAGGCAGTGGGCAGGTGTGTGGGCGAGCAGGGCACCCTGGACCAAGGACCCACCATGCGTGCATTGGAGCCTGGAGTGAATGGGGACAGGAGGGCTGGGGCAAGTCATCACACCTTAGCAGCAGAGTTAGGGGACGTAGACTTCCTCCAGAGGACAGCAAGAAGGTCCGTGGGGAGGCCAAGTAAGCCCCTGCGTGGTACAAACAGCTAAATGCTCAACTACTCGCCCAAAGATTGGCCGTTCAAAATTACTCAGAGGTTTGAACCTCAGAAACTGGCCTGGTGGTCAGCTTCTAAAGGGTTATGGCTTTGTAAACCCTCCGGAGCAGGTCTCTGCGCGAGCTGGAATCCCCTCAGCAAGAACAAGACGAGGAGAAACATGAGTGCAAGCAGGAAAGTGTGACCATGACCTGGCCAACATGCCTCCAGCTTCCTACCTTCTTTCCCAATTCTGAAGTCCATGGCCTCTCTCCCCACACTCTACTTCTCAGCTGTATTTGATCACTCATTGCAAGGGCCACACAGACAATACTCTGTGGGGTTTATTAAGGAAGATAACATGAAGTCATGATCAGAAACGCTCAGAATATTGTTCTTTGATCAGGACAACCTCCTCTCAACCAGTGAAATACATGAAATGATCATTGAAGATATGGGTGCTAGAGTCTGGGTCCTTAAAAGCTTGTCTTAAAACAAGGATCAATGTAAGTGAGGTGTTAGCTCAGCCCATGTGGAAATAGCACACTAACCTTTGTGATCTAAGGATTATAAGTAATAAAATCCAGGATCAGAGAATGGAGTTGTATTAGAGCTCAAATTCTGAGTACCTGGATTCCAGAAGGCTGTGAATGATAGCAAAAGCTCCAAAGCCATGTTCAGAGGCCTCACAAGCATTAAGCCTCTGTTTAATTCTGTTGGCTCATTCACCAAGATGTGAACAGTCTTATCCTCAGACAGTATATTGGAACCTAGATTACTACAGACATGGGTTAGAATTTAACATCTTACCATGTGGTTTCCCTTTTGACCCATTTTTAAACTTGTTCCGTTTTTCTCATTTTCTGCTTTCTTTTGGGTTGAGGATTTTCTGTGTTTTATTTGTGTTCTTGTTGGTGGGGACAGGGTTATTTGATTTTCTTTAAATGTTATCCAGGATAGGTAAATCTCTAGAGACTAGCTAATAATTTTTAGGATTATGGCAGGGGAGGTTGGGGGTGGGGTAGAGAACGAATAATAATGAATACCAAATGAAAAGCATGTTCTAAATTTTATTGTGGTGATTGAATAACTCTTTTTTAATATATTTAAAACTATTGGAAAAAAAACCAGTAAGATGGCAAAGCTGACCAAGCCCCACATCAGAGCTCCGTACACTTTATTTGCACGGTCCCACTCCTACGGTGCTGTGTACCTTTTCTCCATGAGTATCAAGCTATCCAATCCACTCGGTGGGCCACAAGCACCTCACTGCATCGTCCTACCCACTCGTTGGGAGGGAATTACAAAGACTAGCCAGAAGAGCCTTATCAAGTAGTTTACTGCACTGCACACAGGAACCTTCAGACACTGCTGGGTGGAAAAGAGATGGTCACATTTTAGACAGTCATTTGTCACCACTCAGTTCTCTTCAGTTCTTGCAGACTTATGGCTCAGCAATTCCCCTCATGAGTATGGACATCTTTGTACACGTTGTGCAGGGACACACATAAGTCTATGTGGCTTTCTTTGTGATGACTGGGGAGGCTGAGGGCAGCCTGGGGTCCATCGTTGGAGACAGTACCGAGTCCCAAGCAGCAGTTAGAAGTAGTTGGGCACAGTAGCACTGTGGTGGAGCCTCAAACTAGGACCAAGGGGAAAATGTGTGTACACAACGTATACACAACAGAATCCACAGTTTGCGAGAGCAGTCACCATCCGAAGGTCTCCAGTCACATTAGAATGCTTTATTATGGTGGCGGTGGAGTGGGAGAAGACCAGATGCACGTTAATTCCCACTTATTGTAGTAGCTGCATAACTTCAGGTCAACTTGAAGATATATAAAAGTGTAGGGGTGGGGTTTAGCCTGTCAATCTGGTCACAGACTGATGGTGACTTCTTGTGGGTGTGACTTTCTCATAAGGAGGGCCCTGGGAACCTCCCCCCATCTCTCTTTCTTCACCTTCCTGCTGGCAGACCCGGGTTGCTTCTGGAGCCCTGGAGATGCATCCACCACTGGCCGCGTGAGTCAGAAGAGGGATTTATGAACTAGTATCAGGCTTATGGACTTGAGTTGGACTGGGCTGAGATGCTTTTTTGATACATAATTTCTTCTTGATATACAGCTCATTCTTACACATGAGTACCTCAATTTGTTTCTGTAACTCACCCGGCCTAACACACTTATGGTGATCCTTGGTGTATCAGAGTAGAACTGGGCTCCACAGTGTGGTTCAGGCAATTGCTTCATATTGATGGCCCTTCTAGCCAGAGTCTCTGTGTTTCCCACACAAAGATTGAATAGGGTTATGCAAATAAGGTGCCTTTGACCCACCAGTGGGTTTGGACAGTTTGCTAATAATGCAAATAAGGTACATGGAACACCGTAAAGGTGGGGTCATACAAATAATGTGGAACTCTAATGAGGCGATGAGTCACTTTTGTCATTCTGTTAGGCTTAAAATAGAGCCAATCCCCAAACACATGGAACCCTCACTATCACCATAAAAATGAGCTGGGAGTGAATTGCATCCTTTAGACCAGGGCTTTGGGCCAGTTCTTTCCAGCTCAGCCACACCGCAAGGGAAACCAGAATGGACCCAAATGGTAAATGTAGGCGAACCAGAATGAATTGATCAGCTTTGTCAGGATCACTACAGAAGGATCCAGGGTGAAAGAACAATTAAAATTAATAAGGGGAGATTTCTAAGGGTCAGAGGAGGCGTCCAGACTTCTGTTGGTGTGTAAATGGGGAGGAGCAACGTCACATTGGGAAGGGCCGCTCAACAGCAGTGCTGGAGAATTCAAGGGAGGACTAAGCCCGGTCTTGTGTGTGTGGTTAGACACTGAACTTAGTTTCTAAGCCATTCCTCAGTGACCGGGCCATTGTACGATGACCTACGGTGACTTTAAACTATCATTTGGGGGAACATTCCCCCATAGGCCACACCAGAAGGACTCGGTGTGGAAACCCCACTGAATGGACTAGGCTTTCCCTCAAACTCAGCTGTGGCTATTGGACTCAGGACTGAAACTCCTTAGTGGGAAAAGACGTCGATGATCGCCACCCTACGGCTGTAGTGGTTGCTGGACCTTGGTTAGGATCCCTTGCTTTGCGGGTGCCCAATGAAAGGTGGCCCAGAATCACCACTTATTTAGTATTTCAATGCCCTCCTTGCTTCATTGTGACACGCATTAATCTGGTAGGCAAGGTTCTGCCTTGATGAATGAATATGACTGACGGTTTCCCCCATCACCAATCCCCATGGTCAATATAATCAGTGCTCAATTTGTACAAATCAACAACTCACGGATTACAGTTTAGAGCCAGTCTATACTTTTATAAATTCCTTTTCTCAACAATATGTTAAATTCTATGCCATTGGATGAATTAATGACACGATCAATGGTTACCTTACACACCAGAGGGATGCTTGATAATATTGTCATAAAATGATGAGGCCTCTAAAGTAAACCAGAGACATACATAATCCATAGACAAGTGAATGGATTGAACTTGAACTTAATTCTAACCCCAATTCAAGAACAGTTAGTTAATTTGACATGGCCCTGCTAATGGTCGCCCTTATGAAGAAATCACTGAAGATATGGGTACTACAGCAAAGTATGGTGAAGAGAACAGATGGTACCCAGCTACCAAAAAGAATAGTGTCTGGGGTTTTAGAGGCTTATATTCAAACAAGAAGCCATCTAAGTGAAGCATCAGCTACGTCTACGTGGAAGAAGCACAGCAACCTGTGTGATCCAAGGATAACAAAATCCAAACCCGAAGGAGGGAAAATATCAGAACTTAGATTGTGAACACTCAATTTGTTGAAGGCTATCAATGACAGTGGCAGCCCAAAGTTCCCACATAAATTACGCCTCTGTTGGGCAAGGGACGTGAATAATCTTGCAGCCAGGCAAAGTGTTGAACACTCTTTGATGGCAGATATAATTAGGTTAAAATATTGTACCTGGTTATCTGTTCTCCCTTTGACCCATTTTGGATTTGTTCTAGTTTTCAGTATTTCCTGCTTTTTTTGCAGCATATTTTTCTCTCTGGTTTATTTTAATACTGTTGTTGGTCTTTCTTTTCTTTTGGGGGGTTTTTGAATGAGTTTTCCAGCATATAAAGCACCGGTTGGGAGGATATATAGAGAACTGGTGTGATGGCTTATCGGGGATATGGGGTGAAGGTAGGAGGGAAATGGGGAGCAAATAATAACTGCAGAAGGGGGATGATGTTCTGGAACTGACTGTGGTGCTGTATATACAACTCTTAAAATATGACTAAACTATGGATGAATTATATCTCAATATGGAAAAAACTCTTAAATAAAAGGGTAGACTTACTAGTCCAAAAGAAACTTGTAAACTAATTTATGGCTCTCAGACCCCCTTCAGACTTAGAAATGAACCCCCTCCTGGGAGCCACATTATAGGCAAACAATAGGCAGGCTTGTCATGTGAATAGTAACATCTGTGAGGGAGGTGCTCCCCAGATCACCCCACTATATGAGGCCTGAAAGTAGCACTCACAAGGCAGGGAGAGTCAGGAACGTTGAGCCAATGGAAAGGGGGAACCCAGTGTGGAAGTGGGGAGAGAGCTGACACACTGGAGAAACTGCAGCCAGGATCACATAGCAATTTATGTATACATTATTGAATGAGATCTTTGACCTAAACCACAATAAAACCTTAAAAACCAAATTATTGGAAGGAGGCCTGGTGGTGCAGTGATTACCAACTGGACTGAACCCTCCAGGTCAGTGGTTTGAAACTATCAGGCACTGCGGGAGAAAGATGAGGCTCTTTACTCCTGTACAGGCTCAGAAACCCACGGTGGCTCTCCGCCGTCCTGCAGGCTCACTCCGAGTCCGGATCGCCTTGGTCTCCACGAGGTTGAGGTGGAAGCCTCTGCGGAGCCTCCCATTCCAGGCCAGGGGTCAGCAGTTTTTCCTCCTCGGGCTCCATCCGAATGGTCCATTTCCCTGTGTCAGCTTTGACTGCCCTGGCTCGACGCCGGGGAGACGCCTTGTTTCGGGATCTGGGGTCTCCTGGGTGCAGGGCCCCGAGTCACTGTGATCCCGGGCAGGCAGCTTGGCCTCACCGAGGCTGGAAACGCAGGTTTCTTCCCAGCTGTGGGGAGCCGGAAGGGGAGTTAACTCAGAACTGAGCATTATGGATTCCCTTTCTCAAAACGTCCCAACATGTCCCGAGACATTGGGAGGAAAGGAGAAAACGTGCCCTTCCTTCCACCACCGCTATCACTGAGTCTCCTCCCGTGCCACCCCCGGGGTCTGCTGGAATACCCCTTCCCCGGGGAGGCCGCCCCCTCAAGTGTTCGACAGCTCTTGCCACCACCTGACAAGTCCCGTCGCTTCTCTCTCGCGCCGCTCGCCACTCCCCAGTCCCCTAGAAGGCAGGGCTTTCTCTAGGGTTAGTGGGGACCATGGTGCACCAGAGCCTGGAACCCAGCCGGGTCCCCGGAAAGGATGCTCAGCTAGCGGTTTGGCGTTGCAGCCCCGCCTCTAAGGGCGGGCGGGGCACGTGCTGGCCCGGGGGCGGGGCGAGGGCGGGGCGGGGCGGGGCGAAGAGCGCTCGCCTGGGGAGGGGCGCCCATTGGCTCGCCTCCAGCCCGACGGAACCCTCGGAGCGCGGGTCGCGGCGCCCGCCCGGACGACTCGGGGAGCGGCGCCGCTGCCGCCGGAAGAAGCCGCGAGGGTTCCGCCCCGGACGGAGACTCGCGCGGCACGGTGGCTGGATGGCCGGGAGCTGCCATGGAGAGTCCCGCGGCGGACGCCGCCTCCGACGACGCCATGGACGCCTTCTTGGAAAAGTTCCGGAGCCAGCCCTACCGCGGCGGCTTCCGCGAGGACCAGTGGGAGGAGGTGGGCGGGCCGGGGTGTCGTCGAGTCCCCGAGACCTCCACGCGCGGGGCCTGTTTCTCGCGCTCCGGCGGCCGGCGCCACGAGCGCGCGGGGCTGCTTGCTCCTCGAGCCCGCCAAACCGGCCTCGCGGCTGGGAGGGTCATCTGGCGCGGCCACAGCCCGCGACGTGGAGTCCCCCCGCGGTCCCTCTGACCCCGGGCCCCTTGCGCTCCCACAACATTGCAGCCGCCCTAGGGACGCGGCGCGGGGTCCGTGGGCTCGTGGGCTCAGTCCCTGGCACGTGGCCTTACTGCCGCGCTTGCAGGATACGAGGGCGTTTTGGTTTGTTTTGAGATAAAGTTGTTTGTCTCTAAAGACTCCAAATCCATTTCAGCACACACACCCCCATCCCTTTTTTTTAAAGCCCCTCTGACCATTCTAGGTGTGAAGGACAAGGACTCTGGAGGGATTTTTTTTTTTAAGAAACGTATACTATATGTTTACACAGCTCATCTCAAGAAATGAAATCAAGATCACGATCCCGTTACATGATCCCGTTAAACCCCCCATCTGTTTGGTCACAACCCCTACCCCCCATCCTTCTTCCTGTAAAACTGGAATTTCACAGACTGGAAACAGGCCTGAAATGGGGGGCGGTGGGGGAGGGGTGATGCATCAAATCATGATGGGTAAGACACTTTGATAGCGTGTCAGTGGAGGCTTTTATTCATGTGACTTGTTCTCTTCACGTTCTCCAGGAATTTGAAAAGATCCCCCTGTTTATGAAGAAGGCGCCATCAGAAATCAATCCCCAAGAGAACCCCGACCTAGCTTGCCTCCAGTCAATTATTTTTGATGACGAACGATCCCCAGAAGGTATGCTATGTGATCCTCACACTTCTGTTGTGTGTGCAGGGAAACGAGGTAACATGAGTTAGGAAGATACGATGAAGAACAAGGTGTTAGGTGCCCCTGTCGCTGTTCTTGCCACACACCCCTGGCACACCTGCTTTCCACAGGTTGGGTTTTCACGGGCTTTTCTGGACTGGCTCCGAGAATGTCGAAGGAGCAGGAGTGGGCCCACAATGACTACACATTTGTGCCGAATCCAAAAGTTGTGTAGGCTCTTAACCAGGTGAGGAAGGTAGTTTGCCTTCCAAGGAGTGAAACAGTATGAGCAAAAACAGAAGTGTAATTTTACCCTGTTCCTTCAGCATTTCAAAAACAAAGACCTTTCTCTAAGAGCCAGGATAATTCTGCTGTTTTTTGTTTTGTTTTTCTTTTTTGGTAAGCATTTGGTCATCTATCCCATAAGATAATTGGAATTGATTATAGCGTTATATACGCATGCCTTTATTTTTCCAGGTTGATCCAGCTTTTGTGTATTGTTAATTTTGTGTTAACTTTGCCTGTGGGTTTCTTCTATTTGGTTTATCATGTTATTGCATGGTTTATTTTTCATGAACCTTTAAAAAAAACTAGGTAAGAGTGACAAGTTTTCCTCCTCTTTTAGAACAGGCCAAGACCTATAAGGATGAAGGCAATGATTACTTTAAAGAAAAAAACTATAAGAAGGCTGTGGTTTCCTACACTGAAGGGTTGAAGAAGAAATGTGCAGACTCTGATTTGAATGTTGTCCTTTACACCAACCGGGCAGCAGCACAATACCACCTGGGTAACCAGTTTTATTATTTGGTGCTTTCGCAAGAGTGAGCATATGTTAAGAGGTGTTGGGGTAGCTGCTGGAGGGCTTGAGAGTCCCAGGAAGAAGGGGAGATTATTCCGGAAAGCTAGACTGAGGGTGGTTGGTTCTGGTTCAGCTCTGGTCTTGTGAAAGTCAGCAAGGCTAAGCTCCCTACGAAGACCCTGGGGAAGATTCCTTCCTTTCCTCTTTTCACCTCTGGTGGCTGCTGGCAGCCCATGCTATTCCTTGCCTCTTAGCTACATCTCTCCAGTCTTCCTCCCTGCCTTCACGTGGTCTCTTCCTTGTGTTTGTGTGGTGTACCTGGCCTTCTTATATAAACTCACTGCCATCAAGTCGATGCCGATTTGTATCGACTCTGTAGGGCAGTGAGTTTCCGAGACTGAAGTTATTTTTACAGGAATAGAAAGCCCCTTGTCTTTCTCCTGAGCAATTTGGTGGTTTCGAATTGCTGACTTTGTAGATCACAGCCTAATTCCCACATAGCTTCATTTTAACTGATTACATCTCAAAAAAACCTATTTCCAAATGAGGTTACATTTTGAGGTTCCTGAAAAGTTGGGGAGTCCTGGTGATGTAGTGGTTATGAGTCAGACTGAGAAAGATGGGGCTTTCTACTCAGCCCTATAGGAGTGAGGTTTTTTCCCTTTTTCTTTCAATCCAGCTTAATAACTGTTAAATAGTATGTAAGTTGTCATCTGAGATTTCTAAAAACCTGAACACTTACTCTCTCAAAAAACACTGTGTGTGTGTGTAAGTGAGTTTTTACCCTTTTCTTGGGAATTCTAGAAAGACTGTGGCAATAGAGATCCTTGAATGAGAGATGCTAGCATGATCTAAAGGAGAGTGTCTCAAAGAGTATATTCTGTGGAGCCTTTGAGGTAAAAAATGTGTACAAGTGTAGAAAATGCTGCTTGCTGATGACCCTACAGCAAACACTGTTACCCGTGAAGGTCTTGTTTGTAAGCCCCTTTCAGCTAGCCCTTGTGAACGTGGTGCAGGGCTGCTGTGCCAGCGGGACTCGGGGAAGCCCTGGTGATTCGGATGATCGGTCTGGCTAGGGCCAGTGGGAAGGTGGTTCACCCACACACTGCACTTGAGTCCTTTCTGACTTGGAGCGACTCCACTGGACAGAGCAGAATCCACGCGTGTAAATCCTTATCGCAGCCGACAATCTTGTCTTTCTCCCCTCGAGTCGCTGGTGGGCCTGGCCGGCCAGCATGGTGGTTTTCAACCCCAAGCTTTTCCCACAGCTGCCCGAGGGCTCCTTGAAGGTGCTGATGCCGCCATTGAAGTGGGGGGTCTAGAGAAAAGGAGAAGATTTTGCAAAGTGAGCTCTGGGAGAAAAGTAAGTTGGCTTTGGGGCATGTCAGGTTGGAGGTCTCGAGAAACATCCAGGTGGGAAAGCACTTGGGGGAAAGGCTTGCGCTAGAGATGGATAATCCTAGATCTCTGTCTGTCTGTCGGTCTGTCTGTCTGTCTATCAACGTAAGCGTCAAGGTGACGGGAATGTGTAGAGTGAAAGAGTAAATGGCTGAGAGGAAACTTTTGGAATCAGAAATGGGGAATTGGTGGATAAAGTGGTTCCAAAATAGATGCATGAGGGTGTTAGGAAGAGAACCCAGGAAAAATCAAGATCTTGAGTGTCTAGGGAACACATTTAAGGGGAAAAGAAGTAGAGCAGAAAGATAAAAGCCAAACTCATTGTGGGCTAGCAATTCCACACCCCAGGTGAGTATAAAATATTCCACAAAACTCAATGTTCTTTCCTGTGCAGGGTGAATTCACCTGTACAGGTGTCTGCTTTTAAAATCCAGGACTGCTGCCTGCTTATTAGGAACTATTGGGGGGGGGGGGGCGATGTCTTAGTAATACTTTATTATTGTAAAAGTAATACATGCTTAATGCAGCAACTGTGAAAAATATGAGAGGTTAAAAAAGTAAAACAAATTGCACGAGCCAATCACCCTGTGGACACGTGGAGCAGGCACGCCCTCAGTCTAGTCGTCTATCTGTGTGTGCTCTGCTCTTTGACCGCACACGCACGTGCGCACAGCATTTTAAACTCGCTTGTCCTGAAAGGTACCAGGCCTGTGACTGTCTTTTCTGCCATCCTGCTCCTCAGAGGCGACCACCTCTAACGATTGCAGCTTTTCAAATGTTACTCGATCGCATGCTTGACATGTGGTCGGTTTGGGGCATTGTCTGCTGGCTCCTACTGTGGGAGATGAGCATTTTCTTTCCCCGCTGCCACATGTCACATACCTCTGCCTCCCTGTCTTCAGAGATAGATAGATATGCGCTTGCTTTGGGTTCATTATGCATGTAAAGTGCCTTATTATGTACATTTTCATTCACGACCATGTTGACTGTTTGCACCCTGTTCACTTGGTTGCCGCTGTTTCTGGCTCCCGGCCCCGCAGGTGTGGTGTGCGTTGTACTTTGCCTGGCGGTTCCCTGGGTCGGGGTGGTGACTCTTGATGCCTAGGGCACACAGCTGTGAATCTGCGATCTCTCTTCACCCTTATTGGGGTGTGCATGTGGGGTTCATTTGCATCTCTTGTGTTTGATCCCAGTTTCCTGGATCCCACAATTTTTCTTTCTTTACTCCAGTGTTTTGGTGGAATATATTATTTATCTGCTCTCTGATAAAGTACACATTAAAAGTAAATTCTGAAATCTTGTACTGCTGAAAGTGCTTTGGTTTAACTCTCACACTTTCATATTTGATCGTATGCATAGGTGTAGAATTCCAGGTTGGGAATCATTCTCCCTCAAAATTTACAGCATTCCTTCATTGTCTTCTAGCAATACTGAACAGTGTTCTTGAGAAGTCGAAAATGATTCAGATTTCCAGTGCTTTGGATGGTTCTTTTTTTATTTCCTTTGGAAGCTTCTAGAATTTTCCCTGGTGCTGACGTGTCATAGCAGTGTGTGTTCTGTATCCAGTGAACTTTCTGTTAGAACCTTGTTTCTAGAACATGTTCTGGAATTAGCTCATGCTTTCCTAACTGCCGTTGTTTGGGAACAGAGCTAGGGGCTCTTTCACTGCATCGACACCATAGTTGATGGTCCCCTTCTGGAGACCCTCTGTGTTACTGTTTGTATAGAGGAAACCTCTGGTCTTCCCCTAGGAAGGGAAAGGGGCGACCCCGTCACAGGAGACAGGTAAGGAATGTGGACTTCTGACAGCTTACGTCGATTTTCATCCACCTTCACCCCCATTCCCAGAGACTGCCTGCACCGCGGAGGTTGTGTGGTACGGCTTGGTGGCTCGTTGCCTTTCTTCCTGCTGGCTCAGCGTTCCACTTACTGGGCCTGGGGCCCGGGCTTTCTAGCTTTTCCACGTTTATTCTGTGTCCTTTCCTTTTTGGTCTTGGGGTGTAGAGCTTTTTGTTTGTTTTTAGGGGGATTTGGGGGTGGAGCTGAGTTAAGGGTATGTTTTCCATACCTTTAACCCGAAGCCCTTGGATTCTTATATGCATTCCCCGCCTCCCATCGTTGAGGCCGCGCTGCGGACACAGTTGGTTACGTGTGTAACTGTGCAATTTTTAAAGCGGTGGTGCGAATGGATCCAATAAAACATCTCCCAGTTCCACAGCGTCTACATGTGTACATGTGCCTTTGTATTCGGTTTTCTTTAACTTAATTTTACAAGCTGCACCTGTCATTAAAAACTAATCTGCAAGTGCTAGCGTAGCAGCTACATCAAAAGTTGCACCGGGCACCACTCTTTACAGACACCTGCCTGACTTTCTCCACTCTTCACTAAGCGTGTAGGCGGTGTTTCTGTTTTGTCTTTTACACTTTTTGTGAATTAGGTGAAGGTTTACAGAGCACATCAGGTTTCCACTCAACAATTCGTACTGATTTTGCGTCCCATCACTGACCGCAATCCCCACAGTGTGAGACAGTTTAAGGCCTCCCTGCCTCTCTCCAGCCCTCCTCCGTCCCTAGCCTTCTGAACTCTGTCCTTGAATGGATCTGCCCTTCGGGTCTCAAATGGCATGTGCACCTCGCTTGTATGCTTACTCTCCTGTAGACCTGTCTGTTCGCTAGCTGAGAACTCAGCTCATTCCCAGATCTGAAGGGTGACAAAGGCATGGGCGCAGGGCTCCGCCAGTCTCTGTCTGTCCAATAAGCCTGATCTTTTTATAATCCTGAGGTTTTTGTTCCATGCTTCTCTCTCATGCTTACTTACCCAGGACCTTTGAGTGTGCTCTCTCTCACATAGTTGGTAGTGGTCTCCACGTGTCTTGAAATTTTTCACTCTTCATTGCGGTGGACAGGGAGAGCCCAAGAGTTGTCCCTTAAATAGCCGCTCACCAGCTTTTCAGACTCTAGTTGCTGTCCACCAACGTAGGATGTAGAACATTGCCTTTGTGAACTCTGACCTTGGGGCCCCTTAAGTGTTTTAAAAATAGTACAAAAATGAACAGAGTTAGCCGTAAGATTTTTGAAAAATCATTTTATTGGCACTCGTACAATTCTTATCATAAGCCATACATATATCCATTGTGTCAAGTACATTTGTACATTTGTTGCCATCATCATTCTCAACATTTGCTTTCTACTCTAGCCCTTAATATCAGCTCCTCATTTTCTCCCTCCTTCCCCCCTCTCCCTCCCTCATGAATCCTTGATAATTTATAAATTACTATTTTTCCATATCTTACAATGTCCCACGTCTCCCTTCACCCACTTTTCTGTTGTCCACCCCACAGGGAGGAGGTCACATGTAGATCCTTGTAATCAGTTCCCCCTTTCGACCCCACCTTCCCCCCACCATCCCAGAATCGCCACTCTCCCCAATGGTCCTAAAGGGGTCATCTGTCCTGGATTCCCTGTGTTTCCAGTTGCTATCTGTACCAATGTACATCCTCTGGTCTAGTCAGACTTGTAAGGTAGAATTGGGATCATGATAGTGGGGGAAGAAAGCATTTAGATCCCTTCGACACCTCGTGGTCACACCAGCTGGTGTGCTTCTTCCATGTGGGCTTGGTTGCTTCTGAGCTAGATTAGCCATAAGATGTTACCAGTAATTCTATTACTTCAGGTAAAGCAAAGATTTCTAGTTTATCCCGAGGATGCCCCTTTCACCCTCTTGCCAATAAAGATTATTATCTGTCTTCCATTTTCACCATGAGTGAGGGTGAGTATTTTTCATGGACCTACTAACCATGTGTCCACAGCCTGTGGCTGTGCCTGATGCTGTCAGCATTTTTAAGGCTCTTGAGCACCCTTACATTTGTTGTAGACGCCGTGGCTCTGAGTTGTGCTTCCCCAAGGTTGGACATCAGTGTCTTTTGTCAGTGCACACAAAATGTTGGCAACATTCTGACCTCAAAATTTGTTCTCTTTCTGTTTGCACTGGGATTTTGTCAGGCAATTTTCGTTCTGCTCTCGGTGACGTGGTGGCTGCCAGGAAGCTCAAGCCCTGCCACATCAAAGCAGTAGTGAGAGGTGAGTCTTGTGGAGAGTCCATGCGATGCTCCTGTGGAGAGGAGGGAACTCATCGCACCAACAGTTGGGCCATTTTAAGCTTAGATATTAAGGTGCTTAAAATACTAATTAGGTCACCTTGTTTTTGCAATCTTGATAAAAGTTCCTGCTTCTTATTAATAGCAACATGCCCAGTTCAAAAGAATTCTCCAAAGAACAAACTAACCCTTTGTGTTTTGAGGACTTGAAGGGAAATTGAGACTCATTTTAAATTAATAAAGAATAAAATTAATTAAAGCAGCTCCAAAAGCCACACTCCTAATATTTCCCCCCCCCCAAAATTAGCTGATTGGAGGCGAGATCTTCAAATGCCATTTCATGTTAATTAAAAGATAAGTTAGAGGCCTTTCCTGATAACACTGATGCTGAGATCTTTCCAGATTATTTTCCTGTTGTAGTCTGACCTTTCCATATAATAATAGTGGTGTTATTATTTTTATATAGCACCCTTTCTTTGAGAAACGCATGGGTGCTTTGCAAACTTTTAATTATTCATCAGACATTAATCTTTGCTACATCCCCATAGACGAGCTTAACATGCTTCATCCAGTCATGCCTCTGTAGATGGTCCTGTCCGTGGGTGGACTGGAGCCGCTTCCTCCGCTGTGGGAAGAAGACGGCTCCCATACAAAGCGGGCGAGTGACCTGAACTTACACCTGTTACTTTAGCCCTGGAATCCTCAGATCAGTTGTCACTTTTACCTTACCGTGTGAGGGTCAGTTTGCTCGTCTCTGGAAAATGTAATGGAATTCTATGCTGTCTAAGCCCGTAAACGTAGGACATTTCCAAATTCTGCGTAGCGCTTGAAGTGGCCACTGGAGAAAATGCAATGCAACAACAGTGTGTTTTTACTGGAAAAGAGAAGCAGCTTGCACTGGTCGACATTAAAGAACACGATTAGGAGAGGCCTGCGTGTCTTTGACCACGGGCTTGATGAACGGCTGAGGCAAAGCCCACTTGTCCCTCTTAAAAATCACCCGAGCTGGGATTTAGTCTAACCCCCCGGGCAGATGAGGACCTTGGAGCTCAGGCATGGTTCTGTGTCTGAAGCCCTGCTAGTGGAGGTACAGCCAGGCTGTTTGGTTCAAGGCCTGTGCTCTTTGCTAGTAAGCTGCGGCCTTCCCGACGTTAGTAAGAGTCCTCCATACCAGAGATCCTTGCTTTGTGTCCAGGATGCAAAAATGTGTTCGCTGTCGGAGCGCGCAGCACAGGGGCTCCAGCTCCTCCTCTCCCTCCAGGGCTGGTGGCAGCTGCTGGGGGTCGGGCTGGGGCTTCTGGGCCCACTGTCCAGTCTAAGGATTCCGGGTTCTGCAGGTGCCTTATGCCATCTGGAACTGAGGAACTTTGCCGAGGCCGTGAGCTGGTGTGAGGAGGGGCTGAAGATAGACGGCAAACAGAAGAAGCTCCTGGACACGAGGGTGAAAGCAGACAGGCTGAAGGTTGGTGGCAGAATGTGCAGCTGATGACCGAGTGGCCACGCAGATTGTGCTTCTCGGGCCACGGCAGACTGCTCTCCGAAGCAGAACCCAAAACCGTCACTGCGATAGTCCCTGGCCGGAGAGCTCTGGAGAGAGACACGTGGTGCAGTTACAGTGTGAGGCCAGTAAGCAAGGACGTGGACTGAGGGCCTCTCATCAAGCCCACGGAAATGTTCCCTGTCTTTTCATTCCATTTTAACATTGAACTTTATGACGCGCTCGTATGCCTTGAAGAAACAACAACGGTGCAAAAGGTCATATTTTGTCTTGGTTCCACTTACATGACACACCAGAACAGATAAATCCATAGATGCAGAAACCAGACTAGGGCTGGTCGCCGAGGGGATGCTGAACAGCAGACTTGACTGACCACCGATGTGACCTCCATTTTTTAAAAATACTCACCACAAAGGCAAAAACTTCATTAATGGGGCTTAGTCAACACTAAAAATACCTGCTTTTCAAAGGACATTGTTCAGAACAGTATTAAGAGAAGCCATTCAGGACACACGGAATCCAGGTCAGATAAACCCCTCAGGAACAGAAATGGGAGTAGTGACACCAGGAGGGCAGGGGGAAGGTGGGGGAAAGGGGAAGAAACCGCGGGGGACAGGAGACAGTGACTAGTGTAAGACAGGAAAATAATAGTTTATCATTTATCAATGGGTCAGGAGGGGGAGGGTAAAGAAGAGCTAATACCACGGGCTCAAATGTAAAGTGTTTTGAAAGGATGATGGCAACACCTATACAAATGTGCTTGACACAGTGGGTGTGTGGATGGTTAGAAAAGCTGTCAGAGCCCCAATTCAAAATCTTTAAAGAGAGAGAAGCCAGTAAGTGGAAGAAATATTTAGCAAAGAATTTGTATCTGGAATACATTCATATATATGCTCAACATGTTATCTATTTACTCAGTAGGAAAAACACTTTCTTCTTAATGGGCTTGATTTGGTGTGGTACACAAATACTTAACATATATGTAAATGTCTAACGAGCGAACGGAATATGCCTGGCATCACTGGCGGGCAGTGCCGTGATGGGAGCCAGCACACTGTCCGACCGAGAGACGGGTGCAAGCAGCCACCTTGGAAACCACTGTGGTAGCTCCTAGAAAGTAGAGTATGCACGCCTGCTCTGAAGATCCCGCAAATCTGCTCCTGGGCTTTCAGCTAAGACAAATGAGACCATGTTTCTAAAAAGGCCCCTGAGAACACTCGTGGCTGCTTTCCTTGTGCTGGTGCAGAGCTGGAGACAGCCTTTGTGCCCAGCCGTCAGAGTGGATGAAGTGGTGGCACAGCATGCACTGGAGCGTAACGGCAGTAAGCAGAGAGCGCAGGGCAGTGGTGCAGGACACTGACGGCAGAGGGGCCGGAGGGAGCGTTCCAGGAGATGGAAGTGCCCGGCTGGACTGGAGGGTTGGGTACTCGGGTGTGTGCATGGGCCGGAACTCGTTGAGCTGTACGTGGACTTTTCGATGTGTGCTGTCGCAGGCTTTGCCACGTTTGTAACTGGACTGAGTCCACTTACTGGGGTCCCTTGCCACGAGGGCATGGGGTGGCGGCCAGCTGTCACAGGGCAAGAGCAGGTGGCACTGAGGAGCGAGGTCTCGGGCTGAGGCGTCTGAATTTCACTTTCAGCGGATGGCACAGAGGGATGCAAGGAAAGCAACATTGAAGGGAAAGAAGGAGCAGGATGGCAACGAGACGTTAATCCAGGCCATTCGGGTGAGTTCCCAAAGCGTGGCCTGTCGTCTGCTGAAGCCACTAAGCCAGCAGCGCGTGGGAACCTTCCTTGGGACGCTTCCCCTGACGCCGTAGCCCTGCTCATGCTCGTGAGGTGGTGTGATGAAGGGGCCCGCGGCACCCGGCGCATTCCCAGGGTCCTCCAGGGCAGAGGTTGCTGACGCTCGAAGGGACATTGCCGAGGATACTCTGGGTCACATGCTAATTTCCCCCTCCTGCAAAGTTTAGTTGTTAGGATCCCCTGGCCACAGCTGAGGTGAGCCCTGACTGGTCAGACCCCAGACGTGGCCCTGTTTCCCAGAGAGACTCAAGATAGGTCAACCCAGTATTTTTCATGTCCACGTACAAGCCCAGCAGAAGCGTCTGCCACTGCTGTACCTACACGTTTTCTTCCCACTGTGCCTTTGCGCCTGCTGTTCTCCCCTCGCCCCTCAGTTGTCCTGGGCCTGGCATTGCCGACTGCCACAGCCCCTCGCTTCCTGTCCTCTGCGGCCCTTTCTGTGGCTGGGGTCCCAGGATGGAACACCGCTGGAGCTCGGCTCTGGCACAGGGCCCTGTGTGTAGTAGAGCCCCCCCCCCCCCCCAGGCCTCAGGTGATGAAGGTGCATTGTGGAGGGCCGGCCCACAGGCAGCGCACAGCTTCCCACCCTCGTGGTCTGAATTGAGGGCCGGGGGGAGGTGTTTCTTTCATCCAGGCTCGCAACATCAGGTTAGTTTCTGGAGCTGCTGGTGAAGATGAAGATGAAGATTCTGCTTCTGAAGGTCCAGGGGCTCTTTTCCTGGATGGGTCCAATACTGAGAACCCCTATGGAGCCCGAGTGAGTCTGGACGAGCAGGGCAGGCTGGGCTGGCCAGTGCTCTTTCTGTACCCAGAGTATGCCCAGTCGGACTTCATCTCTTCCTTTCACGAGGACTCCAGGTACCTCCGCCGGACAGCTCTCGGCACTTGCTGACATGCTTGACCACATGGGGGGGGCCGGGGACTGGGAAGGCCGGTCTGGTGAAGTTTTCCATGAGGAAGGACTAAGGTGTAGGGGATTCCACGCCGCCTGGTTTGGTGTGACCTCTCTGGCCTGTTGTGTGTTTCCCTCGGCCCTGCCCGCCGAGGTCTGCAGTGAGACATCTCAGCCCATGCTGACTGGGCCAGTGGATGGGACCCGCACACAGTAGAGGCTTTGCACAGAGTGCGCTTCGGTCACCTCCATATGCCACTGGTGGATGATCATTCACGTGTGTAAATGTTAGCGGACAAGATAATTGGCACATGTAACGTGAGATTCCATCAGGTTGACACTTAGGATGAGGCCCCCTGGAGGTGCTGCTGTCAAGTTGTGCTACTTCAAGGAGCAGCACTAGGTCAGCGGTCCGCAGTGGTGCATGGTGGATGCTCCGATCCAAAAGGGTGTATACCTGCCTTGTGTGTCTTAACCGTTTCCGATGCGTCTTTGCAGTGGTGTCCCTGGACGGTGGTGTGGGGAGGTAGATCTGTGGGTCGTGAGCCCAGAAAGCACGTTGTTCCCTTAGGTTTATCGACCACCTGACAGTGATGTTTGCTGAGACGCCCTCTTGGGACTTGGAGCAGAAATACTGTCCTGATAATCTACAGGTAAGAGAAGTTGGACTTTTGTCTTTCATGGGATTAAAAGAAAACAAACTTTAATGAACACACCTTTGCAGTACAAGCACTTTATCTTCCTCTAGTCATTTTTGAGGAAGATGCTGATGCCCTGTCACCCAGGTATTACAGGGACACTGGTGCATGGTCTCTTACTAGTAGCGCCACTTCTAATCCAGAGCCACGGACTGTATTCTTTCTACTTTGGCAGAGCCCTGGTGGCACTGGGCTCCTGGTGCGGTTGGTGTTCAAACCCACCCACCAGCCATTCCTTGGGAGAAATATGGGGTGTCTGCTGCCATCAAAATTTATACTTTCAGAAGCCCTATCTAGGGTCGCTGTGAGTCCGAATCGACTCGATGGCAGTAGGTGAGATATATTCGTAACCACGGCGGATTCATTCCCTCACTTTACTCGCTGTCCCTCTCCCACTGTCCCTCTCCCACGTGCGGCCTTCCTGCCCAGTTGCACTTGAAGCTCCCTGTCAGGCCGCTGAGCCTTACCGTCCTGTGTACTCAGACACTGTCCTGCCCTGCCCTACCCTCATGGACAGTCGCCTCATCTGCTGGGGTGCCAACTGCCCCCATGATGCTCTCCTCTGCTCAGATGGCTTGGGGCCCCAACACAGCCTTCTGACAAGGAGGCTGGCTGACTGTGGGTGTGGGTGCGCTGACTGGGCCCTGATACCAGTGTGGGACCTGCTTTGTCAGCATCTTCCTCTTCTGTCTCCTCTGTGGCTCTCTCCGGGCTCCTCCACGCCTTGCCCTTCTCTGCCTTCCCTCAAGCAGTGGTGGCCAGAGGACAGGATTGTTCGGCGACGGAAGGCTTGAGTCTTGGCTGCTAGGTTCACTAGTGGGGCGACTTGGGCCGGTCCTGCTTCTCTCAGCTCCAGTGTGTCTTGGGAACTGGAGTTGACCATCCTTTTCTCTCAGTGTCATGAGGGGGGCTCCATGCAAAGTGGTCTCTTTCTGCTTGCCCTGGCCTGGACACACACAGCAGGTGCGGCCGGGGCCTTTAGTCGTGCCTGACTGCAGCTGCCTGAAGGAGTCCTGGTGGCCAAAGGGCAGCACTTGCAGTCTCGCAGCGGCTTCCCAGGAGAAAGCCCAGGCCGTCTGCTCCTGTCCAGGCTGTGGCCTTGGATCCCATGTGAGACGTCCCCCTCCATGGCACCCAGGAGCCGTAACGCCGCTTCTCTGCTGGTCCTGCAGGTCTACTTTGAGGATGAGGAGAGGGCAGAGCTGTACCGCGTGCCTCCCGAGAACACCCTGCTGCAGACGCTACAGCACGCCAGGTGAGTTGCCCGTGGGGGAGGGGCTCGGCCATCCCCCGTGTCAGCACAGGCCCTCCGACTTTGGGCCTGACACAAAGCTGTGTGAGGTGGCCGCTGTGGGGCCTGGCCTGTGGCCTGTCCCCCATTGTTGAAGGCACAAAGGAAGGAGCTTTGCCTCGAGCGAGCTGTGTCCCCGTGACTAAGCAAAGCACCGCATCTCCACACGGGTAGCTGTGCCCTGCATGCCCCGGACCTTCAGAGCCAGTCAGTTGGCTTCCACGTGCTCAGACCACTGCACTCGGTGTCTCTGTCCTAGTGGTGGCAGCCAGCTGGAATTGGCAAGTTGTCTCTGCAGCCGTGGGGGGGCTCCCGCAGAGGTGTAGAAGTGGGCTGGTGAACCACTTGCCCCTTGGCTCTGAGCAAAGCTAAGAAGAGAAGCCGGTATTTTTGCACTGAGGCAGAAATAGCCCGTGTCTTGGAGAGCCCGGCGGAGGCCTGGCATGCAGCTGAGCCGGGGGGAACCAGAGGGGCTTAGGTGATGCACGTGAACAGCTCACTGTGAGGCCCGAGGCAGGGGAAAGGGCCCGGTGGCCATCGTGATTTGGGGCTGGCCAGGCAATGTCCAGGGGTCCTGGTGCTTATGCTGTGGTTTTGTGGGGAGGTACACCAAGGGGAAGGTTTCCTCCAAGCCGACCGATGACTTCTCCAGGTCCCTTTACTCATTCTAACACACAATTATAGCTGTACATTCTCTCAGCTGTTAGCCAATCACACAGATTCTCTGCAGGCTTGAGACCCACCCTAGTCCACCGCCAGAGGCTGGGGGCAGGGAGCGAAAGCAGGCGGACTGACTGGAGGAAAAGCAACTTCCTGCTTCTCAGAGTCACGGAAATACTGTGGGGAGGGATTGCTGTTTAAACACCGAGAATAGGCGAGAGGCCACCCAGGACCAGGTTCTGGCAACTGCAGATCCTAAACTGGGTGGAGTCTAGACACAGGACCCCTTGTTAGAACCAGGCCCCTTGATGGATGCGAACACCTAGACCTGGGAGGCCAAGCCCTGCCAACCCCCTTTGCTGTACACCCAACAGCAGCAGGCAGCTGCTCGGTCCCTGCAGCCCTGGCTCTGGTCAGACACCCCATCACAATTCCTTCTCCAAATTAAAGTCCGTCTCCGACCTCTCCAGAGAGCCAGCCAGGAAGCCTCTCCTGGCTCTCTATCCCCAGAGCGGGGATTAGGCCTCCATGGCTGACGTTCATCTCACAATGCTGTGCCTTGCTCTCGTTAATTGGGTTCTTATCTCCCTGCCCCCAGGACTGAACTCCGGAGCAGGGGCGCTGGCTTCGTTTGTCTGCTTCCTCTGTGTTCTCTGCACAGGGGCCTGGCTTACCTGAGCACTCACCAGCTGTATTGAGTGACTGAACGCATGTGGTGTAGTTTTATTCAGCTTTCGACCTAAACAGGCATGAGGTGGGAGCCCCAGCCTAAAGGTCTGGCTACACTCGTGGAGAGAGGGTCAGGCTCGTTTGCCAGTTTTATAAACCACTAACCAAACAAATGTGCTCAACTTGCATTTTAATGTGGACTCCTTTCCAGAGGGTCACCTTGAAGGTTGTTGGGAAAGTCCATGGCTGATTAAGATTGTAATTCAATTAACACATCTCTCCCTCTCTCTCATGTTCATTGCAGGTACTCGGTAAAAGCCCTGACCCCAGCATTTTTGGTCTGTGTTGGATCCTCTCCTTTTTGTAAGAATTTCCTCCAGGGGAGAAAGGTGCGCCAAGTGAAGTGACCAGGCTGGGCTGTGGGAGCCAGAGCCCTGGGCTGCGCCCTCACTCTCCTGTGGCCGGAGTCCAGTGCTGAATGTCACTGCCGAGACAGTGCCTCCCAGCCCCCAGCCAGAGGGCTGCTGCTGACGCCCCTGGACTGCAGCCTGTCTGGCCGGTGCGGAACACCAGCTGGCTTCCACTCTCCTCTGTGGGCAGAGCTCTGTCCTTGAACTCACGACAAGCTAGCTGTATTCGCCACCTCTCAGAAGAGACTGCAATTACCACAGCAGCTGCCCCAAGTAGCGACTGGCTTGGGACCAGTGACATGACTCTCACTGCCTGTGGAAGGAAGATGATTACAAGAGCTATGCTCACATAAGCAAACGGTGCGTCCAGCTTTAAGGCACTGACTGAACCACGGGCGTCCCTGCTGTGAGACCTGGGCCTCCAGCTATTTCGTGTGCACCGGGGTGCTTTGAGTGGGAAGTTATAGGCGCCTTGGGGTGGGGCAGAGCCAGGAAAGCCTGGGCCCCGTCTACATCTATACACACTGTACACAGGTCCTTGATACCGAACCTTCAGAATACTGCAGGCAGACTGGAGCTCTGAATTCCTCCCGTTTTCACATTTGGGTGTTGTGCCTCTTAAAAGACTGTGCATGCTGGGTCACTGTCATGGGAATGTCTGTCTACAGTAAGTTACCTTTAGAGCAGCGATTCTCAACCTGTGGGTCAAGACCCCTTTGGAGGTCAAACGACACTTTCACAGGGGTCACCTGATTTATAACAGTAGCAAAATGGGTTATGAAATAGCAATGAAAATAATTTTATAGTTGGGGCGTCACCACAACATGAGGAACTGTCTGAAAGGGTCACGGCATGAGGGAGGTTGAGAACCACTGCCTTAGAGGACATTGTCTGCACTTGCCCGGAATCACCCACCTCTAGCAGCCCCCTACCCCACCTCACCCCACCCCCAGGGATGCTCTGGAAAGGCTGTGATGTGAATTCAAAGGGATGTGAGCAGATGTGCCTTGTGCCCTGTTGGACCCGCCTGAAGAGCCATTGCTCTTGTCCCTGTGCTTGAGGAATCTGGCTCCCAAACGGGCTCTTCCTTCAGCCCGGACCCAGACGGATAAGACGGAGCAGAACTGAGGCGTCTGGCCTGACGCCAGCTGCTGCCCTGAGGCTGGGTTCACTGGGAACTGGGTTGTGTGCCCGTGGTCTCCTGTGGAGGACCCACGGGGCCAGTCACTTCCCTTCCAGGTACGGGTCCCAGCCTGTGGCTGCAGCATGGCCATATGCAGGCTGTTCTCGGTGCGAACTCGGAATGGTCTAGAAGGGCCCCGTATCTAGTTAGGGATGCCCCCAGAAGGTACTGCAGTGTTGTGATATCAGCCATCTCTGCTTTGCTCCTGGGCCTCAGTGAAACCCATGGTAGGCTCTGGCGTCCCTGATACCTGACCCCTAGAAAATAAGACTTACCCAGCCCCTATGCACTGTTGAGCAGGGCTCCGGCCTGGGCTGTGACATTGACCTCTTCCAGAAGCCATACAGCTGCTTGTGGGCCACCCAGCCCGGCTACAGGCCCTCTGCCATTGCCTCAGTCCTGCAACCTGAGCTGCGTGGCCTGGCTGCACACCTCATTTTAGCCGTCAGGGACTCACCCAACAGGCTGCTGAGCTGAGGGCCCTCAAGCCCCCATTCCTCCCAGGCCTGATGTGGAAGACCTGTAAGGGGCCCCAGGGATGACCTCCCTAACCTTGCCAGGCCCACAGTGAGCCCAGGACATGGCCAAGGCCACAGGGCCAGCTGCTTTGAGTGGCCTCATTGCAGGACAGCCAGAAGACTGGCGCCTGTTCTGGTCTGGCTCTGAGTTCTTAGGGGCGCATGGTGGCCTCTCCAGCCACAGCTCTGCTCTGGGCCCTCCACATCTACCACACGGTGCTCCAGGCCCACTGCCCCTGGACTCCCAGCAAGCACTGCCTGCGAGTCTTGGTCGCCTCCTGCGCCCCATGCCCTGAGAGCGGCAGCATTCTGGTCCATGTGCCCACCCTCTGCTCTTGGTCCAATGACTAATCCCTCTGAGACTTAGTCTTCTGCCAAGTGAGGTTAAAGGTGCCTGCACTCAATACCTGAGGGTGACATATTGCTCCCCGCCCTCCACCAAATCCACTCCTGCAGGGGAAGGGCTCTGCCAGGGTGCAAGCAGTGCTGTCTACAGGCAGAACAGCCTCCTGGCGCCCAGAGCCAGGACGCCTGCCTGCAGCCCAGGGTGCAGAGGCACTGTGCTGCTCTGGCTAGCAGGCCTCCCGCCCCGCTGTTGAGGTGGTTTGGACATGCGCGGTCACACAAGGGCAGGAAAGAGCCATTTGTTTCTGTTCTTCCTGGGCATGGGCCTGCCCCGAGGATCTCCCAGGTCATCTGCGGGTGACATGCAGAGCAGGGAGGGTGCCGTCCACAAATGAGGCCTGCGCAGCATGGCTAGACTGGGCAGAGCTGCAGCGGGAAAGACTAATTCATAACTCTCCCTTTGCTACTCTTAGGAGTCATCATGTAAATAGCTGACATACAGGATGTCATTGTTAAAACAACATAATTCAAGCATAGTGATTAATCACAAAACCAATATGTAATTCTATATTGTGAACTATTTTTAATTACAAATAAGTGAGATTTTTGTCTTGAAGTATGGTGTAGCATGGGTAACCGTCTTCACACACCAGGTACTCATGTGGGCATATCTTCCTGTGGGCAGACCCACGTGGAGATAGAGGAGCGGTGTCTCGGTTCCTAAGACCATCAGAAATGTGTTTTCCGATGGTGTTAGGCCATTGGACCCCAAAGGGGTCTTGACCCACAGGTTGAGGGCTCAGCATAGGCAAGGGGAGCCCCCATTCCTGGCCATGCTGGCTGAAAGTGGAGCGGCAGAGAAAATGAAGCCACTGCAACAACGGGGGTTCACAGCAACAGTCAAAATGGGTCCAGGACCAGGCTGTGTGGCATTCTGTGGTACACGGTCACTGAGTCCGAGCCCGTTTAATAACCCCTACCACCACCATCCCTCTGTCCCGACATCCCCCATGCTCAGCCGTGTCACCTCGGGGCCCACCAGACAGCTCCTCAATAGTCAGGACCATGTCTGCACCCCCGGGCCAAGCCCAGCTCACGCGGTGAGAGGCAAGCGGAGCTCTGACTGACCAGGAGGTGTATGGCCTTGTGCTTGGTCCTGTGCACTCCAGGGGAGTCTGGCCCATCCAGCAGAGTGGTGTGCCCAGAGTGGGTGTCCTGAGCTCCGGCAGCCAGAACCAGGGCTGGGCTGGACGGCAAGGGTGGTCTCTTCATTGAGAAGCCCCTCAGCTAGTCCATGGCAGAAAGGATTGGGTTGCAGAAGGCGCAGACAGCCCACGTGCAAGCGGAAGGGGAAGAGGTGGCCCTGGATTAGGCCCGGGTTGCTGCTGCTCGCCACAATGCCTGCCCATGCGGCGGCATCGTGGTCAGGTTGATGGTGCAGCTGGAGTGTAAGGGTTAAGAATAGCGGGGTTCAGAGCTCCCCCTCGGCCAGGGATAGCAGTGAGCGTGGCCCTGGGTAGGTTGTGTGACTTCTTGAACCTCACAGCCCTGTGAAAGGAGGCTTTCTGAAAGCACCGTCAAAGGTTTGCTATGCAGACTGGCATTGAGCAAGGGCCTCCACACAGTACTAATGCTGGTACGGCCTCTGGGCCACCCTGTGCCAGGATGGGTCTCCTTGCCTGAGCCCTGGCTTCTGAAGCCCCCGGGGGCCCTGGGGTTAAAGTATTTGACTGCTAACCAAAAGGCTGACAGGAGGAGCCCAGACACCCCACGGGCAAAGACGTAGCAGTCTGCCTCTAGAGATCCCAGCCTGGGAGGCCCGTGGTTGTGGTCCTCGGTCCTACTAGGTCACACTCAGTCAGTCCCGGGCAGGGGATTCGTTTGTTTCTCAACCCCAACTGAAGGGCTGCTATGACAGGGGCGCCCTGCAGGCTGGGGGGCACTGCCCTCACACTTCTCCTCCTGGGCCCCTGGACGGCCTGAGAAGGGTGGTGTCCATCTGAGAGGGGGCTCTTGGTATCATGGTTAGATCCCAGGATGGGAAGCAGGAGTCCCATGACCTGTTGGTATGGCTAGTGAATCCCTGGCCTCTCTGGGACTCGGTTTCCCCCTCTGGACCATGGGGGAAGATTGGCTTGCTCACACAGTTGCTGGAGTTTATTTTCTAAGACAGCTTCCACCTAGCCCCACCTGAGCCAGAACCTGCCCACAGCGTGGTTCTTGCTCACTGCCAGGTAGCAGTCTGGCTTCTGGCTTCACTTCATAAAGACTGTGGGCAAGCCACTGGACCTGATGGGAGGGGTCCTCTGAGGGCCCGGGGTGGGGGGGGAGTGCAGGCATGAATGAGGGAAGAGGAATAACAGTCCTGATCCGGGCCCCTGCTTGACACGCACCGTCAGCAACTGCATTCCCAGGCTCTGACTCACCGGCGTGGCCACTTCACAGCTCATGCAGGGGGGGCACCCCCACCCAAGGCTCGCCATCCTCTGACCCCCCACTCTCCTTTTTGGGTTGGTTGCCAGAGCAGGGGCCCACCTGCCGAGGGACGCCCCTGGCATTCCAGCTTAGAGATGCTAGCTGTGGTGAGACTTCCATCCGCACACGGTCCTGGGGTCCCCAAGGAAAGGACCAGAACTAGTCTGGGGCAGGGCCCCTGGGTCACAACTCAACTGCTGCCCATGGCAGGGGTTCCTGTGTGGCTGCCCAGGTAACCTCCCTCCACTCGGAGCAGTTCCCTGGCTGCACTGCGGTGTGTTCCAAGCCCACACAGCCCTTGGACTCCAAGTGCACCCCTCCCTGTCCCGGTCCTGGTCACTTACCGATGTCCACAGTCACGGTTCTGCTACTGGACGCCCAGAGCGGAGGGAGACAAAGGGGCTGGGCGAGGGCCCAGCAGGCAAGGGCCTCCTCAGAGCTCCCCTTCCTCCAGGTGTAGGCCCGGCCTAGGCCACAGCTTCCTGTGGGAGTGGTGGGCCCGGCCTCATGGGTACCTCCTTGGCTGTCTTGCCTCCAGGAGAGCCCAGCCAGCAGCCCCTCGAGGCCTCAAGTCCCTCTTCCTCAGTTTACAGGGGAGAATTGAGGCCCAAGACGCTTAGGGACTCAGGCAGGGCTGAAGCACCTGCACCAGCCTCGCTACCTGTCCCGCCACCCCTCCATGACTTGAGGATAGCTTTTCCCAGCATGCCAGGGTTCTCCACCCCACAGAACTCGGACCCCGCTACAGCCCTTCCCAAGGCTGGAGTCTCAGTCACGGAGCGTCACTGGATGGACTGATTTCCGTTGCTAGCTGAAATCAGCGTGGGAGTTGGGGCCATTCATGGTCTTGGGCCATCATGATTTATCCACAGATTTTTGCAAATAGATTGCCAGACATTTCTTCCTACTCTTAGTCAGAAACTGCTGAAATCTGCTTGGTATGTTAGCAACACACTGACTGGTGGTGACTGCACGTGAGGTTCACTGGCCGTGGACTCCCATATGTAGGTGGGAATTCTACCAGAGAACCACCACAGACCCCCTCCTGTCTGGTTACCTCTGGGGATTCAGGTGGGGGGGGCATTAAAGAATTAGGCCATGACTTGTCACACACTGCTGGCAGATAAGCAGGAGAGGCACAGCAGGTTATTGCCATCTGTGAGGACTTTATTTGGGTACTCTGCTCACCTGCTGTGCCTGGGTCCGCTCCTTTAACACCAATGACCTTCTACGGTCTACGTTACAGTTAGCATTTTATGTCAACTTGACCCTGTGTGAATGTGTAGGGGTGAAGTCCATCCAACCTGTCAATACAGGAGACCTGATGTTGTCTCCTGGGGGTGGGGCCCTTTTATATCACAGAAACCAGGGATTTGCCTTTTGTCTCCGTCCTTGCTGGGAACTTGTACCTGCCTCCAATGGCAGCCCCTTGTGGGCCACCCAGCCTGTGATCTGCCTGCATCCTGCTTCACCTTCTACGGCGTCATCAGCCAGCCACTACGTGAGTCTGAAGAGGCCCCGTCCGGGTAGCATCGCACCTATGGGCTTGAGTTGGACCGGGCCAGGATGCCTCCTAGGTATAAGATTACTTCTTGATGGAAAGTTCTCACACGTAGATGAGTGTCACTGGGTTGGTTCCCCTAGATAGCCCAGCAGTAGACTTTTAATTTCATAACTAAGGAGACAGCGACAGAGAGGGATTGAGAAATTCAAAATCCTACTACTAGCGAGTGTCGGAGCCAGGACTTGAGCCCACGCGGCTCACTCTAGAGTCCCTCTTGCTTCCCTTTCTGTGCTCCTCTGACCCCATTGGCTTTGTTGCTGCTCCTGTGGTTAGCTGCTGTCACCTTGCTTCAGAACCAAACTCTGCCAAGTCCTGGGCCGTCACCTGCATTGCTTATGTTGTGGCAGCCACGCGGCAACCCTCCTCTCCCCGACTCCCTCCCCGCTGTCAGGTTGGCGCGCTTCTCCAGGGTGGGTCCTTCCTGATCATGTGTCCCGAGCCCAGGAGGCCAAGTTTTGCCAGACGCACATCAGAGGAGCTGTCAAGCTGTCCTACGACCAGCAGGAAGTGGTTCTCCTGGCAGTCCATGATCCTCCGCCTTCTTCACCAGCACCGTCATCCAAAGGCAGCCACTCTGCAGTTTTCCTGTTCATTACCTGACAGCACCCTGCGTGGCTCAGGAGCATCTGAGTCCTCAAAGTGACAGCCTTGCTAGTCAACGCTTTGCAGGGGGCCTTTTGCAGCAAATTCTTCCCAGTGCAACATGTCACCTGACTGCTGCTTCCAGGGGTGTTGATTGTGGATCCAAGTACAATGAAATTCTGGAAAACCTCAAGCTTTTCTCCTTTTGCATGATGTTGTCCACTGGCCCAATTGTGAGGATTTAAAAAAGAATTTATGTTGAGGTGTAATACATGCTGAAGTCTTCGATTTCATGAGCGAGCGCTTCACGTCCTCGTGGCGTTCAGCAGGCAGGGTTGTGTCATGTGTGCTCTTAGTTGCTAATGAGCCTTCTTCCAATTCTGATACCATGTTCTTCTTCACGTAGTCCAGCTTCTTGGATTGTTTGCTCAGCATGCAGATTGACCGGTGAGAGCACACAGCCCTGACACACACCTTTCTTGGTTTTAAGCCATGCAGCTTGCCCTCGTTCTGTTCGCATAAACTGCCTGTGTCCAGGTACACGCTCTGCATGAGCACAAGGAAGCGTTCTGGAATTCTCACTTTTTGCAGCATTACTCATTTGTTATGATCCACACAGCTGAATGCCTTTGAATAGTCAATCAAACACAGGTAAAGCATCTTTCAGGTCGTCTCTGCTTTCAGCCACCATCCATCTGACATCCGCAGTGACAGCCCTGGAGCCACGTCCTCTGCGGAATCCGGCTTGGATTCCTGGCAGCTCCTTGCTAATGTACTGCTCAACCATTCTTAAAATGATCTTCAACAAAATGTTCCTTGTGTGTGTGTGTGTGTGTGTGTGTCTGTCTGTCTGGTCTTGGTCCATCATTTCCGTGTTCTGCAGGATCCCCTTGTTTAGCAGTGGGCATTGGGAAGGCAGAAGAGATCCAGGTGGGTGGCTCCAGGGCTGCCTCTGCTTGTCGCATTGTCCCAGTTGGAATTCTGTCACTTCCTGGAGTCTTGTGGCTTGCTGGTGCCTGCAGGACAGCTTTGGTGTTTGCTTGGCAACGCTTTAATTGAGTCCTGGCTGTGCAGTGATTCTGTGTTGGGTTGCTACCAGCGAGGTCAGCAGTTGAGAAACACAAGCTCCTCCCTTGGGGAAAAGACAAGGCTTCCTACTCCCAGAAAGAGTTCCCGTCTTGGAAACCCAGAGGCAGCTCCGTCCTGTTCTACAGGTAGCTGTGAGTCAGAATCCTTTTGTTTTCTGGTTCCGACGGGCCATCTGGCTGAGTTTACCAGGCAGCCTCTCCCATCCTGGCCCTGCTGCTGAGTGGGTCTGATCATTCCAACCCTGGACTGGAACGGATAGGGTGAGAAGAAATCTGCCACAAGCAAGTCCACGCATGCCCCTGCTCTCAGCCCTCGGGGCACCCCCCCTCCCCCCCAGCAGTGCTCGTGCCCAGCATTCGAGGCCATTCCAGACATCCTGGACATGTTTCAGTACTGGGCCAGGGGGGTGCAGTGGCTAAGAGAGTGGGCTCGGGAGCCAGGCTTCTGGAGTCCAATTCCAGCCTTGCTGCGCCCTAGCCGTGTGGCCTGGCACCCTGCTAGGCTCTTGGCTTCCTCATAAGTGATGTTAGTAGGCTAATAGCATTGGCCTTGTGGTGGTGCATGAGGATACACGGAATGAATCAGGTGAAGCAAATAGGGTGCACCTCACAGTAAGGCTTCCATCCATCACACTGCTACTTCTTAGTCCCCAACCTGGCAAGCTCTCTTAGCTCTGGGCCTTTGCACATTCTGTTCCCCTTGCCAAGTATACTCTTCCTCCCACTTGCTCCTCCCTCTGCAGACGGTTCCCCCATCCACTTTTGAACACCTAACCTTCATTCGCATCCGAAGCTCTATGGCTCCTCATCCCACGCATTCCGTGGCACCTGCGCCTTTACTGGACATCTGTGTACTTGGTTTCCCCAAGTGCACTTCTGCACATGTTATCAGAAGAGGCAAACCCCTGGAGGTGGGACACCAACACTGGGGGAAACATGACGCGGGCTATAGTCCCTGATTTATAACAGAATCTGGAAAGCTAGTGCTCCACAGTAGGAAAGCCACCACTTTGCTTAAGTTAAAGTCCAAGTACATTATCCTGCTTTACATATAGGTGCCCACAGAGTCCCCCCTAACAGCTCTGCTGCCTTAAACTGAGCTCCTGGTTGACTGTCTCTCTCTACAGAAGCAGACACCCTTTTGCGATCTCGCCCGCTGTGTCAGTCAGCACCCCTGCCTTCCCCCAGTGCAGGTATTCGGTTTTCTCACCTGTGAGCTCAGGGACCTTACTGTAGATGTAACTACTGAATATGCATGGCTACCTATAAATACCCCAAGATAGTTAAGACGCTTTCTCTCTCTTCTCCCACCTCCACGTGGACCACCAAGAGGGGCTGAGGTGAGCACGTGACCATAAAATGTGTCTGCCTCCGTTTTTTCACTCTCTCTCCTATCTTCCCTATCCTCGATGACATTACGGTGAGCTTTGTCTCATCGCCATGAGATCGCACCTACTGACCCTTCGGTGGTCAGAGGCCGGAGGAGGACATCAGGCTTGGGGCAGTGAGAAAGAGGAAGGTCCTCAAGGAGATGGGTGGGCACCGTGGCTCAACAACGGGCTCCAGCCCGGGAGCAATCGTGAGGATGGCGCAGGGCTGGGCAGGGTTCCCTTCTGTTGTGCGCAGGGTCACCACGCGTGCCTGTGAACCAACTCGACGGCGTCTGACTACAGAGGCCTAACTAAGCACCTGCTCAGCACATAGTAGGTGCACAACTCAGCCTGGTGGATGGGCGGAGGTGGGAATGAATAATCCTGGTGAGCTCATGACCTGACCCGGGATGGATTTGGGCACAAAGGTGACAAAGGAACTGGGGTGGAGGGAGGTGGGAGGACCTCCTAGGTGTGGGCCACAGCACGGCAAAGGTGAGGAGACTTGCAGGGGCAAATTCCAGGGGAGAAGCAAGCTGGGTTCTATAATACCAGCCTTGAGGTCCGGAACATCTGCAATATGCCAGGTGCCATTCTGGGGGCGCTGCGTGGATTCATTTCATTCTCCCAATAACTCTTGAAGCACATACTTGCTCTCGCACCCTTTTACTGACAAGATAGGGGTGCAAGGAGATCAAATAACCGGCCCACAGGCAGCTAGCTGATTCAAAGTAGAGCCAGAACTTGAGCTCAGGACTCTCCTCTAAGCCTTTTGGAAAATATCGATAGGAACGAGACCCAGGCCCTGTCCCCAGGGAGCTAGCAGCCAACCCAGTTCCCCTTGCCTGCCTACTCCAAGCTGGCATTTACTCTCATGGAACGTCCCCAACCCATCTGCTTGGGACCTCGCTGGGCCCGCCGCTCATGACACCCCACCAGTGGGGATCCCCAAGCTCACCACATGTGCTCTTGGGCCTCGGCAGCCAGCTCTGCCTCTGAAGACAAGCCCATGCCCGCCATCACCGTTAACTGGTGAGGGCCATTAGCCAACATCCACTGAGCTTCACCGAGGAAGTTCATTCAAAGTCTTAGAACTGCTGGCTTGACCAAGACGGGCACCACCCTGCACAGGGATGGTGCCTCCTCCCCCTGCCGAGTCCCGCGCACCACCCACCACCTGTTCTCCCACCTCACCCCACAGGCAAGGAAACTGAAGAGCAAGCGTATGAACATGTATCTTACACCAGGTCATGCATGAGCCGTTAGGTACAGGCAGTCCAATAGCTGACTGGTGTTATTTAAAACTGAGTGAAGGCGTGGTGCAGTGAATTCCTTGGTAAGGCTCTTTGAGTCTTTGCCGTTCCCACCAAATGCCTTTTTCTGGTTGCATCTGGGATATGGGCGATTCAGGATTAACTGTGTGTGAAGCCTTAGAACTCTAATGTGAAGATTGGTCGCTTGTGCCAGCCTGCCGGGTATAAAACGAGCCAGCTCAGAAGCAGGAAGGGGGAATGCATTACTATTAAGAATGATTACCTAGGCAGGAGCAGGCCTTTGGGCCCCAAGATCCCTGTATGCCGAACTTCCTAGACCCAGGCAGAGGGCTATGACACTAGGGGCCGCAGCTGAGACAGAGCAGTGGGCTTCCCATCCCACAGGGCAAGTAGACTGCCTTCAGGCAGGAGACTGGCTTGTGGGATGCCGCCAGGCACTTTACTGGGGAAGTTAGGCATGCCCACCCTCAGGGCATGAGCCAAGGGCTTGTGTAGAGTGGGGTGCCCTATGGGCATTTTATTAGCAGCACTAAAAGAGCTTTGAAGTATTTCCCTAGTCAGGCCTAGGCTGAGAGGCAGTGTGGCTGAGACAGATGGCCAGCGAGCGGCCTGCCTGCCTGCAGGCACGGCTGGGAAACAGCTGTCTTGACCCTAGACCTGTTGCTTGAGCATTTCTGACCCTGAACTGTAATGTAACCCGTCAACTTCCCTGATAAAGCCCATACATCACACGTCTGGTCTGTGAGTTGTGGCAGCTGAAATGGATCATGGAACCCTGTAGAGGCAAGACTGCTGTGGGAGGGGGACAGTGCTGTGAGCACTCATAAAGAAGGTTGGAGGGTAGAGGCCGTGTCTGGTCTTTGCCTCGTTGGTCTTGGACTGAGGAATTTGACACCCCCTCCCTCCAGTCAGGTGTGGTGCCCTAGTGGCTCAGTGGGGTAAGCACAGGGCTGCTCCCTGTGGGGTCAGCAGTGTCACACCACCAGCTGCTTCTCGGGAGAGATGAGGCTCTCCATTCCTGTGCAGGGTGACAGTGCCCGCAGGGTCACTCAGGGTCACTGCAAGCCAGAGCAGGCTTGATGGCAGTGAGTTTGTCTGTCATCAGAGGTGGCCAGCTGCTGCCTCCAGGCCCTTTTGAGAGAAGTACCTTGATTCTCCCCCAGATCTCTCCTAATGGTATTATGGAAGGATTCCCTGTTCCCCACATCATAAACAATCCTCCCAACACAAAGCATGCTGATGTGACTGGGCGGTGGGGCCTCTGCAGAGCTCTGGCACTCAAGCAGTTAAGATGATAATTGTAACAGATTTCTGCAAAGCTCTTTTATTGATAGCCCAGCAGGTGTTTTCTCCATTAAAACAGAGAATATTAATGGAGCCCTTGATTTGCATTCTAGGCTTGATTTACAGGATGGTTTTGTTATGCATCTGCCTTTATCCCCAAGTATGAACTCTGCTAACTAGTTCCCCGCTGGAAGTAGTAACTCTGCTAACTAGTTCCTCGCTGTTGCTGCTGGATCCCCCCCAAGGAAGGAGCCGTGACAATACAGACTGTACCTGTTACCTTGCCAGCATCTCCATTTCATCGATTTGTGGCAAGAGATAAAGCTGGCAAGTTCAGTAAGGTGGGGGTAGGGACGGTTTGACTCCTTCCTATTTCCCTTGGAGGAGATGCAGCCTTCCTGCCAGTGGAACCTCATTCTTGCTGGTGGAATGTCCCAGGAAGGCTGTAAAGCCTCAGATCCAGGAAACAAGACACCCGGGTGGGGTCGCAGATGACAACACTCACTGCAGACCCCGGCTGGCTCCCGGTGGGGTGATAGACTTCTCGTGGTCTAAGGGAGGTGTCTCCTGAAGGCATATGACAGGGCTGGGGGAGGGGTTCACTTCAGTGAGCTCAGTCGACCCCCCACTGTGCCGCCATGAGGTGATCGCTGTCTTACAGAAGTCGCATGAGACGGGCCTAAGTACTGGCCCGAGTCACAGGCCTGCAAAGGGCTGGGTCTAGGATTGTGTCTTCCAGAGTCTGCTCTTTCTGCCAAACCACACTGCCGCTGACTCCCGGAAGCAACACTGGCTCAGCCATCGGGACGCCTCCACTGCGGTTCAGCGGGACCTTGGGCAACTCGCCGCAGCCCCCACACTGTCATAATGGGCAGCTGTTTCGGCAGACGGACAAGGCTTCTGATGCCACCGGGCAGAGCAGAGGTGGCCTTTTCACTAGGGAGGTCCCTCTCCAGACCCCCTTTCCTCCAATGTCTCCTTGTTCTGAGACGCCATCCCGGCTCCTCCTCACATCATTTCTCACCTGCACGGTTACGAAGAGTTTAGTTAATGGCCCCCTCTTCCTGGAGTCTGGTTTTAAAGGTGCTTACTGCAGGCTCGCCCTGCATACAAAAGGTGGCTTATGGAGCACAACGGAAAATGGAGAAAAACCAAAGTCAAGCACCCACTTCCATGAACTCTAGCTTCTCGCAGACTTCAATGCCCACCTGATTTAAAGAGCCACTTGTGCCGCGGTTGGGCGTGCTGAAAGCCCTTTCGCTGAGGCGGAGGCCGCGCGGTGCAGCAGGCAGGGCCAGCAGTCTGAGTCTGGCTTGGACAATTGCTGGGCGGACCTGAGTAAGTTGCTTCCTGGAGCCTTGGCTTGCCTCAGCGGGAAAACGGGAGCCACGGCATCCACCTTGGGGAGCCGTCGCGTCTGGAGACCCACAGCCTCGTGCCGGGGGCGCGCGGCAGGCCCTCACCAGAGGAAGGCGCAGATCCCAAAGGCAGAGGGCTTGTAAGATCTCTCTCTCTGGGCTAGAGTTACACCTCGGTCCTTGACTCCGCAAGAGAAAGAATTCACGCCGAAGCCTGGCTCGTGATCCAAGTGAGTTTAATGAGAGTTAAAAGAAGTTTCAGGTTTTACGCGGCACCCATAGGATTCCTCCCGACCATGCAGCCTGGCAGAGACTGCTCGGCGTCACGCAAAGATCTCTCTCCCAAGTTCTCCTCCAAAAAATGACTGTCTCAAGTTCTCTCCCCAGTTCCTTCAGTTTCTCCCTCTCTCCCCCTGGCTCCTGCCTTTTCAAGGGGTAGGCGTGGTGGACGACCCCAGATTGACCCCATTGGCTGGATTGAATTTACCTGGCCCAGGTGGGCCGATCCAGGGTTAGTGCCCACCCCTGCCCACCAGCGGGAAACCTAGGCCTTCGTTCTCTCGTGCTTGGCTCTCTTGGGCATGCGCCAATGTACATCCATCCGGCCTATCTGCCTAACAGGCTCAGGTTAGTCACAGAAGTGCCTGCTGTGACTTGGCGGCCACACTTTATGCCTGAGGCTCGGACCCAACTTTGGTTGCCCGTTAGAATCTCCCGGGGAGCTTTAAAAATCGGGTGTGGGGGGCTCCACACCCAGATGATGCCAATATGCCATCAGGGTCCAAGAGCGAGTGTGCCTGAGTCTACTCAGAGTCCCCGACAGCAGGCCACAGGACGCACTGGGGTCGGCAGGTTCATCCGTGAAGAGACCGCGGCTGCGCCTGGGCGTGGAAGCACTCCAGCAGAGCTCAGTTGCCAGCCGCTGACAGGTGGGCCCAAGGGCCCAAACAGGGACAGGGCACCAGCTACAGGCTCGGAGCCTGGCCCAAGGGGCTCACCACCCCCAAGAGGCTAAGCCCCGTGATGAGCTCTGAGCCACAGGCAGCAGGAGTGTGACCAGAGCCAGACAGTGGGGACAGCCTCCTCCACGAGCCACCAGGGCTGTTGGGAAGAGGTGTGGCTTTGGCCTGGACCTACAGAGCCTTGTCGGAATGAGACACGTTAGGCCCCATGGGGCCACAAGGCAGACTCCCTGACCCGACGACGTGCGAGCAGGGGGCACTCCGCGGAGGCGTGCACTCCGGGGTCACAAGACAGGCTGGCTCAGACCCTCCAACAGCCAACACTGGGTGTGGCCCTGGGGGCTGACTCCGCCCCTAGGGCTCTGTGCTGTGTAGCGGGAAGGTGTCTCCAGAGGCAATGCAGGACACAACCCTCCAGCCAGCCGGGGTCAGTTGGCCTCATGGGTTTGGTGCCAGTGGGTTCTGAGTGGGAGGCAGGGAGAGGAGAGGCTCCCGACAGGAAGTGTCGCAGCAGACAAACAGCAAGACTGCCGCTTCCAGTCAACATGAGTGCCAGCAGTTTGACTCCACTGAATCCACACCCATGCTCAACAGACCCGCTCCCGGGAGGGTACCCTCGGTTAGAGCATTCCTTCCTGGGTCCCATCGGCCACGGAAGGTGGGAGGGACCGGTGCTGCCTGCCACACACGTCTCAAGGAGTCACCCAGGGACAGTTGCTGGAGCACCGACAGCCATGTCCTCGTGTGGCCGACGGGAATCCAGGGCCCTGTGGAGGGTGGGGCATGCCCATGTCCCCAAGGAGCTGGTGGCACGGTCAGATCCCCCGATTCTTTTCCCGCACCCAGTGGAGGAGGGCTGAGGGCGGGCTCTGGCCTAAGGCAGACAGGAGGCTGGCAGACGGGAGGGAGGACAGCCCTCCGCTCCCCCCAGGGACAAAACTAGAACTCGGGTTTCCTTCCCTCCTCTCAGCCTGCTCAGAGAAGCTCCCCGAGTGGCGTGATGGGTGGTAGACAGCAGGGCTGGTCCAGGCAGAGAGAGCGTGCTAACAACCTTCAGTGCAAACAGTCTGAACATGTCATCGCGCTAAGAACAATCCTGCTTTCCTAACCTGGTCGTGAGGAGTCTCCGGGTGGCACAGACAGCCCGGTGTTGGGTTGTTAACTGAAAGGCTGGTGGTTTGAGTCCATGCAGAAGAGCCTCAGAAGAAAGGCTTGGCGATCTCCTTCAGAACACTGCTACTCCAATACACTCGGGCCGCTGCGGTCGGGGTGGGGACGATGACAGCCAGCTCCTGGGGCCACGGTCTTGCCTTCCGGGAGCAGCCTGCCCAGGGCAGGAGGGGTGGAGACGGAGACGGCGACGACAATGCAGCGGTCACGTGACCCCGGGGAGAGTGTGTATGTGTGTGTGTGTGTGTGGTTCAGACAACCAGCACCGTGCTCAGTAATTCCACGACCCCTTCTCTGGTGAGGAAGACCACCTCACCGGTGTTCTGGCGCCACACTTCAAAATGGGGTGGGTCCTCCAGGGCCCTCTTGCCAGCAATGACCACAAAGGGGTAACCGAGCTTGTTGGCGTCTTTTCCCCTGTTTCCAATGGTCAGGTGAGTCCGGTCGTCCAGCACGACCTCGCCACGGAGGCCTGGCACCGCCTCGGCGATGTGGTCCTGCAGGCTCCCCACCAGCTGCGTGGCCACCTCCTCCTCCTTGCTGCCCCTCTTGGGGGGGATGAGGCAGACTTGGTAAGGGGCCAGGAGGCCCGGCCAACGGATGCAGTCCTCAGTCGAGAGCACTTCGATGGCAGCAGCCAAGATCCGCGTCACCCCCAGACCGTAGCAGCCCATTTCAGCCAGCGACGGCGTGCCCTGGACACTGGCAAACTGGGCGTTGAAGACGGCGGAGTACTTGGTGCCCAGGAAGAACGTGTGCCCCACCTCCACGCCTTTGGTTTCAGTCAGCGGTCCCTGGCACGCGGGGCAGTGGGTCTGCGATGGGTCGAGGGTCTCCCTGTTGGCCGAGAAGCTGCAGCTGGGGCAGACTGAGAGCCGGTCCTCGCCAACATCCAGCGGCAGCTGGAACTCGTGAGACATTGTGCCCCCGATGCTGCCCACGTCCGCCTGCACCTGGACGCACGGCAGCCCCAGCCTGTCAAAGAGGCTGTTGTAGGCACCACACACCAGGCTGTAGGTCTGCCTGGCGGCCTCCGTGGAGGCATCGAAAGTGTACATGTCCTTCATGTAAAACTCCCGACCCCGGAGAAGGCCAAAGCGGGGCCTGGGCTCGTCCCGGAACTTCCTGGTCACCTGGTACAGCAGGAGGGGGAGCTGCTTGTAGGACAGTGTCTTCTGGGAGGCGACCAGGGCCGTGACGGCTTCTTCGTGCGTGGGTCCTAAGCAGTACTCCTTGCCGTGTCTGTCTCGGAGTCTGAGCAGCTCCCTGCCCATCAGGTCCCACCGGCTGGTGGCACGCCAGAGCTCTGCTGGGCCCAGGCTGGGCATGTTGACCTTCTGCCCCCCGATGGCCTGCATCTCCTGGTCGATGACCCGCACGAGCTTCTCCAGGGCGCGCACGGTGTACGGCAGAAGGTGGTAGCAGCCGGGGCTCCCCGGATGGATGAGGCCCGCCTGAAGCATCAGCCGCTGGCTCTTACAGGTCAGCTCACCAAGTCTGCCCTCCAGGGACAGCACCTGGTCTTCCCGCAGCTTCTGCGGCTGGAACATGCGGGATAGCGTCAAGAGCTTTCCCCTCCTGGGCGCGCAGTGGTGAAGCCTGCAGGTGGCCAGGGCGGGCAGCGCTTGCCATCTTGTCAGCAGTCCTTCCATGCCGGCCCAGCCCAGGGAAGCACTGGTGCCTGCAGGAACAGAAGCCTTAGACTTGTGCCTGCAGCTCGAGGCCTGGTCTCCAACATACACGCGCGGCTTAGGCCGCCACCGGCTTTGTAGGTGCACAGCCTCTCCTTTCCAATAGCTCAGCAAGCCCAAGGACGGCTTTTCTTACCTCTGACTGCCGCTTGAAAGAATGATGATGTTCCCTCTTATGATCAAAACCACACAGTGTCAGGAGGCAGCAGGCAGCCTGGGTCCTGTCAGCCTCCCCCATCTCTTCCCCACGCTGTGGCTCATCTCTCCTCACAGCTCACACACCTCCTGTCGGGCCGAGTGCCGACTTAGAACCAACACCCTCACTCTAAGTGTCTCCCGTGCTTCCAAGGGACACATCTGATCACCTGCCGCCCGTGGGGACCAGCTCACATGCTGGTCAGCACCCACGTCTCTCATACCCTACCTCGTCCCCTGCTGTGGAGTCTGCCCCGCTGCCACCGTGCTCTCCCAGGACCAGGCCACCATCACCTCACCCGGGCTACTGCATCGCCTCCTCACTTCTCCTGCACCAATCCACTCCCCATATGGGAGCTGCGGGACAGGTGCTACAGCACAGCCTGCAGGAGGCAGTCTCGCGCAGGGACCTCCAATGGTCTCCGGAGGCCTTCTAACAAGCCCTAAACCTCTGCCTGCTCAGTCTGCCTGCCCCACCCCCATGGGAGGTAGCAGCCGGGTCACTCTCGCCTTGTCCCTCATCACTGACCTCTGTGCTCCCGCTGCCACACGCTCACTTTTAAACACCAAGTCCGCTCTGCACAGAGCGCTCCTCACCTCTTTGCCTCCCGACACCTATTCATCTCCATGCCTTGGGATTACCATCCTGTCCCCCAGGAAACCTTCCCTAACCCGTCTCCATGCTGGCTTCTTCTGCAGCCCCCCACTCTACCGCCTGTCACACACCAGTCACCCTCAGGGGTGCCTGGCTCACTTTGCTAGTCTATTTGCCGTAGATGCTCGGCTCTGTGCAGGTGGGAGCCCCGTCTAACTTGCTCACCTCTGTATCTTCAGCACAGGCCAGCTTACTAGATGCTGCTGCTGCTGCAGGACTGTACCACATAGCCACACATTTCTAATGGCAACTCACTACTCCACTGACTGTATTGAAAACAAAACAAACAAAAACCAACCCTGCTGCTTGCTCCCCTCCCCCTCCCTCTCCGCACCTGCTGGGGGGTGAAGTGTCAGGTTTTCTGTTGTACACTCTAAAGTGAACACTCCTGGGTGGTGCCAGTGCTTATGTGCTTGACTGTTAGCCGAAAGTTTAAGGATTCGTGTCCACCCGGAGGCACCCGGAAGAAAGGCCTGGCCCTCTCCTGAACAATGAGGCACAGAAAACCCTGACGCAGTAGGGGGTACCATGAGTGGGGCTTTTTCATACATACCCTGTGTTGTTATGAACTTAGGGCACATTTCCAGGAATGGAATTAAGAGCCAAAAGGTTCTTGAATTGTATTGCCAAGTCTCAGTGAACACTCTACTCCTCAGTCTATCGCACAAAGCAGAGCTTTACCAAGGGCTGCGTCCACTCAGCTGATGGGCTGCTGACCCCTCTCAGCTCTGGGGCGCTGGAATCCCCAGGTGGTTACCACCAGCTTTCAGCAGTCTCAAGTCCTCCAGCTGGTCCCCTCCAGGCTCAAGCAGCCGCCCATCCTGTGAATGGTATCATTTCCCATGTGGCCCACAGCCTGATAGTACTGCCCAGACAGAGTCCTAGTGCAAAGGCAAGCGAAGCCGTTGGTGATAAGGGACACGTGGGCTCAGACCTGGTGCTGTCCGTCACTTACTGCCAACTGCTGTCAGGCCAGTGGCCCAAGCTAGAAACTCACCCACCCTGCACGCATTTCCCAAAGCAAGTGCACTTGTTCCCAAGCTCTCTCTCACGTTAGCCTGTCCCTCTCCTAACTGCCTCAACTGGGGGGCACTCTTCAACCTAGCTTGCTATGTGACGGTATCACAGTCACAGGGGGGCTTATATGAGATTGCTGGGCCTCACCCCTGGAGTGTCTGACTCAGGTTACAGGTACAGGCCAAGAGTGTGAATTTCTAACAAGTTCACCACAGTGGCTGATGCGCCGGGGACCACACCTTGAAAACCACTGCAAGGGCCTGACTAGACTGGCCTGCCCGAAGGCAGTGTCCACATCTAGTTGACTCCACGTGAATGGCCGGCATGCTGACTGGACACCCTGGGCTCTCATGAGTGAACGACTGAATGACGCCTGCCCTCTCCCTGTATTATTCCAGTAGGGCAGAGGAGGAAGGTCTCTCAGGGTGAGTTTTTACAGCAGAGGGCTGTGGGTTCGAACTGCCGACCCGGGCGGTTCTGGGCTTCAGTTCCCACTCAGTTTCTTTCCCGTTAGCATGCTGCATAGGCCAACAGCGGCGTTCTAAGAACCGGCTCAGCCTCCAACAGGCGGAAAAGCTCTCCCTAGTCTGGACCTCAGGTGCCCCTCGGTCAAAGTTGGATTCCTCGGGCTTTGCCTGCTCCAACACTTCCCGGGAACTCCGAGCGGGCAGAGCGGTGCACTCAGTGGACAACAGAGGAAACGGGGAGCAGGAGGCGCGTACCAGGGGCTTCCAGGCGTTCGCGGAACGAAGGAACGAACTCGCGCGTCCTGAAGCTCTCGTTATTATCCAACACTGCCTAGGAGGTGACCCCACGCACCCCCAGGAGCACCGGGGCCCTACAGCTCCGCCTCCCAGAGCCCCGTTTGCCCCGCACTATGCGGCCCGCCGCCCTCACGCGTCCCCACAGTCACTCAGGCTCACCAGCCGCAAGAGTAGCCAACTTGGACCGCAGGACTGCCGCGCCGGGTCAATGCGCCTGCGCCAGGGACAGTGCCCGCCCCTAAGGCCCGCCTCCTGCCTTTTCGCCAATCACAAAGCCGCGCTCATGCAGGCTGCGAAGCGTGCGCTTCAGCCCCACCCCTTTCCGGAAGCTTAGTCATAGAGAGCGAGAGATAGAGAGCACGGATCTTCTCCCAGGATCATCGATTGGCCATGGCACCGTCCCGGAAGTTCTCTCTAGGAATAAAGGTGGTGTAACTCTATGATAAAAACCACTCGTTCTCATTGGTCGGTTGTTTGGGTCTACTAACAGGCACCGCCCTACAGCTTGCATTGCGGGAGGGTGGCCTGTGCGGCCGCAATCAGAACTGCACGCTGGGCCATGTAGTTCTTCATCGACCCTAGGCGCTTACTGGCTCTCAATGTAAATCACTGTAGACTTTAAAAACAAAATAACATCGAAATAGCCGAGAAAACCCTCCCTCTTTTGCAAACAAAATTCAAGGCACCCCTTTAAACAGGAATGGAAAATTCAGTCACACAATAGGTAATAAGCAGTTATCAAGTACCAGGCACTATTCTAAAAACCAGGACGACAGCAGAGCAAGCCATAAACGAAAACCCCGCGTCCGACGTAGTTTACATTTTAGTAAGGAGAGACAGCCCCTAAACCAACCCACGAATGAAGTCAAAGAAGCTTTTGAGAATCCTGAGGGTCAGGGGTTGTTGCCAGAGTGCCAGTCTCAGTTTCCCTGCGAGAGCAGCCTAGTACTGCAGCAGAACGCTGAGCCCTCCTGCCCTGGCTCAGCGTGGTTCCTCTTGGAGCCCATCATGGCAGACACTGCCAGTCCACCTCTTGGAGGAGTTCCAGCCTTTCCCTGACCCATATGCGACCAAGCTCGAGAGCCTTCTCCAGGTCCTGCTCCTCCTTGTTAATATGTTCAAAGCATGTGGGGAAAAAAGTCTTCTCATACTTCATTCTAAGAGTATTCTGGCTACACTTCTTTTTTTTTCCTTTTAAAAATCATTTTATTGGGGCTCCTACAACTCTTATCACAATCCATACATATATCCATTGTGTCAAGCACATTTGTTGCCCATTCTCAAAACATTTGTTTTCTACTTGAGCCCTTGGTATCAGCTCCTCATTTTCTTCCCTACACCCCACAAACACTTGATAATTTATCAATTATTATTATGTTGTCATCTCATACACTGTTCAACTTCTCTCTTCACCTACTTTTCTGTTGTCCGTCCCCCAGGGAGGGGTTATATGTAAATCATTGTGATCGGTTTCCCCTTTCTACCCCATCTTCCCTTTACCCTCCTGGTATCACTACTCTCATTATTGGTACTGAGGGGTTTATCTGTCCTGGATTCCCTGTGTTTCCAGTTCTTATATGTACCAGTGTACATGCTCTGGTCTATCTGGATTTGTAAGGTATAATTGGGATCATGATAGTGGTGGGGAGGAAGAATTTAAGAACTAGAGGAAAGTTGTATGTTTCATCGGTGCTACACTGCACCCTGACTGGCTTGTCTCCTCCCAGAGATGCTTCTTTAACGGGATGTCTTTTTGTCTACAGATGGGCTTTGGGTCCCCACCCCGCACTCCACCTCATTCACAATGATATGATTTTTTGTTCTTTGATACCTGATACCTGATCCCTCCAATACCTCGTGATCACACAGGCTGGTGTGCTTTTTCCAAGTGGCCTTTTTTTGCTTCTCAGCTAGATGGCCCCTTGTTTATCTTGAAGCATTTAAGACCCCAGATGCTCTATCTTTTGATAGCCAGGTACCATCAGCTTTCTTTACCACATTTGCTTATGCACACATTTGTCTTCAGCGATCCTGTCGGGAAGGTGAGCATCATGGAATGCCAGTTTAATAGAACAAAGTGTTCTTGCATTGAAGAAGTACTTGAGTGCCTTCATTTGGGTTTCAATAATTCCTCTTGGTTACATTACCCTTGATCAAACCCTACCAGGCCTCCTACACCCTCCTTGCCATCAATTTTGGATCACTTGTTGTTCCCTTGTCCCTGGGGTTGTTAACACCCACTTCCTTTTCCCCGCCACCCCCTCTCCCATGTCCTGCACCCCCCACCCCCTGAACCATTGGTCCCGTTGTTTTCTCCTCCAGATTGTTTATACTACCTATCTTATCTAGACAGACCTGCAGAGATAATAATATGCTCAAAAAAAAACCAAGACAGAGCAAACAAAGCAAGAAAAGAAAACAACAGCAACAACAAAATGATGAAAAATAAAAATAAACACCTATAAATAGTTTAAGGTCTGTTGTTTGTTGACCTTTAGAAGTGTTTTCCAGTTAAATCTGATGGGGTACCATGACCTGGCCCCAAAGTCTATTTTTGGTATTCCCTTGGGACTTCTTTGTTCTGCTCCCCTTGCTGTTCTGTTTCATGCCCTTAGAGCTTTGCCTCGGCCTAGTGGGGTCAGATTGGGCCCAATTCTTGCACTGTCTCCAGTGTTGTCCCCATAGAGCTTTGGGTCAGTGAGGGGTGTTGTGTCTCGTAGTGGGGCCGGCCATATGGCCTTCTCTCTGTATTGGCTGCTCTGAGCAGGGATATCGTCCTCAAGGCTTGGTGGGCCAGGATGTGCTCCACTCTTTCTTCCTCCCCTTTCATTTGCTCCCGGGTGCTCTGATCAGACATGTGCCTCTCCCCGAGCTGTAGCTTCAGTGCTGTCCTCTGAAGTGAATTCTTCTGCGAGGAGGGCCATTGGGGTTGGCCCCTGCTGGCTACACTTCTTCCAAGACAGATTTGCTTATTCTGAAGTCAGTTCTTGGTTTGCTCAGGACCGCCTTAGTCCTCAAAACGACAGCTTTGCTTTAGTACTTTAAGGAGGTCTTTGGCAGCAGATTTGTCTAGCAAATGTTAGATTTATTAACTTTCATGGAAGTTGACTTTGGATCCAAATAAATGAAATTCTTGGCAACTTCATTATTTCCTGCGCTCTCTTTTTTCAGTGGTGAGAATTCCCCCCTCCCCCATAATGTCTATACTGAAGACTCCGCTCTCTCATAGTCACCAGTTAGTGCGCTAAGTCCTTCTTGTCTTGCAGGGTTGGGTCATCTGCTTAGAGCGGGTGGTTAGTGGGTCTTCCTCCATGGCCACGCTCTTCTTCATCCAATCCAGCTCCTCAGATTGTTTGCTCTGTAGGCAGAGGGAATAAGGATGGTGAGAGAATACAATGCTGTGGCCCACCTTTCCTGTTTTAAAACCTGGCAGTACCCCCTTGTTCTAGTTCAACCAATGCCGCTATCTCTAGATAGAGGCTCCACGTGAGCACAATGAAGTGTTCTGGATGATTTCCCTTTCTCTCTCTCTCTCTCTCTCTCTCTCTCTCTCTCTCTCTCTCTCTCTCTCTCTCTCTCTCTCCCCTCCCTGGCAAAGTCCAACTGTGTATGCTGTTGCTAAAAAGATTTTCCAATGAAAGGGTCATTGATGCCACAAAATTCTATCTTACCATCTCCAGGGTTTCCTTTATCAAGCCCATTTCCCCCCTAATTACTCGTCCTTTCTCTTTGTTTCCAACTCAGAAATTCATGCATCTTGACTACATGTGTGATTCTCTCCAGATCGAAGAAATTGGTTAGAATCTTTCATTTCTTCCTGGTTGGCAGTAGTGGCTGATGTGTCCATTTGCATCCTTGTGATATTAACTGGTCTTTGTTGTGGGGTACGGATAGCATCATTTCACGTACGCATTGTGCTTCAGGTCAGCGCTTCAAGTGTCCATTTTGACGAGGAACGCGACAATGTTTCCCTTCAGTTTGTCATTCTGGCATAGCAGATCTCATGACTGTCTGATTCAAGATGACACACACCAGTCCATGTCAGCTCACCGACGCCCAAGACATGGATCTTCATATTTGACAACTTCCGATTTCCACTGATCCTTACTTCACACTTTGCAAGTTCTGGTGACGAATGAGTGTTTGCACGTGTTTCTCCTCATTTTGATTCTTGCTATGCCACCGAATGAAGAGCATGAAGCTCCTTTTAGGGCCAGAAATAGGGTAAGGCTGGTGAGGAACTTGCTCCAACCACACTAGTCGAGATCAATAATATTATCATCTTTTTCATTTTTAAAAAAAGTAAAATCGATGCAATAATACATTTGCATTGGTTGTATTTGAAAAACATTATCATTTCAAATAAAGAGCGAATCCAACCATTGGATGCTGCTAAATGTAGCGGGGGGAAATGAGCTGGGGAGGGGGGATCTAGGGTGCCCAAGGAAAGGTGACATTTTAGCAAAGCCCCGGACAAGGTGAGAGGAGGAGCCCTGCAAGTATCTCAGTGAAGAATGTTCCAGAAAGAGGGGACATGTGCAGATGTCCTGAGGTGGGATCTGCACGGCGTATCACTCTACCTGACCAATAACATCACCACCGGCCCGCCCGCTGTTGGTCTGTGGTTGAGTTGTGAGTTGCTATGATACCAGAAGTGGTGCATTTGCGTTTCAACGCTGGTGGGTGGACACTGCACAGCAGAGCTCCTGTTGAAGGTAGAGTGGGAAGAAAGGTCTGGTGATTCCATAGGCCCTGAAAACACCACAGTGTGCTAGGATCCACCTGTAACAACACCGTGTGGCCAATGGTGTAACAGAGGGAGGGGAGCCATCCAGAGGGAGCACAGGGGTGGGGAGCTTCGGCAAGGTGGTGATGATGGAGCTGGACCGGAAGGGTGACTGGGGGTGGAGTTCCGGGCAGAGGACCTAGGGAACCGGAAGGCCCCGAGCAGGGATGCTGAGCACTTGTGATGGACTCATGGAGCTGTGCTGGGCTCACGTCTATCTTCACGACAGCTCCTCACACACAGCACTTACTTCTGGTCCTCAGCCTCCGCTGCCTTGGGGTCACCGCGTGTCCCCACCATAGAGCTGGGGCTTATAGATCCCAGGTGGGCGCAGGCATCAGGATTTTGTAGTCAGATGACGGAGCCTAATGTGCAGCCGGGTCTAGAGGAAAGGCACTGGCACAAGAGGACCGGCAGTGGGGATGGGGTGGGGTGGGCACATTATCAGGATTTCACAGCTCAGGAGATGGCATGGCTGTCATTGGCCCACTGGCAAGTGCTGGGCTGAGCCCTTTTGTCTCCAAGAGCCTGCTTGTTCTCTGCACCCGACCCGGTGCTTCAGTCTTTCCCCCAGGAGGGTTCTGCCAAAGGTTTTACTGGGCCATAGCCCCACCTCATCGTTTGCAAGGCCATAGGGCAGAGGGGGTGGGGGATGGGTGACTACACTCCATAAATTCCCAGAGTCCCCGCATTCAAAGCAGCCATATCTTTCCCCCTGCTCCCTCTGCATGCTATTACAACCCTTCCGATCCTAGAAAAACCAGGCATCCGTCCTCTGCACCCTGAGGTGTTAATTATTTCTCAATTAGCAGTTCCCAGGCTGTAGAGCATGGTGGTGTGGAGAGGCCTAATGACTTGCCGTGTTTGTACACCCCCACATCTTCAGAGCACTTTACCAGTGGTAACTAATTAATGCTCACGACCCCCTTGGGAGGCAGCGAGCTTGCTGCATTGTACTTGGGTTTGCAGGAGGCTCTGCAGCCTGGAGCTGAGTGGAGTGGGCTCGAGGCAGCCAGGGTGAGAGTAGATTGTGTTTCCTCCCTGTGGAGAAAGCCCAGGGCGGCTGAATGGGGGCTCTGCGGCTGCTGGCACCTGCTTGTGGACCATTGCAATCTATGGATCGCGTTGAGGGAGATCTTTGGGGGCGGGGGCAGGGAACACCACAAGCTTCTGAAACAAAAAGCCCGGAAGGTCTAATGTTAAATTAATACACCCGTTCATCAAATAACAAACAAAAAAAGGTAAACCTTCTACATGAGTCTGTGGGGGATGCTGGTGGGGGGGCACTTGGTGGTTGAGGGATAGCATTCTCTCCTTCCAGGCGGGAGACCCAGCTCTGCCTCCCAACCGATGCACCTCCAAGGTGGCTGCTGCCCTCTGCCAGGGAAAGCTTGCAGGCTGCTAGGATGCTACGGTCTAGTGGGGGTTGTGCAGGGCCCGCCAGGGTCAGCTCTGGGTTCTGCCATCATGCACGGGGTTGCCGTGAGTTTGGAGCTGCAGGGACACCAGCTCACAAGCCTACCTGGCTGGGTGCCTCTCAGTCCTGGGGACACACCACATAGAGAGTGGTCTCTGTGCATCACTCACGGGACCGCAAGCCCCTGGAGGGGAGGCACGGAGTTTGCAGCCCTGAGCTGAGCACCCAGCCCTGTGCTGGCACTCAACAATGGGTTTTGCTTTTCCTTCTACGTTTTGATTGTTTTAAAATACATTCACGAGGGTTTCTCTCCCTAGCTCAGCTCCCAGGGGGCCTGCCTGCTGTCCCTGCATGGCCAGCAAAGCAGGTGAGCCAATGAAACTCGCTAAGGCAGGCATAGCTGAGTCTCCAGGAGCCCACAGCCACCCACAGAGATGGCTCTCCACGACAGGACCTGGACAGAGACCTGAGGGCGCCTCCTCAATTCGAGGACTTTCCCCGAAGACGTCCAGGTGCTCCTGGGCCAGCGACTCAGCCTCCGGCGTCCCATACTGTTTATCCTTAAGCCAGACAGAACATCTCCCTGGTGGAATTGGGATGGATCTGAAAGGAGCGCATCCCTGTGGAAGGCTGAGCACAGTGCCTGGTGTCCAGGCAGGTGCCTTCACGTTGCTGCTGTTGTCACGACCAATCACGTTCTGCTCTTACGGAGGCGCCCTGGCGGGAACAGTGGAAGGCCATCAGTGCGTTAGCCCGGCGGGACCATGTGCTCCCAGATGTCACGGCTCCTCTTCTGCACACGGCTATCTGCCCACAGGTGTTCTGCACACGGCATTTAAAAAGACTCACGGCCATCGAGCCAATCTGACCTTGTGGTTAGCAGCCTCACCCGTAGGCTCCTGCTCTGCCTATGTAGGGAGAGATAGTTACTAAATGGGTGGAATCTCAATACTGCCCTCAGGTGATACGTATATCCTGCTAGGCGTAGAACAACAGGACAAAAAGGCAGCAGTCGTTCATCAGCCTCCCAGCGACTCCCTTCCGGGCATCCACTCTGGGTCTGCTCTGCACAGTGCTGGCAGAGCCAGGCGGCGGGGAGGGAGGGAGGACGTGCCGTGGAGGCGCCCAGGATGAAGGTGATCATCAAGTATGTCCCAGTTGGCTCAGCAGAAGTTTATTTGGTCTCTCTCGTCTCCTGGTAACAAGCCCCCCTTTTCTCCTTGGTGCAGGGTTTGGGTTAGGTGTGAATGTTGTTGTTTGGGTTCCGACTCAGAGCAAAACAGAGCCAAACCCTGCCTGGTCCTGCGCCGTCCTCACCCACGTGCCTATTGAGCTCATGTGGCTGCCACTGTGTCAGTCCATCTCCTCAAGGGTCTTCCTCCGTTTGGCCGATCCCCCACGCTACCAAGCATGGATGGGAATGCTTCCTAGAAGGAGGAACACAGGCGGAATTCCTGCCCATGAAGACCGTGGTTTAGGGAGAAGAGGACAACACCTGGGTCCAGACAGGTCGGAGTGGACTTCCCCCAGCTCCAGCACCTATGGTGTGCGACCTGGTGCTTCTGACCTCTCCTGCTCTACCAGAGGGGTCTGTGACCTCGGAGAGGTGCTAAAGAGCAAATAAGCAACTTTGTACAAAACGACTTCATAAATTGAAAAAGCCCCAAACCCATTGCTAGCCTGTAGATTCCGACTCAGAGCTGCCCCTGTAGGATATCGTGGAAGTATTCCTTTGGGCTTCCGAGGCTGTGAATCTTTACGGGAGCAGAGAGCCTCATCTCTCTCCCATGCAGCGGCCGGTGGGTTTGAACTGTTGACCTTGCCATTGAGCAGCCCCCATCCCACCAGGTTCCTTGTAGAGTGAAAGCGCTGGATAAAACTTAGTGATCAAAGGCATCTGGACCTTCGGTGGCATAAAGGGTTTCGAGCAGTGAACGAGATGATGAGTGGAAAGCACTTGAAGAGGGTCCCGTGGGGTCCCGTGGGGTTGTGTTGGGCGTGTGGTACATGTGACTGGGTGCTGTGGACAGCTGCTACTTCTGCTGTTAATGGCCCAGGACTGTCCTGGCATCTGCTGCTCTTCTACCTGGTGTTTCCTCCCCAAGACACCCCCCGGCTCCTTCCTTCACCTCCTTCAGAGCTTTGCTCCAATGTCACCTTCTCAGTCAGGCCCTTGTCGACCACGCTACCTTTAATTACACCCCCACCCCACCCCACCCCACCCCTCCCATAGTCCTGATACCAGCCCCTTGTTTTTCTTCAGCGCACATAGTGCCAGCTGGACTCCCTGGAAGGTGCAAATGGTGAATGCCTTCAGCTGCTGACCAGAAGGTTAGAGGTTCAAGCCCACCCAAGGTACTTTGGAAGGAAGGCCTGGTGAGCTGCTTCTGAGGCGCAGCCATTGGGAGAAAGCCTATGGGGCACGGCTCTCCTTGGACACAGAGATGGGGTCACCATGAGCTGAAATCAAGTGGACGACTTTTTTTTTTTTTTTTTTAAATCACCATTTACTGAGGGGACCAGTCCTGCCGCATGATGTCGAAGACAGAGTCGAACGACGCCTGGCCCGGCTCCAAAGAAGCTGGACGGTGGGAGTTGGCTGCCCAAACCCGCTCTCGACATGTATTTGGACTTGTTTGATTGGCCTTGCCATAATTATTTGGAGTGCTTTTGTGCAAGATTCTAAAAAAGTTTATCATCCTCTTCCCACGGTTTTTCCCTTTCCTTATCTTGGTTACCGCATAGGGGGCAGAATACGGCATCCCCCTCCAGGAAATAACCCAAAGAGAAATAGAGTTCCTGGCCCTGATTTACCTTATACGAGGGCTTGCAATGAAAATGGCCTAAGAATAGTTAACAAAGAAGGTGTACAAGTTCCTTTTAGTAGTTTAAGTTTTATGGAACGGTTAGCAAGAAGAGGGCCTCCGTGATGTCTGAAGTCCACTGCAGCAAAGCTACCTATTGTGAGGCAACTCCTACCTTGGTACAGAAAGACTTTTGGGAGTTTAATTTATGAGAACTTAGTGCAAAAGAAAGAACAAGAAATGAAAGCCTAGAGGAACAGCCTAAGAAAGAACAGCCAAAGCCTGTGAAGTAATTTTTGATAATGAAACGTATTAATGCTTCATTGATTTCATAGTTAGAACAATGCGCCCTAGTTGGACGAAGTGTGCTCAGTTATTGTTAGAAGGTTTATGTCTATCACCCTTGTAGCTAAGACAGCTTTAGTTTCAAGATGTACTAATTTTTAACCAAGAATCATGATGTGATTGATGTAACTTGTTGCAGTCTTGTGGCCTGAGAATTTCCTTATGTATGATCTCAGGCCATGAGCTTTAAGCCAAGAAAAAGAATATATAAGTTGAAGCTTTGCATGAATAAAATTGGAACAGTCACCCACAACCTTTGAATCGTGTGATTTCTGTCTCCCACTCGTCAACACCGTGACCCACCTAGCTGGGGACCCCGACCCGCTGCGGCTGGACCCCGGCAATTTACTATACCAAATATCACAGCTACGCTTTGAGATGTTGCTGATTTGTATCTCTCCACCGATCCTCCCCACACACTTGGTAGAAGCTTTGGTCTGTTTGACTCACGGAAGTATCCTTTGTGCTTAGACCATGGTGTGTGTTTTCTTTTGGATTTGTGTCAAAGAACAAGTAGAAATGACTGAGGCTGGTTGGACGTTGGGCCTCCGTCACGTTACTTAGCTCGACTGCGGTGGCATAAGGGAAGCCAGTCATCATGGTGGCTGCTGCCGGTGCCATCTAAGCAGCTGTGACTCAGCGACAGCAGGAGACGCTGCCAGTCCTTCTGCCCAAACGTTCTTATGTTGGAGCCCGTTGGAGCCGCCCCTGTGTCCCCCCAGCTTGTCGAGGCACCGCCTCTTTTTCACTGCCCCTCTGCTTGACCAAGTGTGGCGTCCTTCCCCAGGGACCGCGCTCTCCGGGCAACATGTCCAAAGTACGTGAGATGAGGTCTCGCCATCGTTGCCTCTAAGGAGCCCTCTGGCTGTGCTGCTGCTGAGACAGAGTTGTGTGTTTTTTGGCTGTCTGTCTGTGGTCCTTTCCTGGCCAGTACCACAGACAGAATGTGTAAATAACTGGACACGACTGTGTTCCAGTAAGCCTTTATGAATGAAAGCAGATGGTAGGCCTAACTTGCCCCACATGCCCCGTGCTTGGCCCGCCTCGAGCCTGAACAGTTGCCTTGTGCCTCTTAAAGGCTCAGTAAATAGGACTTAGTAGTGAATAAGTGACCACAAGGCGCCTGCACAACGCTCAGGAGAGACACAGCTGGTGTGCGGGAAGTACACAGTCCTGCCCCCTTTGTACTTGGTGGAGAGAGGAGACTGCCTGCTCCCATGAAGACTTCGTCTCGGTGACCCTGTGTAAGGTCGCTATGATTCGGAATAGACTTGACGGCAGTGGGGATGGCTGTGTGACAAGATAAGCTATGGGTATTGTGGGTACAGAGAGCGCAGGAGGAGCATTGAGGTGGCAGAGACCCCTGCTGGAATGAGGGAGGGTTTCAAAGCATCTCAGCACAGACAAGCCTTCAAGGGTACCTGGCTAATTTAGGAAACAACACCAGGAAGCAGCAACCAGGGACTTGGGGAATGCAGTGGGGAAGGGACCTGAAAGAAATAATGGGGAGGTAGAATGGACAGGTAGGTTACTGCTGTGGGCAACTGAGGCTGACCCAGTGGAGACTTCTGGGGACATTATGGAATGTGCCTTAGAATTCTCCAGTCCCCAGGGCTTAGGGGGCCACAGTAATAATCCTCCAGCTTTCAGTCGCCAATGGAAGACCGCTTCAGCGGACATTGCCACGCAGTGCTCCCAGTGTGCCCTGCCCTGGGTTGAGAGAGACCCCTTTGGTCAAGAACAGGCCGGGCAGCAGCAGGGCACCTTTGTGCATGCCACACAGGTGAATGCAGAGGGGATACGGTGGATGTCAGGTGAAAACTTACTTTAATCTGGGAATTTGGTCTTTGTGCCCGGTTCCTAAGAAGTAACAATCCCTACCGAAAACACCTCCCCACCCCCCCAAACAAACAACAAAGCCAGTGCTGTTTGAAAGGCTGCAATCTTGACATAAGCAGACTGCCCCACCTTGCTCTGGCGGAGGTGTGGGTGGGGACAAGTTGCCAACCTTCGGCTAGCAGCCGAGTGCTTTAACCACCGAGCAACCAGGGCTCTTTAGGTACCCTTAAGCCCTGGGGGTTTCTGAAGTGGCCAGAGTGTCTGTTAGTCACAGTGAGCCCAGGGCCACTCCTGACAGTTCATCTCACCAGATAACTGGCGAGACATCAGCCTGAGAGGCCCTGGAGACCGAGAGCAATCACAAGGCTAATGAGTCAGTGATGGAGCCCTAATAGAATCTCTGGACGCTGAATTTCAAGTGGCCTTTCTGGTTGGTGATGGACATCGACACACTAGGGGGGTGCCCAAACCCGCTCTCGACATGTATTTGGACTTGTTTGATTGGCCTTGCCATAATTATTTGGAGTGCTTTTGTGCAAGATTCTAAAAAAGTTTATCATCCTCTTCCCACGGTTTTTTTCTTTCCTTATCTTGGTTACCACATAGGGGGCAGAATACGGCATCCCCCTCCAGGAAATAACCCAAAGAGAAATAGAGTTCCTGGCCCTGATTTACCTTATACGAGGGCTTGCAATGAAAATGGCATAAGAATAGTTAACAAAGAAGGTGTACAAGTTCCTTTTAGTAGTTTAAGTTTTATGGAACGGTTAGCAAGAAGAGGGCCTCCGTGATGTCTGAAGTCCACTGCAGCAAAGCTACCTATTGTGAGGCAACTCATACCTTGGTACAGCTGTCGTCTTTTCAGAAGTCGACCCCACTTCTCCTCCGGTGGAGCTGCTGGTGGGTCTGTGCCGCTGACCTTGGCTTAGGGGCTGAGTGCCTAACCACTGCACAACCAGGGTTTCTTCTCCCCTCCCTGCCAGCCAATCAAGGCTGACTCATGGTGACCTTAGAGGACAGGGTCGGAGGACACCGGTGGATTTCCAAGTCCCATAACTCTTTAAGGGAGTAGAGAGACAAGACTTTCTTAGGGAGCAGCTGGTGGTTTCGAACCGCCACCTTACGGTTAGCAGCCCACGGCGTCACCACTACACTACCGGAACTCCAGGGAGTTAGGGGCAAAGGAATTGCTCCAGCTACTGAAGTGACACTTGAGCTGGCTTTGCAGGAAAAACAAGCATCTGGCTTAAGATCCCGTTTTCTAGGTCTTTGGTCCTCTTTGGAGCCCTGGTGATGTAATGGTTACAAGTTGGGCTGCCATCCAGAAGGTTGGCAGTTCGAAATCACCAGCCTCTCATTGGGAGAAAGACAGGGCTTTCTCCTCTCGTAAACAGTCTCAGTAGCTCAAGGGGGCAGTTCTACCCTGTCCTATAGGGTCCCACTGAGCGGCATCGAGCTGATAGCAGCATTTGGTTGGTTGGTTTCTGATGCTCATTGCTCAGCCTCCTCCTCGCGGATATGGTTGGGAGCACGCGTTGCTTGTAGCTGGGCCAGCAGAGAGGCAAGAATATGTTCTTCCTCTTGGATCCAGTGTCGGAACTCTACAGGAAGGTTTCTTATTGGCTCACGTTGAGTCACATGGCCACCCTTATGCTCAGAGAGGCGGGAGATTATGATTGCCAGTTCTGGTGACCCCTTGGCGTGAGAGGAGGAGCATTTGGGGCCTCCCACAGAAAATCAAAACAAACCAGCGGCTGTCCTGCTGGTTCCAGCTCCGGAGTAGAACCAGGCCCCTTGGGAGGCGCACTGGCTGAGAGGTGGCCTATGGGATACGCGGTAGACTGCTCACTGCAGGCTGGCGATTGAAGTCCCCCGGCCGCCCTTCCGGAGAACAACCTGGCTGGCTGCTTCCATGAAGGTTCATGATCTCCGAAATTCTAGCCAGGGTCGCCATGAGTCCGAACTGACATGATGTGGTTTGGGTTTGGTGCTTGACCTATTGGAAAGGCACCAGGTCTTTCCCCTGGGGTGCTCCTGGCGGTTGGGGGCCAGTTGTGCTTCTGTTAGTCGCAGGCCGGCGCTTCACCACCGAGGCCACCTTCAGTGGGGCACCCACTTCACCAAGCAGGCACGTGCTCTTCCTGCCCAGGAAGGAGGGGCTGGGTGGGCTCTTTCGTTTCTATCTTTGACTTTGTGGGTGATGAACACCGCCCTCCGAGGAGCTGCAGCTTAATGAGACCGTTTACATGCCAAACAGACCCGATCCTAGTGCAGAGCTGGCGAGTGGTTTGAAAATAGAAACATGAACAATCCATTAGGATTGTCCAAGTGTTCAGTTTATCAAGCAGCATATGTGAGAGGAGGGAAAGTCATTTGAACTCCAACGGGGGAGAGAGCCATCCCTGAAGGCTTCTTAGCCTGCCTGTCCTTCAAGGCGGCCCCGTGGGGGCTTCGGGGAAATGCTGAGCCTCGGGACCCGCCTGTCAGTGGGGAGGGGCCTGATGGGTGCTCATGGGTTTGTGACGGTGACATGGAGTTTGGGAGACACCAGGAACGGTGACTGGCTCAAAGGCCAGCGCTCGGCTGGTAGTTTTGAAGGTGATGATAGGATGGCGATGTTCTAGAACCTCATTGTGGGACCGGACAGCAAAGAAGGCTTGAAGCACTTACCAAGGGAAACCAAGGGCTGCTGCCTGGTGTGAAACACCCCATCCTTCACCTCCCCCCCACCGCCCCTGGCACGAAATGAAAGCAGCACCCTCCCAGGGGACTAACCGACAGCGGCAGGAGGAATGGAGAGCGTGCTGAAAGTGTCCAGGATGTCATCTTACTTGGGCCCACGGTCAGCACTCATGGAAGCAGCTGTCAGGAGACCGAAGGACGCAGGTCTGGCATCGGGCACATCTGCTGCAAAAGGCCCCTTCCGTGTGTCCAAAAGCCAAGAGGCCACTTGGAGGACGCAGGCGCTCCTGACCCAGCCATGGCATTCTCAACGGCCTCGTCTGCGTGGTGTGAAAGCAACTGGAGAGGAATGGGCGCCTTTGCCTCCTGGCATGGGTGGCAAGCATGGACAGTGCCGCAGCCTGCCAGACGGCCACCTGCGTCTGCCTCGGAGGAGGGGCAGCTCGGGTGCGCTGTAGGGACAAGGGTGGGACGCTCCATCCCATGTACAAAGAGGAAGAGGACGATCTTCCGTGAGAGACGGATTGGCACTACAGTGGCTGCCACGAGGGGCTTGCACGCAAGGACGTGGGGTCTCTGTGAGTGGAGCTGCCCCAGTGACCACCAGCTACAGCAGTGTTAAACTGGGTGGTGTGTGTGTGTGTGGGGGGGGGCTTTTCTGCTACCATTGCTCGGTGATCAGACAGGTGCCGTGGGTTTTCTGAAGGAGATCACCAGGCTTTTCTTCCGAGGGCTCCAGCTCCCAACCTTCCGGTGAGCAGCCAGCATGTGAACTGGGCTCCGTTCAGCAGGAACTAGCGGTGGGGAGGGTGCTCTAGGACAGGAAGGCAGGCTGAGCAGGGGCGGGGAAGTATGGGGTGGGGCCAGTGGGGAGTCAGGTGTGCAGTCTGAAGTGGGGGAGAGGTGGAGGCTGGCTGGTCTCTCCCTCCATGAGCAAGCCCTGCCGGCTCTGCCGGCGCCTTTGGTCCCGTGGAGCTGGGGAGGATCTCTCGCTTGGAAGCCCAGGATCTCTTTCCATCTGCTCATTGTCCTGCTGAGTTGTAAAGTGCTAAATGTCATTATCCTCCCATTCCTTAAACAAGGAAAAAAGTTAACAGCCTGGGAAAAGGAGATATTTCACGTCACTTGGCATCCAGCCACTCGCATGCACACAGGGTGCTCCCGGGGACCTGATTAAGGATGGGGAGAAGCCCCTGTTCGCCTCTGCTTCCAGCTGCGAGCACCCACTCCCTGCAGACTGCAGGCTGGCGTTCCTGTCAGAGCCCAGCCTGGCCCCTGGTGCCACAGCAGAGAGAGAAGATCCTCCTGCTTGTAAGGTTTGCTCTTTGCAAACCCAGTGAGTGAGCTTGAACCAAGCATGACAGGGAAGGCTCCCACTTAATAGAATGACAGACTCAGAAGCTTAAAAACCCGAACCTGCTGCCTTTGAGTTTCAGCCGACTCATGGTGACCTTGTGGGTCAGAGTATGACTGCTCCTCAGGGTTTGCTTGGCTGTCAACGTATGGAAGCAGGTCACCAGGCCTTGCTGCCGTGGCACTGTGGGGTGGATCCCAACTGCTAGCCTTCACTTTAGCAGCCCATAGCAGACCATGGGTGCTTCTCAGGGGCACCAGGCCTGTTCAAAAATGGATGAATTCCACCACAAGGGCAGCGCTTGCCCAAATGCAGAACAAAGAAGGCAGGAGGAGGATGGAAGAGATGGCAGAATGGGCACAGGGAGCCCAAGGCGGATGTGTGGAGAGTGCTGGCACATCGTGGGGACTGCAACCAATGTCACAGAACACCATTGCTCAATGGGGAACGGATTTGCTCCGCAAGCTCTCACCTAACCCACAAGAAACGGGACCCCACCCCCACCCCCACTACCATCCCCAGCATGGATCAATTCCTTCCCCAGATAAAGAACGGCCTACATGTAGCTTAAAAGCACCTCTCAGCACCCTCGCTGCTCTAGGTGAGATGAGGAGGCCGGGAGAAGTACTGGGTGGCTAGGGTTCTTTCCAGCTGGAGATTCTGGCTGAGAGATACCGCCATCTTCATGATCTGTAAGAGGCTCTGCTCATCCCGGCTAAATGCGTTTTGGGCTGCCTGATGGTGGCTGCTGGGCCCACGGGAAGGAGTGGGCAGACACACAGGTGTGATTCATCTTCATGACTCTGATTATGGGCTATTAAGGCTTTCACTCTGGAGTGCTCCCTGCGGAACACCTCCTGCTTCCGCCCTGCTGACAGTGGTCCTCCCAGCAGCCCAGTGGGAAGTGGTGTCCTGCAGGGCTCAACACTGTAATTAAATAAAGATCACCCACCCACTGGGCCTCCCCCCACCCGCTGGAGTCCTCCTCCGTCCTGGGAGACTGCCCCGCCTGGCCTGAGCAGTTGGCTCGTTGCAGAGAGGTGGCCAAGGGCCAGAGTTTATGGTCCAGGGCTGGTCAGGCGCTCCTCTCCAGGGGACTGAGGAAAGGTAATTCACGCAGGATGTGTCTGGCTGGTGTGGAGGGGCAGAGGCCGCCCCCACAGCCAGCCAACGCCTCTCGATAGCTTCCCCTTGGTCTCCCAAAGTGCCTCCCTATGGGCCCCCATGTCTTCCCTAGGCCATTCAGCATGGCGTAGGCCAGTGTTCCCAATGCGGGCCGTACCGTCCCCCTGGTGGGCACTTGAACAACCAGGGGGGCTGCACAATCAGAGAGCTCCCCTACATGTATCCTGGATAATGGGCTAGAGGACTAAAGCTTTTCGTGGTCAGGGAGGCTCGGAGTACTTTTCTTCCTTTCTGGAAAGGGGCACAGTATAGGAAGTAAGCGACTGCACTCTGGAGGCTAGGATGGGTTCTCTCCTCCTCCACCCGCAGCCCCGCCGGTGGGCCGGAGGCCAAAGGAAACAGGACAAGCAGCAGCACAGCATGGGACTTTGAGCTGATTCCGACTCCGGGTGCACCTGCTAGAAGGGTTTGCTCGGGACACTCTAGAGATGCAGGCCAGCAAGCCTTTCTTCTGCAGCACAACCTCGGGATTCGAACAACCAACGCTAGGGCCGTCGCTGACGGCAAACCCACGTAAGTCGCAAGGGAGTTGCCATAGGGCCAACGTGTGCTTCCTGGACTCCAAAGACACACACTGGCCCCGGGGGATTGAGCCGGGACTAGGACACGGCCCTCGCTGAAGCAGCTATCGCTGTCGCCTGAGACCCACCTTCTCTCTTTGGCAGGTTGGCACGTTCTTGTCCTTCAAGCAGCCACTTCCATAGGGATGCTGACAGGCCTCTGGGCCTCCCCCAGCCCCCTAATAAAACTGGGCCCCGCCTCTCAGGCCTCCAACTGCCCTAGAGGCTCAAAGTCTCCTTTCAAAGTTCTCCAGAGGGAAGCTGATTGGCTGTGCTCTGCTCCCGGTGCCCAGGCCTGGTCCAATCAGCTGGGCCGGGGCGCAGGCTTCTCAGAAGGCCAGCGCCCGGTCCGCGGCGCCCTCGCCCTCCAGCTCCATGGCCTCAAAGAGCAGCCGCACCAGCGCCAGCCGGCCCTGGGCCACCAAGGCGCGGGCCAGCCCCAGCACCTCGTCCGTGTGGCCGCGCCACACGCGCTGTAGCTCCTGGCGCAGCCGCCCCGCCGGGTACTTGTCCTGGGCGCGGCGCAGCCACACGTCCACCTCGCCGCCCAGCTCGCTGTCACTCAGCAGCTCCTGGCTCCGCTGCGCCAGCAGCGCCTCCAGCAGGCAGCCGAAGCCCTCGGCGTGGCAGGAGCCCGCGTCGTCCAGCTCGACCGCGCGCTTGAAGCAGGCCGCAGCGTTGGCCTCCTCGCCCTTGATGCGCAGACATTTGCCGCGAAGCAGCTGCAGCTCTGGCAGCGTGGCGCCCACCTCGCACTCACTGGCCTTGGCCAGGAAGACCAGGGCCTGGTTCAGCGCCGCCTCGTCCACGGCCATCAGCTCCTGCACCGCGTCCACGCCCATGTAGTAGTACACCTGTGGCGGGGGCAGAGGGGTGAGCTTTCCTCCTTCCATCCGTTCATCTGTTCATTCATACATCCGGTCGGTCATCAACCAGTCATCATCCATTCATCCAGTCTTCTCCACATGCCCCCCCACCCCCCACTCCCCGGACAGCTAGCAATCACAAATGGTGTCCCCCTCCCTCCTTGCAGGATCCTCGGGTGGGAAAGAGAGACCGTTCTCGGTTGTCAGTTCCTGCCCCTCCGCTCTCACTCTCCCCTGGGAAAGCGGCCATGATGGCCACCTTGGCAGCCACCTTGGCAGCCCCCAGGCACAGACGGCTTTTCTTATTGAATGCATAGTCAGTGTGTAGAGAGTGCCAGGTCCTGCCCTTCACGCTGTCCATCAGCATGGTTGAGAGGGGGGGACTGGGACAAGGGAGGTGTGACTTAACTCCCACTCTTTCCTTAGTGGCCAGACCCAACCGAACTCCCCAAACCCACTGCTCTAGAGCTGATTGCCACTCGCAGTGACCCTACACAGGGCTATACATCTTTATGGGAGCAGGCACCTCTTCTTCCTGTGGAGCAGCTGGTGGGTTTGAACCATCAACCTTGTGGCTATCAGCCCAGCAGCACCCCCAGGGCTCCTTAGGCATGAAGTACGCTCTTGGTTAGGCATGACCAGAGCTAAGCTAAGAGCCTGCCTTACCTGGCTGATGTCCAGGTAGGTCTTGATGCCTGGGCACACCTTGACCACTTCCTCAAGGTCAGCCTTGGCGCAGGCCAGGTGGTTCCTGTCAGGCATGCCCCCGAGTCCCATCTTGGCCCGCTCCAGGTCATGCAGGTAAGTTTTGATGTGGATCTGCAGACAGACAGAGTCCACTCAGGGAGCATCTCCAGGCAAGGACCCCGTCCTCCTTGCTGCCCCTTCTCCCAGCGGTAACTTGGGGCAGCCAGGAGCCGGGAGTCAGTGCTCCTCTGTGTCAACGTGGACGAGCCGCTACCCCCCTCTGGACCATAGTTTTCCCAGTGGTACAGTGAGGATACCACAGTGGAGGAGCTCTTTCAGTCATTCATTCGTTCATTCCCCAGGGGCGTGGGCCCTCCGTGTGGCAGGGGGATCAGCGGCAACATGACAGAAGAAGCCTGCCTGGCGGGGCTTCACGTTCTAGCAGGCAAGCGCATTGTAAACAACAAGCAGACAAAGCTACTGCCTGTGGTGAGACCCCCTCGGAGAGAAAAGACACAGGGCACTGGGATAGAGGGGACGTGGAGAGGTGGCCACTATGAACACCCTTAAGGAGACCCTCGTCACGACAGTGCACTCAAACCACCGCGATCACTCAGGTGGCACAGGACTGGGCACTCACTGTTCCATCCTGGGCACTGTTCCATCCTGTCACCACTGTGAGCCAGCAGTTTGGACAGAACAGGCTTAGATTTACACATGTGGAATTACCAAGGACTCCAGACCCCTCCCATTTCCTCCCTGCTTCCTGTCTACCTCCCTGCTGCCACACCAGCACGTTGAGAACAGCTAGAGATTCCAGCAGGAGGAAATAAGGAAGCGGAGGGGGCTGTTGTGAGCGGTATCCGTGCTTTACAGCCACCGGGGTGGGTTCAGGCTGTAAGACAGCACCGTGGGCTGGGGAAGCCTGGGCTTTGGGGTCAGCTGGACTTGTCTTAGAACTTTGGCTCTCCCCACCCCTCATTAGCCATGCGACCTGAAAGATGTTTTGTAAGCTATATTTCACCCCCTCTGAAAAAAACGAATACACTAATGTCCTCCCTGGGGGTTACCATGGCTACTGAAAAGCCATAGCCTAGTTCACTGCCACTGAGTGGATTCCAATTCATAGAACAGGGTATGAGGACAGGGTAGAACTGCCCCAGTGGGAGAAGAGCCATTCAGGGTGCAGTATAGCACCGATGAAACATGCTACTTTCCTCTAGTGCTTTAATGCTTCCTCACCCCCCCCCTCTATCATGACCTCAATTCCACCTTACAAATCCAGCTAGACCAGAGCATGTATACTGCTACAGATAAGAGCTGGAAACACAAGGAATCTAGGACAGATAAACCCTCAGGACCAATAATAAGAGTAGCCATACCAAGAGGGTAAGGGGAAGGTGTGGGGAGAAGGGGGAACTGATCACAATGATCTACCTATAGCCTCCTCCCAGGGGCATGGACAACAGAAAAGTGGGTAAAGGCAGACATTGGTCAGTGTGGGACATGAGAAAAAAATCTCTAGATTATCAAGGGTCTGTGAGGGAGGGAGGGTGAGGAAGGGAGGGGAACAAAGGGCTCAAGTAGAAAGCAAATGTTTTGAGAATGATGATAGCAACAAATACACAAATGTGCTTAACACAATGGATGGATGGATGGGTTGTGATAAGAGCTGTACAAAGCCCCCAATAAAGTGATTTAAAAAAAAAGTCAGGTAGGAAAAGTTGTTTTGAAAATGACGGCAACAAATGTACAAATGGACTTGACACAATGGATGCATGTATGGACTGTGATAAGAGTTGTATGAGCCCAAATAAAATGATTTATTAAAAAAAACTGCCTTGGTGGGTTTCTAAGACTAACTTTTTACAGGAGTAGAAAGCCCTGTCTTTCTTCCATAGTGTCAGGTGATTTCGAACTGCTAAACTTGAGGTCAGCAGCCCAAAGAGTAACCACTACGGCAGCAGGGCTCATAGCTTATAGCAGGTGTTCAGTTCCTTCATCCAGAGCTTACTCTCTGTTAGCTACTGTTCTGGTCGCTAAGTAACGAGTAAAGAGATAAGTACATCCTATACTAAGGAGTAACAAGTGCTAAGAAAACATCTGTCTGGCAAGGCCGACCTAAGTACAGGCAAAGGGTTGACCTTGTAAGTAAGTTGACCACTAGAAGTAGGTCTACGGTGTCAAGACCTATAGGAAGTGAGGGAGGAAGTCTGCTGGAAGTCAGACTTAAGGCAAGACCCAGTCTCACAGGTGAAGGGACAAGAAGGGGCCAGAGTGGCTAGAAGGGAGTGAGCAAGAGGGAGGCAGAGGGAGAGGAGGCTGGAGAGGTCATGAGAGCACGTCTCTTTGGAGCTGATGGTCACAGCGCGGATGAAGCTAATGCAGTTCTCCCCCCTCTCCTCCCCTCCTCGCCCCAGCCTGCTGCGAGTCTGGTCATCTGAGCCAGAAGTGTGCCCTTTGGAGTTGCTGGGAGGTAGCAAGCATGCTGGGAAGACAGAAGTCAGGTCTGCGGTAAAGAGAACAGCAGGAGAGTCTAGGTTGAATCTAACGACTTGAGTGCAGGACATTGGTGAGTTTGCTACCTCTTTGAGCTTAAACTGCTTCCTCTGTAGAAGGACATGCCGGTCTTTCAGAGGGTTCTTGTGAGGATGACATAGATCCATGGACAGGAAAGCCCTTGGCGAACACAGACTGTCACAGAAGTGCCTCCAACTTCCTGTTAGAATTATTGAGACTCATACCCACCCTAGCTACAAGGAAGGGATTCCCTGCCTTCTGTGGGCACAATGGTGATGTCACAATAGCAAGACAGGGAGGAGACCGGCTACCAGGGCCCAGCAAAGGTACTGGAGAGGACAGGGGAGCTTGGAGGGACGTCAATCCAGAGTGTGGGTTCTTGTGTGAGCAATCCAGGAGGAAGACCAAAGAAGAATGGATGTATTTGAATTATGATGCTGGCGAAGAATACTGACAGTACCATGGGCTGCCCAAAGAACAAACAAGTCTGCTTGGAAGAAGTACAGCCAGAGTGCTCCATAGAGGCAAGGATGGCTAGATTTTGTCTCTCGTGCTTTGGACCTGTTGTCAGGGGAGACCAGTTGGTAGAGAAGGACGTCGTGTTTGGCAAAGTGCAGGGGCAGAGAAAAAGAGGACGGTCCTTGATGAGACGGACTGACACCATGGCGGCATCAGTGGGCTCGGGCACAGGAATGATCGTGAGGATGGCGCGGGACCAGGATGTGTTCGGTTCTGTTGTACTTCGGGCCCTGATGAGTCGGAAGGGACAACAACTGACGTCCTTGAGAGAAGTGGACTGGCAGGTCTTTTCCCTGTGAAACCGCAGCGTGGGCCTGGACCACGAACCTTTCAGCGAGCAGCTGAGAGCTTAACCTTTGTACTACCAAGTCTCCTTACTGCCTTTCAATGCCACCACCTGCACTCCAGGAAACAGGCTTTAGATTTGACTTCTGGCAGCCTTTGCAAAGAGGTGGTGTTAACCATACCTTACGGAGCTCTGGTGGCTATGGGTTAGGCATTGAGCTGCTGCTAACCACAAGGTTGGTAGTTCAAACCCGCTAGTCACCCTGTGGGAGCAGGATGAGGCTGGCGGCTCCCATAAAGGGTTCCAGTCTCAGAGACCCCGTGTTGAAGCCCTGACGGTGTGGCAGTTGCATGGTGGGTTGCCAACCACCAGCTGTTCTTTGGGAGAAAGACCAGCTTTCTACTCCCGGGAAGAGTTGCAGTCTCAGACCCACAGGGCTGTTCTGTACCATCCCACTGAGTCACTGTGAGTCGGAATCCACTCGATGGCAGTGGGTTGTCACCCAAACCCTATAGTTTGGGCACTGGAGGTTGAGAATGGTAAGTGGCTTGCCACTTGTCCTGACCAATCAATGGAAGGGCCAGACAGGGACCTAGGACAGTCTGGGTGCTGGTCAAGCAGGAGCTGTAGGGTCCCAGATTCAGGTATTGTGGAGGATTTCTTGCCGTGTGGCGAGGGCCCCTTCATTCATCCACCAGCCTTTTAGATCACAAATTGGCCACCACCAATCGTCCATAACCTTTGGGCTCTGGGAGCTGGTGTGTGGCTAGGATGGATGGGGGTGGGGGTGGAGCGGGGGTGCAGTGGCCGGTGTGGTACCTTGGCCCGTGTGCAGTAGGCCTGCCAGTTGTGCTCCGGATCCGGGAGAACGTCCAGCGCCATGTTGCAGGTCCCAGTGGCCATGTCCTGCTTCCCCAGGAAGTGGAAGATTTTGGCCAGGCGGTTCAGCACCGGGGGCTGGCCCCTGGCAATCTCTATGGCCTGGGGAGGGGACAAGGGGAAGAGCAGATGCTTTTTAAAAAAAATTAATTTTTTTACATCATACAATTGATCCATTCATCAACTGTATCCAGCATGTTTGTACATATGTTGCTGTTACTCTTTTCTGGACATTTACTTTCTACTGAGCCCTTGGCATCAGCTCCTCCTTTTTCCCTCCCCACTCCAACTCATGATCCCTTGATAAATGATTATTATTTTCATATCTTACACCGACTGCTGTCTCCCTTCCCCCATGTTTCTTCTGTTGTTTGTCCCCCTGCGGGGGGGGGGGGCGTTGCGGCTGTGTCGATCATCGCAATTAGTTCTCCCTTCCTCCCCTCCTCTCCCCACCTTCCTTCCCCTGCCCTCCTGGTTTTGCCACTCCCATTCCAGTTCCTGGATTCTTTGTGTGTGAGAAGAGCATCCTCTGTCTGTGGGTAGCCCGAGAGCCGAACTCAAAACTCACTGTTGTCCAGCAGATTCCGACTCCTGGTGCCCGTGTCCAGGGTTTACGGAGCCGATAGCCTCATCTTCCCCCATGGAGAAGCTGGTGGATTTGAACTACTAACCTGTGGCCAGCAGCCCAACTGCAACCCACCCCACCCCCAGGACCAGCTACGTGTGCCTCGCCAACGGGTCCCCATCTCTGAGGAAGCCCTGTCACCCCAAAGCCACCTGCCAGTAAGTTCAGATGCATCGTGGACCACAACACTGGGGATACAGCCCAGTGGCACTCAATTCCCCAGAGTCCGACTCACTGCCAGGATCACCCAGGCAGACCCCTCCCTGTATCTGCAGGGGGAGGGGGGGCTAGGACCCTCCCCCACCCAGAGGCAGTCCCCAGCTTCCACTTGGGACACAGCACTTCTCAGCGGGGCTGCCTGGTCGGTCTCCGGTGCCTTGCCCGTGAGAAGGTGGGTCCCTGTGGGGCAGGGCCCCTGCCAGTCCTTCCCAGCACAGCCATGCAGGGGGTTCCCAAGGAGGGTGAGCATTTGCTGCATTGGAAGCAGCTCTCAGAACGCTGCTGAGCCAGGCCGCCAGCTCCTGTTCTGCTCTGATCTATGGTCTTCCCGGAGAAGCAGCTTCTTCCTCAACCAGGGAGGGGCTGCTGCGGACAGCTCACAGTGGAGAGAGTACCATGGGGGCCCTGGGCTTCTCGGGAAGACTCGCTCCAGACACGAGTCTGCCTGCCAAACCAAAGTGGCCGCAGGGAGGCTTGGGCCGCACCCTGCAGTTTACAGTGGACAGCTCTGCCACTGTCTACTCAGAGCCGCTGAGTAACCGACAGGCAGACCAACCAGCAATGAGTGTCAAAGAAAGCCGAGGCGCTGAGCGCTCAGTGGCTTGCCTGAAGTGCTGCCCTAGAACTGGGCAGAGCTGGCAAGGGGCATGGGGCCCCAACTGAACCCGCCTTCTTTCCACTCTGCCAGTGGGGGAGGGAGGGAACTCCTTGCAGACAGAAGGCTACAGGAGAAGGTCAGGGGTGTATTTGGAAACTGAATGGCTGAGGCCTGGGCATGGGCCGGGCGGGGCTAGCCGTGGGGGGCGGGGGGTGTCTTATTCCTAGTCAAGGAGGCATTCCAGAGAAGGGTCCTTCCTTCCTGGGTGGGGCACACTGGGGAGCCGTGGGGTGAGGGGTCAGGCCCCTTCTCCTATGGGGAGTGGGTATGGTTGGGGCTTGTACCTTGCCGAAGCAGTCCAGGGGGTCGGTCCCTGAGAACCCGCAGTCGTGAACGCCCAGGGGGGTGGTGGAGAAGGTGTCCTTTCTCTCCAGGAGGATCCCGAGGTAGCACCAGGCCAGAGCTGGGGGGGAAGGGAAAAAGAAGAGAGGTCTCAGGGGGCAGTGAGAGAGGGAGGGGAGCAGCATGGGGGGTGAGCCAGCCCCACTCCAGACTGTCAGTCTCCATGTTGACCAAGGGGGTTCCTCCCCACACCCAGAAAAAATCCATAGCCATGGCCGAATCCATTCTGACTCACAGCCATCCTGCAGGTCAGAAAAGAGCCGTCTTAGACTAGGGTGCCCAGGGCTGTGAGCTTTTTTAAAAGTCATTTTACTGGGACCTCATACAGCTCTTATCATAATCCATACATCCATCCATTGTGCCAAGCACACTGGTACATTTGTCACCATCATCACTTTCAAAACATTTTCTTTCTACTTGAGCCCTGATGTCAGCTCATCCCTCCCCCCACCCCCCTTTTGGCTGTGATCTTTACTATGGAAGCAGACTGCCTCATGTTTCTCCCACAGGACAACCCGTGGGTTTGAACCTCAAACCTTCAGCTGGCAAATGGAGTGCTTAAACAGCACAGTTCCTCATGTGGTGGTGACCCCCCAACGATAACATTATTTTTGTACTACTTCATAACTGTAAGCTTGCTACTGTTCTGAATTGGGCGACCCCTGTGAAAGGGGCTTGCGACCCCCAAAGGGGTCGCGACCCACAGGTTGAGAACCACCGCCTTAGAGGAACCGGATCTGAACTGACATAGCTCAGTGCTGGCGGTGATTCCAGTCAGAGCGACCCTACAGGACTGACCAGATCTGCCTCTGTGCAGTGGGAGACTATCTCTACAGGAGCAGGGAGCCTCCTCTCTCCCCCTCAGAGCAACCGGTGGGTTCGAACTGCTGACCAAGCGGTTAGCAGCCCCACTGATAGCCCCTATGCTGCCAGGGCTCCTTATCTGCAGGGAGAGTGACATGAAATCCCAGAGTGGCCCGGGAACAGGGAGAGAGATAGAGGGAGATGGGGAGTGGGGACATGCAAGTGATGAATGAATGAATGAATGAATGAACGAACGGACGCCTCTTTAGTGTGACTTTTCAGTGTTTAGCATGTCACTCGGTGGCCTCATCGAAGGCACAGGGATCTCTTGAGATGCCCCTCTTCCCCAGCTCCATCCGGGAGCCCTGGTCCTTGTGGAAAACAGACTGGGCCTGTCTCCAACAGAGCCCCGCTTTCCCTAGCCACAGAGGGGGGTCGGGCCTCCTGTAACTGCACTGAGCAAACCAACATGAGACAGGGGGTGGAAGAATGGGTGCCAAGGTCCCAGAGAGGGAGACAGCGCTGGAGGTGAGGACGGCAGGTTGTGACCCATACAGGACAGTCAGGCACAGGCTGCCCACCCCTTGCCCCTGCCGCCCCTCCCGCCAGCCTTTACCTCGATGGTGGGGGTCCGAGGACTTGAGGACTTGCCGGAGCAGGGTCAGCGTGCGGTTGAAGGCGGGCAGTCGCTTCTGCTCCTCGCTGCCCAGCTCCAGGGAGATGCCATCTAGCCTGGGATCAAGAAGGGCACATGTGGCTGGCCTACACCCCCTCCCGGTTGCCCACAGGCTGCTTCAAGGCCCTCCCCGAGCTGACGGCAGGGAAGTCCTTCAGCCTGGTGGAGCTAGGTTCAGCTTCCTCTCCCCTCCCCCCACGGCCTGCCCCCCCCCCCCCACCATGCAGCCTGACCTGATGAAGAGCGTCGCCATGGTGAAGTACCAGCCCCTCTTCTCCTCCATGGGGACCTGAGGAGGCAGAGGACCACTGAGCTGCTGTCATTAGGGCATGCAGAGCACCCCTCCCAGATCCGCATGCCACCCCCAATTCCAAGAGGCAGACAGCCAGGGTCGTGGAAGGGCTTGGCCTTCAGCACCCCTGACCCTAGTCCTGTCTGGGAGACCTTGGGCACGTCACTGCACTTGGTGGTAATGATGGGTAATGATGGGTGTGAAATCTCCTCGCTGGGGGTGTGAAATCTCCTCACAGAGCGGGTCTAAAGTGCATTTCCTGTGAATCCTGCCCCACCTGTCCCACTGACCAAGCTCTGCTTCCTCTACCTGGCTCCCCACCTGCACTCTGGACACCCCTGCCTCTGTGCCACCAGCACAGGTTGCCCTCTCTCTGCCAGGCAGTCCAAACGCCAGCCTCGGCCCCTCCTCAGCCTTTCTGAGAGAGCCCCTCAGGGCATGCTAAGTGAGTTCAGTGTAGCTGGATCCTGGGCCCCATCCCACCCCACCCCCACCCACCCCGCCCCCTGAACTGTTTCCCGCTATGATTCTTGCCAACCTTGCTCTGCATTTAGACCGACTTGGGAACCAGATGAAATATTTATGCCGTTATTTATGGGAGTAGCTGCTCCTGCCTCAGGAAGGAATTTTAATGAAAACCAATAAAACCCCTAGTGCATATCAGCAGCTCTGCCTGGGACTCCCCTCCCTCTGCCTGACTCTCCTGTCACTCATCTCCAGGCTCTGCACTCACCGTGTGCCCCTCCCCCAGTCCCGGCCCCCCTCCCTTCACCCTCTCACCCCTGCCCGGTGGATCCACCCGCATCTCTGAGCACCTACTGTGTGAGAGAGGAGCCCTGGTGGCCCAATGCTTAGCCGCTGGGCGGCTAACCTCAAGGTCAGCAGTTCAAAACCTCCTGCCGCTCCACGGAAGAAAGAGTCGCAGTCTCACAGGGGCAGTTCTGTGTTGTCCATTGGTGTCACCGTGAGTCAGAATCTGCTTGATGGCGTTGAGTTTTGGGTTTCATGATTGTGTGAGACCCTGGGCCTGTGAAGGGTGCTGTGGGGAGGTGGAGATGAATGGACTTGCTCCCTGGCCCAATCGGGCTCATGTGGTTGCTGTTGCTAGGTACCAGTGAAGTCTGTTCTGACCCATAGCGACCCTGTGCACAGCAGAACGAAACACTGCCCAGTCCCGCGCCGTCCTCTCACGTGTTTCCATGCCTGAGCCCATTCATGCAGCCATTGTGCCCCTCCGTCTCGTCGAGGGCCTGCCTCTTACACTGCCCCTCCACTTTACCAACACGACGTCCCTCTCCAGGGACTGGCCTTTCCTGACAGCATATCCCAGGTGAGTGAGCCGCAGGCTCTCCATCCGTACCTCAGAGCACTCCTTGTATTACATGCAAGGATGGTGAGCCTTCATCTCAGTGGCTCTCAACTTCCTGATGCCACGACCCTTAATACAGTTCCTCAGGTGGTGGTGACCCCCAACCAGAAAACTATTTTCATTGCTACTTCATCACTGTCATTTTGCTACTGTTATGAATTGGCTGACCCCTGGGAAAGGGGCTTGCTCACAAAGGGGTCGTGACCCACAGGTTGAGAACCACTGGTCTAACGGATTCTTAAATCAGGCTTAGCTACTAAGACCTGCCCAGGTGCCTGCCGTGCGCCCAGGTCTTGACATCACCATCTCACAGCAGGCCTACAAGTAGGCACTCTCCCCATTTCCCAGGTGAGCTTGGTGAGGAGAAGTGACCTGCCCAAGGTCACACGACCTCACGTGTCAACCCTGCTTCCTTGCCGTGCCAGGGTCCCGTGGATGTGGACTCGTGGCCACCCACGTGTGCGGAGCAGAACCACCCCACAAGGTCTTCAATGTGGTGACCTCTTGGAAGCAGATCACCAGGCCTGTCTTACAAGATGCCCTGGGGTGGGTTCGAACCACCAACCTTTCAACTAGCCCTGGTGTGCCTAACTGTCCATGTCACCAAAGACTCCTGCCAAGAGCCATAGCCGGGAGACAGAGTGTGAGCAAGGCCGAGAGGGCAGAGCAGAGAACGGGTAGCCTCAGAGGGGGGGTGGCACTTACGGTGGGTCTGGAGGGGTGAGCCTAGGGGAGCCTGTGGCAGGAGCTCAGGCCAGCAGCAAGCGGGCTGAGCACAGGCTCGGTGGAGACAGGGGTCGGAGTCCCGGGCCACTGGTGGGGGGGCACTGGACAGTCTGTGGGGTGGGGACTAGAGCCCGGGTCTGAGTCAGATGCCCAGGGAGCCCCTTTCTCCCACCCCCACCCCCCAGCTCCATCCCATTTCTCAGCCAGTCTTCACCAGGGCTCCTCTGTGTGGCTCTGGCTGGGCAATGGGGCAAGAGAGAAATCAGGCAGGCTTGCCTCTAGGGAACACCGGGGTGGGGCGAAGGGAGCTGCCCCGCCTCACAAGGAACATCCCCACAGCTCCCAGGGGAGGGAGTGTTCAAGGGGCTGATGGAGATGGGTGGGGCAGGGGGACCACGGTGCTGAGTGAGCAGGTGAGAGACAGTAACTGGGACACCAGTTTAGAGGGCAGGGGTTGGGGGCCAACCGGGGCAGATCAGCAGTGGACCCAGAGCGCCAGCCCAGGGCCTGTACCTCCTGCGTGGGCTGAGGGGAGACAGACGAGGACATAGAGGTGTGGGGTGCCAACATCTGATGGTTGCTTTGACATTCACGTCACCTTGAAGGGGTCACCCAGTGCCTTAGGTGGGCGGGTTTGTGTGCTGGGGCTGAATGTGGAAGAGGAGAAAGCAGGTCCCCAGGGCCTCAGAGCATCCTGGAGAAGCAGTGACATAACAGAAGGCTGGGGTGGGTGGTAGGAAGGAGCTGTGGACAGAATGAAGCACCAACTCGGGAACCCGCTGGCTAAAGGCCTCTACGTAATGTTAGCCACAGGCTCCCTGGCGGCTCATAGGAACCACCTCATGACCTCCAGTCCATGCCTGTTTGGGGGGCTGGCAAGAGTGTGGGCTGGTGGGGAGAACCTTTCAAGCCCTTGGCAAGGCGGAGTCTCGAGTGCGGGCCTGTGTAGGGGATGCTGGGCTGTGTAGGGGATGCTGGGATGTGTGGGGGGTGCTGGGCTGTGTAGAGGATGCTTCAGTGCAAAGCACAAGGCTTGTGTCCCATGGGCCTGGCCCGGTGAAGTGGGCAAACCTGCAGGCGAGGCTGTGGCCTTACCGCAAAGTGGGGTGGCGGTGTTGGCCTCTCAGGACTTGGGAGGGCAGCTCCTGGCCAGGACACACGCTTCCCCAACACCTGGCCCTTTCCTTCTACTTTGGGTTCCAGCTAAGCGCGAAGGGCCCAGTACTGCCCCCACTTCAGTTTCTTATGAGGCTGAGGCCCCAGAGAACCCACCATCCACTCCTGGGGGGCCTGGAGCCTTTTCCCGCTCCATGGCGCTCCAGCATCGGAGAACAACAAGTTGCTCTCAAGGCTCTCCCTGGCTCGGAAGTTTACAACCCCCCCTCCCCCGCCCCGCCCGTGAGAGATTAAACCACAGCTCCAAACCCCACGTTAGTAGCACAGGGCAGGACCGAGAGGTAAACTCTTAGGGCAGGACTGACCCAGCACTCAGACGGATCCCTTGAACCTATCTGAGGACACTGAGACTAATCACTAGAGGGGTGCAGTGAATTCCTCCAGGTCAAAGCGGAACACTGGGTAATTTCAAGATCCTGATTTCCCTAAGCGCCTGGTTAGTCTGCACTAAGCACACAATACTACCACCTGGTGGCAGCATGTCTGAATTGCAGGGACAACTCCTAAGCATGCCGGCTCTGCTTCCTCTCACCTTGAAGACTGATACTGCATTAAAAAACAAAAAAAGCCAAGTGACAACTGTGGACCAATCCCAACCACTATCCTCATCAAACCCACTGACGAGTAACATTTGCAGGGCATCTTACGGAGTTGCCCGTGACGGCAGTGGAGATGGCATGGTGTGAATGGCATGCACAGAGCACCTGGGCGTTTCTCCTCTCTCCCCGTGGTGAAGCTGCTGGAGACTGTAATTCTGGCCCTAACATGGGCTGCCTCTTTAAAATCCTTCTGGTTGCAGGTGAAGCAGCAGCTGAAGCTGTTACCAGGGGCAACCTGGCAAGCCACCTTGCGTTAAATTAAATTAAACAGGCCTTTAACTGCCCCCTCCCCTCCTGAAGAAAGGAGGGGCTGTTCCACCTCTCTCCTGGAGAATAAAGTTGCTTCGAAACCTCTTATGGCTGCAAGGAATTCAGTTACAGAGTTTATGGCTCCCAGAGGCCAGATGCCTGAAGGCAGCCCGGGAGGGGGCTCCGAGGGCTTCCGCCAGGAGCAGAGACACCTCTCCTGAGGGCCACTGCCTGGCAAGGATCTGGCCAGGACACCCCACCACTTCTCCTGTTTAATCCTCATCACACCCCTGTAGGCGGGAGGAGCCTGGAGTCTAGGAGAGGCGACTGGTCGGCTTGGGAAGCTGGCGCAGGCTTCAAGCGGGAGGGCCCTCTAATGAGGCTGCTGTTCTGTGCCCGGCCATTCATCAGTGCTGACCCTACCTGAAACCCAGACTCTGGAACAAGCTAAAGGTGAGGATGCAGTGTTGGGTTACCCAATAAGCAAAGCAAGCATGTGCTTACCTTATTAATCTGCAGTGAACCATTTCATTGTTTTCATCCTATCCAAGGTCCTGCTCCGAGGTCTCTCTCCCACCCCACGGCATCTTCCTATAGAATCAAAGCCTCTTTTCCAATGCACAGTTCTTGACAGGGCTGGAGTAAGCATGGGCTTACCTGTGCTTACTTCAGCAGTCAATAGCTTCACGTGTTTTTTGTTTTCCCATTCCATCTTCGAAGCCATGTGACACTGTTCACTACAGATTAGTAAGTAAGCAGAAGTCAGCCCCTGCTGGGGACTCTGATCCTGGTTGAGAGCGATGGGCAGAACTTAGGCAAAGGGTTCTCCAAATAGAGCCCAGCCTCATGGAGGCCCTCGCCATTATTTTAGAGTTGGAGAAACCGAGGCTCAGAGAAGTAAAGATGTTTGCTTACATAATAAAATACTGGCGGGCAGGTCACATACTTCCCACAACTCATTGAAAAGAGCTGGCCTTGTCCAGCATCCCCCCCACACAGAGTCCTTTCCCACAAACAGTTGTCACAGAGGCCCTGTGAGCATGTGACGTGGGTCTCTCCTCCCTTTTTGAGGGCCGGCCATGTCCTCTATGTCACATGGCTACATAAGCCCGAGCTGCAGCCTGGCGGGCCACTGGTGGTACCAGCAACAGTGACTCGTCCTAAGCACTTACTAAGCACCCAGCCCACAGTGACACATGTGAACCCATCCGACCAGCCAAACAACCCGTAAGACAGAGACTAGTGTGATCCCTGCCTTTACCAACAAGGCTCTGGTGACAGAGAGGGTGAGAGACATGCCCAGACGAGCATGGCCAGAGAGCAGTAGAACTCAGGACCCAGCGGCTTAGTGCCAGACTCCCCTTTCCTCATTCTGCTCATCCAGGGGGCCTCAAAGTTGGCCCCTGATCCTGCAGCATGGCATCCCCTGGGAAGCTGATCACTCCCATCCAGTCAATTCCGACCCATAGCAACCCTATAGGACAGGGCAGAACAGTCCTTGTGGGTTTCTGAGACCGGAACTCTATATGGGAGTAGAAAGCAGACGGGTGGCTGGTGGTTTTGAACTACTGGCCTTGTGGGTAGCAACCCACACCACCAGTGCTCCTTGGGAAGCCCATTAACTCCCTGCCATGGAGTCGATGCTGACTCATAGTGACCCACCTGTACGTTTCCAAGACTGTGGGCGGGAGGAGCAGCTGGTGGTTTCAAACTGCTCGCCATGAGGATCACAGCCCAGCATATGACCGCTACACCACCAGGGCTCTTTGGGGAGCTGAGAGCACTGCGTAGCTAAGTGCTAAGACCCACTGAGTCAGGGAAGCTTTTGGAGTGGGTCCACCAATCTGAGCCTTACCAGCTCTCTAAATGCACCTCGAAGTTAGCCAGCCACAGCATTAAGCCCTCCCTCTGCAGGACCACCCCACTGAGAGTGGAGGGAGGAGGGGCTGGCAGATGTATCGTTCAGTAGGTGGGAGGGTTAGGCATTATGATCCGCAGGGAAGCCTGAAGACTGGAGGCTTTGCAGCTGCGTGGGGAAGTGCCACACACACAGGCCATGCACACTAGGATTCGAGCAAACCAGGACAGGGGTAGGTTGGTGTCGAGCTGGGCAGGTACACGAGTGGATCAAACTTTTCCACTTGCTTCCAGTGGGGACCCCCAAAGAAAGCAATCTGGTGGGGGGAATATGGCGACCGTAAGGGATTTCCATAACTTCTGCTAAACCAGCGCCGGCAAGCTTTTGAGACAGAAAAGCCGATCCCTCACGACTTAAAAATGATTCGAGAGCCATAACTCTATTTTCAGACAAACGGAATCACCATTCGCTGAATAATATCCTGCGCAGGCAACTCTGAGTTTTGTTTTCATTTGGCGTCAGACTACGTACCAGCAGAGGCCCACATGGCTTGGCAGCCGCAGTTTGCGAGCCCCCGGACTAGACCGACAGTTACAAATCTACGTAGGTCCTTGTGTGGTGTGGAGGGTGTGTGCTCCACTACTTCCTTAGAGGTCGGTGGTTGGATACCACCCAGCGCCTCTGTGGGAGACATGGAAGAAAGGCCTGGTGGTCTGCTTCCGTCAGGGGGACAGCCAAGCAGGCCCCGTGGAGTTCTCCTCTCTAACCCGTGGGGGCACCACCGTTGGAATGGACCTGAGGACAGCAGGTTTGGCTTTCTGTGACCACATCAGGCGGGCTGGCCCAGAGCCCCGGTGACTCTTCCGGACGAGGCTTGCCTGTGGTTTGAACTTTGTCCCTGGGCTTCACATTTCAGCGCCTGTTCGTGACAGCTGACTAACTTCCTTGCCGGAGGGCGTGACAAAGGGGACCGAGAATGGTTATCTGCAGCCTGGCACTGGGCTCTCACGGCAGCCGGGGACGGAGGCAGGCCGCACCTTCCTCCCTTTACAGGCGAGGAAACAGAGATGGAGAAAAAGCCCGGGCCCAGCTCCAGTGAAGACCAGATCAGTCTCCCTGCCACGGGCCTGCTCCTCCCTTCGCCCACGGCCCTCGAGAAGGCTGACGCTGCAGAAGCAGAAGTCGAAAGGTGGCAGGCCTCAGGGACTGTGCGCTTCCTGCATAACCGGGATGTTCTCTGGGGCAACACAGCAGGTCTCCCCTCTGTGCCCAGAGCACCCTCCCCCGGCCCCTCCCGCACAGAAACGGCGCACAGGCCTGCGTCGCTGGGTGTAGAGAGAACACAGTGATGGGACTGGAGTCCCACTGGACCTCTGACTCCCCGGGGGAGGGGGAAGGTGTCCTGTCTGAGCCTCCATAAACAGATGACCCCACCAGGCCTGCCTGGGTCACAGGTTGTGTTGGTGGGGGTGGGGGTGGGAGGTAAGTCCATTCCCATGCCAGGTGGCTCTTCTGAGGTCTGGGAGCTGGGTTTGAACTGCCCCCTTTGGGTTCGTCATGGAGGGCAAACCACTGTGTCCTGCAGGACTAGGTTGGTGTTCTGCAGTGAATCCCCCCTGAGTCTCGGTCTTGGGTGCCCTGTGGGCTTTCAGCTCTGAGCAGGCTGCCGGTAGCTCGCCCGTGGTCACCCTCCCGTCCTGCTCCAGGCAGGCCCTATGGGTCATTTTCGTTTTGTGTTTTGTGCGGGTGCCCAAGATTGGTGATGTCTCCGGGGGGCCACCTGAACCCCTGTCCTATGCCACTGTCCTCCCTGGAGAAGACAGCTCTCTGTCCGGTCCTGGGTTCAAACCCAGCAGAGCGGCTGGGTGGGACTGAGGAAACCTCTTGCCCTGTGCATCTGTCCAGCTCCTCTTGGGGCGGGGGGCGGGGGTTGGAATGCTGAGCCCTCAGCCTGTTGTTCTTCTGCATCTTCCAGGCGGTTCTTAACTCTCCCCTGCCCCCCCCCACGTGTGTGTGTGTGTGTGTGTGTGTCTATGTGTGCCCCACACAGTTTCTGGGCTTGTCTAATGATGCCCACAGCTTATTGGAGCTTTTCTCCCATAGAGTGTCTGGGTGGCTCAAACCGGGAGCCTGCTGGTTATCAGCCAAGAGCGTAACCATGGCACCACCATGGTTCCCGCCCTCAACTGAAAAGCTCTTTTCTCCAGAAGTGGTGGGTGCAGATGATGCTACAGGGTGATGCAGACAGTGCGCCCTGGCCCGGATTCGGCTTGGAAGTAACGTGGAAGCTGAAGACATATCTGTCACCGTTTCTTTTTCAGATCACGGGGATGGATTTCACGTGTTTGTACAGAGGCACTGAGGGCGCTCGGATAATTTTTTAATTGTTGGGAGCGACAGGATCGGCTCTTTTGTCTCAAAAGTTTGCCCCTGCCATGGACGACTAACTGAAAGGTTGGCACTTCAAACCCACCCAGGGCCCCACACGAAGACCCAGTGATCTGCTTCGACAGAGCCCCCCTGCCCGCCCTGCCCGCTCCGCACACAAGCACACCTCCACCTGCATGGCTGTGAGGACACCTGGAGCCACGCTCAGCATCCCAAAGCATCCCAGGCTTGCTGTGGGCTAGAGACAGACAGAGCTCTGAGACTACAGCCCTTGGTCAGCCCTGAGGTCCCGAAGAGAGCTCACTGCCGAGGCTCAGCCGTCAGCCAAACAGAAGACAGGTCTGCAAGGGGAGCAACCCGAGTGAGGTGGTCACACCTTAGAATCACAGGCCATTTGAGACGAGGAGGCAGCCTCTACTCCAGGAGCAGCTTAGAGGAGGGAGGAAGGGAGGGGAAAAGGGAAGCAGAGAAGCGGGGAGGCAGTGAGCGAGAAAAGGTGCACTATGGGCATTCTAACCAAGGACACTGAGACAGTTTATTGTGCCAGCCTGGCCAATGAACACAAGTGGGATTAATTGAAGGGTGGAGAGATAAATGGCTCGGTGAGCCTTGCCTTTCTTGTCTCTCGCTCTTTGATCATCGGACCAGTGTGCGGCTGCCTTGCTTGTTCTGTGCCTCAATGTACAGGCTTCACTACCTGTGGGACACCTAGCCTGTGAACTGTGTCTCTGTAAGTTGAGGTCCCTTTAAGACCACACAATTGGAATGTACATCTCTGGAGCTGGGGACTGACAGTTGGTGACCTGGCTGACAGTTGGTGACCTGCCTTGCTGTTTGCTGCCTGTGCTGGGATAGCCTAGCTCTCTCTCTCTACAGAGGACTACCTGACGGCCCTCAAGACTTGAAGGACTGCCAGTGTCTCACTACTCTCTCACGGGAGTGAGTCGTATTGAGCCATTGTACTGCTTTATAATTTAACTTTCATTTCTTGTATTATCTATCTATAATTTAACAGTTCATTTCTTGTGTTATATATCTAACTATCTTTATAAATATATATATAAAATTATCAGCAATCTGGTTTTATCTCTCTAGAGAACCCTGTCTAATACAGACACGGAGCCACGTGTGTAGGAACTTCTAGATGGAAAGCTGATTTACAACATGAGCTGTCACCCGACTCACAGTCACACAAACAAACAAAAAGGATCCCAGCCAAGAAAACTCTGCATGGTAGTTCTACTCTGGAGCACACACACACACACACACACACACACACACACACACACGCCACTTGATGCAGTGGTGACAGGCAAATGTCAGGGTGGGTGTGGGTTCATGTCTGTAGGTCCACCATCCTGCCCTTTCCCCTCAAACCCAAGCTTTGCAAGTCAGTTTGCAGACCAGTCTCAAGTTCTTGCAACCGTGTCCTTGGTAGTCAGCAGGTGACTCCCCACCTCCACGTGCATGCGTGCATGCGTGCATGCGTGCATGCGTACGCACTGCCTCCAGCCCGAGGCCCCTTCCAGCTCCTTCCATCCCCACTGCTCCAGTGCCTTCCTGTCCCTGACTCCACCTCCCCTAGTCCCATCACTTAACAGAGCAGAAATGGGGCTTGAAGAGTGAGGTGCCCTGCTCACCAGCTGTCCCAGTGAGGCGGGAACAGGGCTGGGGCCAAACCCCAATCCCCTGGCTCCTGACTCTGAATGGGTCTCTGCAGTGTCTGGTGTCGTTGCTCTTTAGCCTGGGCTGGTCCTGGGCCAAGGGAGGGGAGATGGCAGAAAGGGGCAGGAGTGAGCAAGAGAGATGGGGTGGGGAAACATTTAGGAGCATTTTTGGGCCCCCCCCATATGGTTGACCCTCCAACCGGTAGGTTTTACTCTTCAGTGCCCACTGGGGTGGGCAGGGCTGCTACCACCGGCTGCATTTCTTGGAGGAAAGTAGGGACACTCAGACACTGGGAGAGGTTAGCTAGCTTACCCGGGCCACCCAGCCTGTGGGCGCTACAGTCACCCCCCACTGCCACCTGACACCCACCCTCTGAGGGCTGCTAGACCGAGGCTGTCTGTACGGCAGTGTAAGCCAGTCCAGGACCTTGAGGCAGCTCTACTTCTAAGGGGAGGAGGGGAGGGTGAGGAAGGACTGAGGGGGGAATGGCATGGGGGATTTGGGTCAGGGAGCGCAGGAAGGACTGGTCCTTGAGGGCAGGACCCTGGAGCTGGCATCTCCCGCTGTGTGTGTGTGTGTGTGTGCATGTGTGAGTGTAGTGTGCTAGAGACTCCGGACTGGTTGGCCAGTGCTCTGCTGGGCATGGCCGGCTAGCAGAATGCCCACACTGTTGTTTGTGAGGTGCTGGCTGACCCGCCAGCACTGCCCGCTCCCTGGGCCGGCCTTGACTGACTCAGCCCTTAGGGTATGCTGGCTGATCTTGGACAAGCTGCCAGGCCTCTCTGAGCCTCAGTGACTTCCTGGCCAGACCTGGCTCACCACACCCTGCGCTGCTGAGATTGAGATAAAGCTCAGGTGCATGACAGGCATGATTCTGAGCCCCGAGCCTGGCGCCCAGGGGCGGCATGGAAGGCCCTTGGTGGCGGTGGCTTTGGCCATGAGCGGCGATAAAGAACTCTGTGCTTGTGTATGTACATGTGTGCACCTATGTGTCCGTGTGAGTGTGCCAGGCGAGTGAGTTCGGGGGCCAAGGGAAGGAAAGTGAAATAGGTGGTTATCTGAGGATGGAGAGCTTCTGCTGCAGAGAAAGTTGCTGTTGTGAGATGACCCCAGGGGTTACAGAGTAGAATGCCCCCAGGGGGTCCTTGCCTGTGAACTCCACGGAAAGGGCCGGCCAGGCCTTCACCCCATGCAAATCAGAAGTACAGAATCTGAAGTCTTAAAGTTCAGTGACTCAACTAGCATGTGACAGTGGCTCTAAGAGCTTGTTGGGGTGTCTAGCTGGTCAGCACTGGGCACGTGGGGGTGTGTGTGTGACCCATGACAGAGAACTCACCCTCAGAGGCTGCAAGAGAATGGCTGTCACAGAATCAAGTGCCCTGCAGGGTGTGGGGAGAAGGGCTACCTGCAGTGAATGCCTGCCTGCCAGGCCTGTGCCCTGCCTGGGGCCTGTGTGATAGGGGCTGGAAGCTTATTTCACAGGCAAGAAAAGCCAGGCTCAGAGAAAGACAGGCACCTGCCTGCAGCCTCCTGATGATGGGAAATCTGTCTGCCTTCTAAAGTTTATGCTCTTAATGCTTATTAACCCTTGAGACTTACCACCGAGAGAGAGGGAAAGAGGGGGAGAGAGGGAGAGTGTACCCAGCTCTTCAGCAGCTCTTTAGCCTTTGCTGCCAAGGGCTCCTCCCCGCCTGGGGCAGCAGCAGGCAGTCCAGGAGGGCTGCAGCCCAGGGCCATCCTGCTGCCCTGCTCCTGGGACTGGCTGTCCTCTCCAGCAGGGGTCCCATGGCAGTGGCCTGCCCGCCTGTCTCACCTCTTCTTGCTGGCCCTGCCTGCGTCCCCCTCCCTTTCCCTCCTCCCGACTAGGAGTCTAAAAGTCAGTGGCAGAGCCACCCAGAGGTGTCTTCGAGGCCACAGCCTTGCACGCTCTTGGGGGCAGTTTTCCTTTGCATGGCTGGGCGGGCCATGAGTCGGGATGCGGGTCTTGTCCCCAGAAGGAGGTCCCATCGTCAAGCCCTGGGACCCTGGCTGAGGTTTAGCAAAGGTGGGCTCCCAGCACGTGGAGCTGAGCATCTCGCCGCACGGGCCACGCCGTGAGTATCTGCAGCCTTGGTCAGCTGTAAGCCCGTCTCCTGCTTCCAGACAAGAGGCTCGGGCAAGGCTAGCTAATGAGGAACAGCAAAGGGTTTGCTTCTCCCATTGCCCGTGGGTTTTCTGAAGGCACGGACTTCTTAAAGACAGGGCCTGGCACACAGTCAGTGCTCAGTAAATGTTAGGCTGCTGCATCGATGGCTCTCCGACGTGCCCCTCAAAAGCGTCACTAGGAAGGGGGTGGGGGCGGGGTGCCTCTGACATGGTCAGGGTGGAAAAGTTACAAAATGACCGCAACATTTTGGTACAGCGTTTCAGCAGAAGTTTCTTCGTTCTCATGACAATAATCTTGTGGTTGTAACAACAAAAACCTTTCTGCAAGCCCAGCTCACGCGTGTCAGAGCAGGTACAGGGCTAAATCTCTATGCTAGTTTACTCTGTGGGCCTTCGAAGGCCCTGTGGCCAGAGCTGTCGTTGGTACCCAATGTCGCTGCCCGTGTTGTCATGGTTCCTGGTTTTGTTGGGGTTTCAGCTGCCACAGTGTGGTGATTAGTATTTGTGAGCCTGTACCAAGGGGGTTTCTGAGGATGATGTGGTAATTAAAGGAAAAGGAGACAAATTGCAAAAGGTCTCTGCTAATTACTAACGTGGAACTAGTAATTTAGTAATTCAATGCAGAATATATGAAACAATTTGTTGTTGGTAATCATATAATCTAAGAAACAATACGGCTGAGCAATTTATACTGATACCACCCATTATTCTTGATGAAAATGGGCAATAAACATTACAAAGGATTCTGAATGGTCTGGTGTGGGAGGGTGACATCACGAGTTACCACCTGGTGACACGAATCTTCTTGATGCCACTGATGTCCAGAATTGAGCAGTTTTAAGACTGTAGCTCTCTACAGGAACAGAAAGCCCTATCTTTCTCCCCTGGAATGGCTGGTGGTTTTGAACTGCTGACCTTGCTGTTAACAACCCAACTCATAACCACTACACCACCTGGGCTTCTTAAGCCATGATTATTATTTCATGTTTGCGAGGCAGACACTGCGACTCGGAGACGAAGAGTGCTGTGCCCAAAGCCCACAGCAGAGAACAGCAGAGTCAAACCCTCGTGCCTGCCTCTACCTAAAACCAAGTCGTCATCACTGTCTGGATCGGGACGACTGTTTCTTGAGCACCTGCTTTGTGCCAGGTATTCTAGAAAAGCAGGGGCTCATCTTTGATCAACACACCACGCCATTACTTTCTCCAGTGGGGTGTGTGTGTGTGAACTCTGCTCTGTCCAGAACCAGGGAGAGGCTCTCAGATGCAGCAGAGAGAGCAGCGAAGTCCCATCACCCAGCCTCTGTGGGGCATCAGGCTAGGTCCTGCCCAGCACTCTCTCAGCTGGGTGTCTACTCGCTGGGCACCACCCCCTGTTGCTGTGCCATATGGTGTTCAGGAAGGAAGTGAACACGGTCAGGTCTCCACAGCCAAAAACTCTGCTTCCTGCTCACCCCCTCCAGGAAGATTTCCCCAGTGACCCTCCCTCCCTTTGGAGGACACCCTCCCACCCACACCTTGAGATTGGGAACCTCATCCCAGAGAGCAGGAGGCTGCAGCAGGTGGGGACCTGGGCTCTTTAGGCCCCCTCTGCTGCTGTGGCCACCTTCAGCACATTCAGTCTTCCGCTGAGGCCAGTCTGGCATTCTGGGCTGTGAGTGCCAGGCCCCTGACTATTGGTCCCACATGGGGGCCACACCCAGCTAGGGGACAGAGGAGACTCTCCCAGGCCCCACTGCGGAGGAGCTCACTGCCCAGGAGGATAAGCCTGGATTCTGAGCCTGCTCATCTCTGGGGAAGGTCACATTTGAGATATTTTACCAGCACTAACGCGTAGGGATAAGGGCAAGGAGCCCTGGTGGCACCATTGTTAAGCACTGGCTAAGAGGTTGAAGTCAGACCTGGCGGCCTGCTCCCATGAAGCTTACAGCCTAGACGACCCAAGGCAACAGTTCTGCCTTGTCCCATGGGGTTGTTGAAAATCAACAGCCCCTAACCACAACCAGGATACCAAACCCACTCCCTTGGAGTCTTAGTGGCCCCGTAGGACAGGGGAGAACTACCCCTGGGCGACCCAAGACTGCAATCCCCAAGGGAACGGGCTGCTGTGCCTTTCTCTCATAGAGTGGCAGCTGGGGGTTCAGAACATCAGCCTCTCAGAAGCAGCCACCACTTTCCCATTACCTCCTTCCACCGTATGAGACGAGGCGTGTGAGCTGCCCTCAGACATAGCAGCTGAGGGTCAGTGAGGAACTGACCCATCTAAGGGAGGGATCTTGGAAACAGAGCCTTCCCTAGCCAAGCCAGCCTTCGGATGAGAGTGCAGCCCAGAGCAGCCCCCATGCCCCCCTGGCAGGCTGTGCCCAGGTTCCTGGCGCATAGAGACTGTGGGAGAGTAAGTGCTGAGTCTGGCAGTCGGGGCAGGGCTGTTAGGCAGCAGTCGTTGACCAATGTCGCCTACCTGTTTGGTGCCAGGCCCTCTGCTGTGCACACAGTCGTTCAAGATACATCCACAGAGGGCCACTGTGTGGCGTGGTGCAAACCAGAGGAGGGCTGTCCCCACGCTCAAAGACCTCCCAGGTGGAGCTGGGGAGGCCGACTTCCAAGGGGCCGTGTGAGCAGTGGCGGGGAGCTCTGCTCAGGCTGGAGAAGTCAGCAGAGGCTCCCCAGCGGAGAGGCCACCTGAGACAAAGCAGGAGAGCCTTCCAGACCACCACGGAACAGAAGGATACGACAGCACCTTAGGAATCAGTCGAGAAAAAGGCCAAGGCAGACTGAGGGGACTGCTCCTACATGAGGGACAAGGAGAGGCAGAATGTGGCACAAAGCTCGCTGGTGAGAAGGGAACCTGGCACAGGGGGGGCACACAGGTCCATCACATGTGCACAGAACGCCTGGGGCTGATCTGCAGGGCCTGAGGGAGCCGATGAGGGCTATAGGCCATGGAGGGGCATTGCTGGCAAGACTGCACCCAGACAATGGCAGCGAGTAGAAGATAACGTGGAAGGTCGAGTTGGAGCGCAGGAATCCCGGGAGGAAGAGGAGACACAGGCCCCGGGAAGAAATGACCAGGCGGGCTAGCAGAGGAAGGCTGCAGAGTCGATGGGCTTTGCAGATAAGAGGGGGTGACATGGCTGAGATGTGGGGTCTGATCAGCTAGGAGGAGGGGGAGGGAACGAGATGCGGGTGTAAGGAAGGGTTGCTGGTTTCCGTGGCTATGTCGTGTGGTTGTGCTTCTCACTAGGAGCGGGTGCAGGCGCCATGGACGGGTATAGGCTGGGCAGGGCAAGCTTGAAATGGTGCCAGAAGAGAGACTAGGAGGCAGATGCACTAGGAGGCCGGGGTCACTGGTTAGCCGAGGAAACCGAAAGTACACAGACCTGGTCAGGGACAGGCGTGAAGAGGAGAGGCATTTTCTTTGCAAAGGTGTTGAGGTGGGGGGGGGAGCACGAAGGGTTAGCATTTGGGCAGAGTCTGAGTGCAGGGATATACTGGGGGAGGGGGAGAACCTGCAGACTGAAAGGGACCCAGAGGACCCCAGGCCAGAGTCAGTCACCCACCTGCCGCGCATAGCTCAGCGCCTTGTCGTAGAGGGCGATGCCCGCGGCCAGTCCCTGCGCGCGCTCCTCCGGGTTGGCGCAGCCCACGTCGAAGCCGTGCGCGTAGCCCTGCTCCGCCAGGCAGCGCGCCGCGCGGAGCTCGGGGTCCCCGGGCGCCTCCGGGTCGGCCTGCAGGCCCATGAGAGCGGCCAGCTGGCCGGCGCACTCCTCTTCCTGCTGCTCTCGCCCCAGCCGCCCGTAGACGTGCGCCAAATTGGCCCAGGCGTTGAGGTTGCCCGGGTCGTCGCGGGCCACCTGGAGGAAGCGCGCGCGGGCCTCGTCCAGCTCCTCCAGGTAGAAGGCGAAGGCGCCCAGGAGGTGGAGCACGGCTGGGCGCTGCGGGGCGCTCGCCAGCTCCAGCTCCTGGCGCACGCCCTCCCGCTGCAGCTTCAGGTCCCGGGCGCGGAGCGGGGCCGGCGAGCGTGGCTCGAAATTCAGCTGCAGGGCCAGGTGGAAGTGGCCCGGGAGGTAGTCCAAGTCATCGACCAGGGCGTCCAGGTCGGCGGCCGCAGGCTCGGGTTCCGCCATGCTGCCCTGGAGGCCGCGGGAAGGCAGTGGGTGGGGGGCCCCCGGGAGCCCAGCTGGAGCTCGCGGGCCTATGCTGGGGCGTCCTTCGGCTCCGTGGCCCCTCCCGAGGGCGGGTGGGTCCGAGCGCCCAATGGGTGTTTCCGCTTTCGCTGCTCCGAGGCCTTGAGATGCCTGCGTGGCGTCGCGCAACCAGGCACTCCAGAAAAACAGGTGCGTTGACACACTGTGGCGCGAAGCCGGGCGCAGCTCGAAAGGCGTGTTTTCACTCTCCCTGCCCAGCAAACAAGGAAACTGCGGTTCTCCGAAGAGAAAGGTGCTGACCGCGTCTGGGGCGTGCCGAGCCAGGCCGCGAACCCGCAGCCAGTTCCTCTTCGGTGGACGCCACCCCACTGCGCAGGGTGCTGACTGGGAGAGCCAGGGCTAGTCCTGCCAGCATTGCTGCCGCTGGGGTCTGGCCATCCTTTCCCCTGAACTGGACCCGCAGCCTCCTTCCTCCGCACGGCGATTCTCCCTCAGGGCCCCGGGAGATAATAGGGTGACCCTGATAAGTATGGGGTGGGGTGGCTCACCTCCTCTCCCTTGGGCCCCATCCCACCCGGACACTACCCCTCGGTCCTCCTTTTCTGATGTTTGCCGCTCTTCTCTGAGGCTGGACTTAGCCTCCCTTCCCGCGAGGAGGCTGGCCCGCCCTTCCTGCTGCGGGGCTGCTTGATCCTCTAGATGTGGGGTTTGTAGCAGGTCTCCCTGCCCAATCCCTTCCGCTCTTCATTCCACCTGGGGCTGGGGCTCCTGAGATGCCTGCCGGCTGCTTCCGTCTTCTCGGGGAAAGACTGTCATCTTCAAAAGAGGAAATATAACCAATTAGTCTGCTTGGGAAAATATTTAACTTTAGTAGTGAAAATGTAAATTCGCGCAATACTCTGGTACCCACCCCACACACATACACCTGTCCATTTAAAAACATTGAATAATTTTCCAATGAAAAATCCTCAGGATACCTGGCTGGCAGTGATGAGGTGTTTCTGTGCTTGGGGGGAACGGGATGGGTTACCAGAAGGGCTGGCTTTTGATCATCTCTCAGATGAGGAGGAGTTGAGTGGGCGGGCTATTGGGTGGCATTCCAGCAAAGGGAACTGCATCTGAAAAGGCCTGGAGGTTGACCCATGAAAGGTTTGTCCTGGGGACGGAGCAGCCCTGTGGGTCTGGAGGTGACCGAGCATGAGGACCAGGTGGTAGGAGATGAGGGCAGGGTAAGGCCGGAATCCTGGCTCCCTTGATTTAACAGGTGGTTTCAGAGTGGATGGGGCGGGTACGCTTGCCCCACAGAGCTCTCAAACTTAATTACAAGTCTTGTATTCATGGTGCCATATCGGTTACAATCCACAAGGTGAGCAGTTCGAAGCTCCGGAGGAGTTAGATGGGCTTTCTACTCCCCATACAGAGTTACCGTCTCAGTAACGCACAGGGGCAGTTCTACCCTGTCCACTCTACAGAAGAGAAAACTAAGTCTCAGACAGGGAAGGCTACTTATCCTGGCCCCAGTATGAAGTCTAGGGCCACACAGCGAATATAAACAAAACCCAAATTACCAAATTCACTGCCCTCAGGTCAATGCCTGCTCATAGTGACGCTATAGAATGGAGTAGAGGTGCCGGCTAAATCAAGGGGTCACCAGCATCCCTCCAGGAGAGAAAGAAGTTGCTGTGAGAGGGAGGTTTGGGGCAGGACAGGCTGCCTTGCTGCCAAGCTGACTCACTCTGTCCTGCTCTGGCCGGTCTGACAGTCACAACACCCAGCCCTGAGCACCTTGGCCTACACCCCCTGGTCACTCCTCCAACAGCCCTGGAGCCAAAGGGCTCAGGTGGAGGAAAGAAGCAAAGTAGCCCCAGGAAGGCGTGGGCTGCCTGTACAGACCCCGGGCTGCTCTCAGGGTTTCCCTCCCCAGGACTTAGGAGTTCATAGTGCACACACCCGTGCCTCCCCAACACCTTAAACCAGCTCCTCCAGGAAGCCACAGTGCCTGTCACAGATGAGGACACTGAAGGCCGAAGCAGGTAGGTAATGTGTCTAAGGCCACCTGGGAGAAGCAACTGAGTCAGGATTCAAAGGTGAGTCCCTCTGAGACTTTATGCATTGCTGGTACACTGGACTAGATGAACTAATGGATGCCCCTGGCGTTCAACTAGGGAGCCCTTGTGATGTAGGGGTTATGCGTGGGTTGTGATCTGCAAGGTGGGTAGTTGGAACCCCCCAGTGACTCCTTGCGATAGATAGGATTTTCTACCCCCTTCAACAGTGACAGTCTTAGGAAGTCACGGGGCACTTCGATTCTGCCCTGTGGGGTCGCTAGATGAATTAGTGTTGGCTCGATGGCAGAGAGCTTGAGTTTCTTGAGTCATTCGACTAATTCAGCAAGTATTTATTGAGTACCAGACCCTAGGGCAGTGGTTCTCACCCTTCCTAATGCCTCGACCCTTTCATACAGTTCCTCATGTTGTGGTGAACCCCCAACCATAAACTTATTTTCGTTGCTATTTAATAACTGTAATTTTGCCACTCTTATGAATCAGGCAACCCTGTGAAAGGGTCCTTCAACCCCTAAAGGGGTCGTGAGCCACAGGTTGAGAACCGCTGCCCTAGGGACACACACACACACACACACACACACACACACACACAAGCAAATTAGACTTAAGCTCTACTCTCCCGTGTTCTAGCAGATCCCTCTCCAAGGGTCAGGAATGGCTTCTTAATGAGCACTTACTGTGTTGCCCCAAGCACCTGACCTAAGTGATCTCACTTAATCCTCACAGTAAACTGCAGAACTGGAATCCTGAGCTCCATAGACTCGGAGAAAGGGCAGCACCTCAGTTTGGATAACTGCGGATTCCTTTCTGTGTGAGTCCCCGAGGACTGCCCCCTCTGACCACCCGATTAGTGGTGCCTCTCTGCCATTCGTGCGCCCACCAGATCTAGAGTCCGGGAGTAGAGCTCCCATTGTGCTGGGTCTGTCTTCTCAGCAGGGTATTTCTGGGAGTCGGCGGGGGAGGAGCAGTTGGAAGGAGCCTCCCTGTCCTCCTGGTCCACCTCCAGGACTGACTGGATGCAGGACCCCAGGCAAGCCTCGCCTCTCTCTGACTTGAGTCTTGTCACCACCAAGTGGGGTGAGGCCCTCTGCAGACCCCCTGTAAGGATCCCAGATAGCACCGTGGTTAAGGGCACTGCTGTTAACCCAAAGGTTTCCGCTCAAACTCACCTACGGCGTCAGGGGAGGATGGCGTGCACGGGGCAGTCTGTTTGCTTCCCGGGCTGCCGCAGTGCAAACGCTGTAAGGTCCCAACGATGGGGCACACCGAGGGCACGCAGCAATGCCATCATAAGGCCCTGGAGAAGACCAAAGGAGGCCACGGAGCTATTAGATGATCTCGTAGCAGGACAGCACAGGGGGGGGGGCGGGGGGGGCGGGCGGGAGGGAGCAAAAGGTAAAGGTGTCAGAGAGCTGAGCATGGCCCTGTAGGGTATATGCCTTCAAAGTCCACTGGCGGCAATGTGGCATTTGGGGTGGCGCAGGGCCCGGCAGCTTTTCTCTCTGTTGTTCACAGGATTGCTGTGAGCTGGAACCGGCTGGGTCAGAGGCCGCTCTCATAGGCCTGTTCACAGTCTGTGGTCATTGCTTCTGCCATTTAGACCTCAGGGCCGGAGCCACATCCGAGTCCCAGTCACTCCACACAGGGCTGCCCAGAGAGAGAGAGAGAGAATGAATGCAGGGGGTAGGGGTGCAAAGGGTGCCTACAGGATGAATGAGACTCTGTAGCAGGTACATAATTTCCTGACTACTTGAGTGAAGGGGTGGAGTCTAGCCTGTCAATCAGGTCATAGCCAGTGAGGCCTCTGTGTGGGCATGGCCTTCTGAGGTTTCTGGGAACTCCTGCTTTTCTCCCTGGGGGCAAGAGACACACACTCTCTCTCTCTACACACTCCCTGTGAGACATCCCTGTGGAGAAGACACAGGGAGAGAGGCTGATAGAGCCAGAGCCCTGGAGCTGGAGGAGTCACATGAAGACCCACACTAGCACTGAGATGCTTCCACTGCCACTGGATCCACAAGACTTTCCACCCACTGGCCTGTGAGCTTCCTACAATTGGCGTCATTGCATTTGTTGTGAGTCTGAAGAGGAATTGATAGACTGGTATTGGACTTATGGGTTAATATTGGACTGATTGACTTGATCTGGACTGGGCTGGGATGTTTTCTTACGATACAATTGCTCCTTGATATAAAGTTCTCTCTCTCACACACGAGCCTCCTTGGATTTGTTTCTCTAGTCTGCCCAGACGAACACAAACTCCATCTCTGGAGCCTGCCCCCTCCTTCTCACTAGCCTCTGCTCTTCCAAACTCACTCCCCAAAGTGGAGGCTTCCTGAAGCCCTCTTTTTCAGAGAGCAAGTCTGCCCTCTCTGTGTGCCTGCTTCCCCATCAGTATAAGGTGGACCCGGAGAAGCATTTGCTGGCCCTGGGTCCCACCAGGCCCCACGTTGGGCGCTGGGTTGAAGAGAGGAATCTACCCGGCTCAACAAAGGGGTCTGCAGACCACATGGCATCCCTATGAAACCCCGTGTGCAGGGGTCGGGAATGGGTGGGGCTTCTGTGGTCAGGCAGCACTGAAAATGTGCGAGGAAAACTGACAAAATCAGCCGAAGGACCAGCTGAGAGGCCGAGCCTGCCGCCGCCACCCGCCCCGCGCACTGAGGTCTACAAGCCCTAAGGCGGGGCGCACTGTTCTGGGGGGCCAGCGGATCACAAGACCCCGTTGCCTGGCAGCGCGGTGGCGACCAGCGGAGGGTCCAGGCTGGAGCCTGGGCGTGGGACGGGGAGCGAGGCGGCGCTCCCTCGGGCCCTCAGGGACTGGAGTGGGGTCTCGCGATGGCCACCAAGTGGTTTAGCGGAGCACCCTTCGGGGTACAGAGCGCCAGGTGGGGCTGGGCCCGGGGCTGGGGACTAGGCGCTGGGCTGGGTCCTGAGAGCTCCACTACCTCTGGGCCCTCCCTCACCTCTGGCGCAAGCTCCGCCCAAGCTCAGATAACCCACTTGGGGCTGGAGCCCGCAAGGGGGCGAGGGGTGGGGGTGGGGCGTGACACACAGAGAAGTGGTTTTTTTTCGGAGTCCTTCATGTAAAGCCATTGCCAGAGCACATGCTGTGGGCTGGTCCGGGAGAGGTCCAGAGGTCCTGGGTCCACAAGCTAAGGGCACAGGGGAGAGGAGTGGGGAGCGGAAAGCCTACTGTGTGTGGGACAGTTCTAGGGTCTGGGGGACAACAGTGACTGAACAGCAGAACTCTGTCCTTGGCCTTGGGCGTCTGCACTCCTGCGAGGAAGTGAGTCAGGGTAGGACACAGGCAGACCAGGAACAAAGGGAATGCCTAGTTCTGACAAGGGCCCTTGGGAGCCAGGGCTGTCTGAGTGCTGGAGTGGGAAGGGACTGTCCTGAGGAGGGTGACTTTTGAGCAAAAGCTTAGGGGGTAGGGTGGGCCGGTCCAGGTAGGAATATCTAATTAGGGGAACTGGCAGGGACCACCGCCTTGAAGGGGGGACACCCTAGGAAAGATTCACAATGAAAACTCCGTCATCTTTTTGGGGCCCTGATGCCAAGTCCCCTACCCCTGAGCAACCAACTCTCCCCCTCCCCAGAACTGCCCACGCCAGGGTCCGGGGTGCACTGGGGGGCAGCAGTGGATGCTCATGGGCCCTTCTTTTCTGCGTAGGTTCGATGCCTGTGCTGTGAACTCCAATAGGAAGAAGTCTACGACCTTCACGCAGGCTGCACCCTCCAGGCTTCATTCTGTGGACAAGGTGAGTCTGCATGGGGGGCCTGGACCCTGGTCCCCATGTGTCTCCCCACCCCGGTGGGCACCCTTAGTCAGAGCGTGTTTCCTAAGTGCAGGACCAGAGCACTGCCTTGGAAGAAAGACCCCGTGATTGGCTGCCCTCTGGCTCTTTACACACGAGGTGGCCGTTAGACCCGGGTTCTGCTCCTAGCTCTTCCACCCACCAGCTGGGCTCTTGAGCAAGTTTCCCGAGTGCCCGAGGTGTGATGAGCAAGGGAGATGCCCCAGGGAAGCCGCAGGAGTAGAACTAAGGGAGCCTAGCACTGCATAGCAGTTGCTACTATGAGAGACATTTCCCACTAAGCCCCTTGGGGCCAGGCCTGAGGTCGGGGACAGCAGGGGACGCTGTTCCTGTACCTCCGGATGGGGGAGGCAGCTAGGGGCGACTTGCTGTGTGGGTGGACTAGGTGGGTGTGGTGTGGCTGATGCGGTCCTCACAGTGCATTGGCTCAGTCCCACATAGGACCTGGCACCTACGGCTCCAAGGAGACCTGCTTCAGCAAGAAGAAGCTGAGCAGGGAGGTGGGCACAGGCTGGGCCAAGGCCCAGGAAGCCACCCGGCTGACCCAGCTCCCCCACTTCCAGTACCAGGCCATCATGAGAGAGAAGCAGCTACAGGTGAGGCCCCGGGGCCGCTTCCCTCCCCCTCCAGAGGTCAGGTTCCTCTCTGGTTGGAGTTGTTTCCAGTGTGGCCTTCCGGGGCCTCCAGTCCAGGTGGGGCTCATCCTTGGGGGAGTATCATCCTCCTCCCGCGTCTTCCCTGTGCTGACCTCTCAACATGCCTCAACATGACCTCTCTTCTCTTGGGGACAGGAGAAAAAGCTGGGGCCCGGCTCCTACAACTTCACAGACTTCTTGGAAGAGCTGCAGCAGAAGCCCAGCAGTAACCGGGGGCTGCTCAGCTCCGGGGAGGCCCGCTTCCGAGGATTCATTGGGGTACGTGTGGTCCCCACCAGCCGCCACTCTGCGGGGCAGATCTCCCGGGCGGGGCTTTTTCTTGGCTTGCTCTCCTCTCCAGACCTGCACAGGCTGTCTTCCGGGCCCTCACTTCACCTGGGGTCCAACAGGATGAGGATAAGGTCTCTGCCTCTCTGGAGCCAGCGGGCATCCTTGTGATCCAGGCGAGAGTGTTCGGAACTGAAGGCACAGTAACCAGGGCTGTGAGGAGAGAGGAGACAAGGGATAGGGAGATGACAGCAATCCATAGAGAGTGGTCTGGGAAGGCTTCCTTGGGGAGGTGGCATTTGAACAAAGACACGTAGCATAGGGCTCTGCAGGCTTGTGGTGTGGACTGCTGGGGGAGAATTCCAGGCAGCAGGCTGAGCAAGGGTTAGACCAATAGGCAGGAGGCAGTGTGGCTGGAGAGGAGGGAGTGGTTGAGAGGAGTCATGAGGATCTTGTCACTAAATCAGGGCTTAAGGGGGTGGGGCTTGACAAGTGGAGGACTCACTTTACAGTTTTAGAACACCCTGGTTGTAGAGGTGCAGGCCAGTAGGCTGGATGGCAGTAGGAGGCTGCAGGGGAAGCGCTGTGGTGGGAATGAGTGCCCCTCGTGGGGAGGATGCTGAGGTCAAACGCATGAGGTCATTATAGAGATAGCAGGAGCCACGCCCACACCCAAGCGAGCTGTGCCCTCCTCCTCTCTTGCCTTCACCCACCTCCTCTTTCCTCAAGCACTCTGCAGCTTGCACTCTGTCCTCCCCCACTCCTCTATGCATCATGCGCTCTGGAGTCTGGCTTTACTCCGGCAGCCCCCTCCTTCAAAGGGAACTCACATTCATTTCTAAACTCCCAGCTCCAAGGTCCCTCCCTCCAGGAACCCTTCCTGACCTCCTGCAGGGTAACACCTCCCCTTCCCAGGAATCCTTCCTGTGGGAGTGTAAGTAGTCCTGCTTCCACAGGGTACATCAGCTCCTGAGCACAACCATCTGCCTGGCCCCCTAACTACAGAATTCTCAGGGCCTTGCATTTCTCGAGCTGAAAGAACTGAAAAAGGGGAAAAGAAATTAAGTCTTGGGTTTCAATATTGAAGGATCCTTGACCATCAACGGAAGATGGAAAGAATATGCAGTCACTGGACCAAAAAGAATTGGTTGACATCCAGTCATTTCAAGAGGTTATCACCTGACCAAGCACTGATGGTATTGAAAGAAGAAGTCCAAGCCACACTGAAGTCATTGGCGAAGAACAAGGTTAAGTCGGTGCTCACTCGTGGTCACAGAGCGATTGCGTGGCAGAAGCAGGATCTGAACCCAAGGACTGTTTTTGGATTTTGTTCTTTTGCAGCGTGTAGAGGCCAGGATCGAAGGTCGGGGCTCAGGCCAGCATCTAATGGCAGAGGCAGGGAGGACAAGTTGAAGCTGCCTGTTGTCCTCTTGTGTGCCCGCCATCCAGCCCTGGGCATCTGGGAGTGTTTGCTGAATGCATGCAGGGAACAGTTGGTGGTGAAGGGCAGGCCTGAACACTGCCAGGGCTTGTTTCTCTCTCCTGGCTGCCTCTCCTCCTGTCCCCACACCTGCTCCTGCAGTGACCTCATCTGGGCCCCTGTCCTGGGCTCAGGGCTAAACAGATCAAGGAAGCACAGAGGGTGCAGAAGGCAGCCCTGGGGGTGGGTGGTGGGTGCTCACAGTCCAAGGTCTGCTTTTCTCTATTGTCATCTCGTCCTGAGACCTGGGCTGGGAAGCTAATGCACTACTGTAGGTCAGGAAATGCCCCCTGGGGCATTTCCAGGGGACATACTCAGGACCACCCCATAGCCTCTGGTGCCTCAGGTTCCAAGAGTCCTTTCCCAGAGAGCACTGGCTTCTCCACCCCTCAGTGACCCTGAATCCCAATAGCCTCTGACAGAAGGCAATGCCAGCCCTTTGGTTTCCAAGCCATGCCCCCTGCCCACCACTCTTGCCCAGCCAGGTGGATCTGGTGCACATGGCTCAGAATGGGGCTAACCCCTTCAGCCAGCCTTTGGTTCCTGCCATCACACCTCTGTCTGGCCCAGCCCAGCTTGTCTCTACCCACCGGGCCACCCTCCCCACACCCATCCCTAGCTCCTTCTCACTTTCCAAGGCCCAATTAAAAAAAAAAAAAGAAACTTATGAATCATGATCCCTCCATTCTCACCCTCCCTCCAGAATTGACCACTCTTCTGCATCCCCACAGCGTCGAGCTTAACATTCTGGCCAACATAGCAGGCTTTCCCATGAGCCCCCTGTGCTACCAAACCAGAAGGTTTTGTAGAAGAAATGCGAGTATTTGGACAAAGCATTGGGTTACAGGCTTTGAGCTCCCCAAACCTAAAGCAGCTGCTCTTGCCCCTTTGTTATCAGCCTCTCTCCAACCCTGCAGGCTGAGGGCCCTGCCTGGCACTCATCATTGCTCTCTCACCCCAGTGCCTGCATCATGCCTAGGGCACAGTTTGATTGTCTCTTAGGGTTTCTGAGACTGCCTGAGGCCTTCTGTTCCCATAGAGTGACAGTCTTGGAAACCCACAGGGGTAGTTCTACCCTGTCCTACAGGGCTGCTGTGAGTGGGAATCCACTTGATGGCAGTGGGTTTGGTTTGGGTTCTGGTTCATCTGTACAGGACCAGACAACCCCATCTTTGGCCGGTGGAGTGGCTGGTGGGTTTGAACTGCCGACTTTTCGGTTAGCAGCACAATGGAGAATCCAGAAGGACGGGGGTCTTTGGTGTGGTGGCCTAGTGCTGCCCCCTTTTCCAGAGGTGGGATTTTGGCCTCTCAGTTTACCGCTCTGTGAATCGGTGTCCCAATCTCTTAAGTGGGTGCGCCTGGGTGGCCCGAATGGTTGATGCCTTTGCCAGAGCTATGTAACCAGAGGGGAGGAGGTCCCCTTCACTCAGGGGTGCCTGTGCCGAAAGGCCTGGCATGCCACTGAAAAGCCTGTGGAACACAGGGGTTGCCAGGAGCTAGACCAACTTGGCCACTCGGTGCCGACTTCCTGGCTTTGGAGTAGCTGTACAGAGTGAGGACACACCTTCTCAAACTGCTCTTAGCCCCCCCTGCAACCCCCAAGTCCTGGAAGAGCCTTTTCTCCCAGAGGGGACCCCTCCCTGCAGAGCTTCCAACCAGGCACCCACATGCGGCCGGCTAAGGACATTTATCTGGCCTGCCGAGTGTTTTTGCCCCGTTTGATTTTTTACTTTAAAATAAGATATGTGCAATGTGCATAGGAATTTGTTCATAGTTTTAATTTTTTTAACTATTGTCTGGCCCTCCAACGGGTCTGAGGGACAGTGAACTGGCCCCCTGTTTAAAAAGTTTGAGGACCCCTGTTCCAGTCTTATCCAGTTCCAGGCTGGGTCTTTAGGCTGCTTCCCCAGCAGCACCCTGTGCTCAGACTGAGCCATCCGCGGAGCGGCAGCGCCCTCGTGTGGCTACGAGGTGCAGGACATCTACAGCAGGGGTCCTTCGCTGGGGTCTCTCCTCACTCATCTACATTGCCTGGTAGCTCTTCTTTCGCCCTGTAGAAGAACACACTTCTGACCCTATAGCAGTCGAGGCCCGGGGGTGATTCTAGCCACAGTCCTCCTGGCCCACTCCCCGGTCAGCCAGCCACCCCATAGGACCCCTGGTGTGCACTGGTTAACACACCTGGCTGCTAACCAAAAGGCCACCCTCCCTGCTGGACCCTCCAGCTGCTGAGGGAACAAGACGGGGCAGTTTGATTCTGTGAAGATTGATGGCCTTGGGGTCCCGGGGGGATGTCCCTCTCTGTCCCAAGGTATCCGTGAGTCTGCAGTGACTTGTTGGCAGTAGGGTTTGTTGCTTTGTTGTTGTTGTTGCCAGGCACTGTGCAGGGGAACTTGCATATATTATTTAACTTCATGACAAGCCTCACTGTTAGATGCTAGGAAGATTTGATATTTACAAGACCTCTTTTGAGTGTTCCTTTGAGGACTAAGGTGCGCCTGACCCAAGCCACGCTCTTCTCCATTGCCTCCTACGCGTGTGAAAGCTGGACACTGAACAAAGAAGAATCGATATGTTTGTACTGTGGTGCTGGAGAAGAACATTGGAAGTACTATGGACTGCTAAAAGGACAAACAGGTCTGTCTTGGAAGAAGTCAGGCCAGAGTGCTCCTTAGAGGCAAGGATGGTGAGACTTCGTCTTACATACTTAGGACATGCTGTCAGGAGAGACCAGTCCCTGGAGAAGGACATCATGCTTGGTCAAGGGGAGGGGCAGAAAAGTAGAGGAGGATCTTCAAGGATGGGCACTGTGACTGCCACAAGGCATGGGGACGATAGGGTGGACGGTGCAGTACCGGGCAGTGTTTCATCCTGCTGTGCACAGGGTCACTGTGGCAGTTCCATAGTCTGGTGTCCACTTGTGAAGGAATGGAGTCTAGCCTGTCAATCAGGTCGCAGCTTGGTGAGCTCATTTGGAGGCATCACGGAAATAAATAGCTCACTGGAGGCCAGATATACAGAGACTCTGCTTCATCTTCCTGCTGACAAGACTCATGGAGCTAGGCTAGAGCCCTGGAGCTAGAGGAGCCACATGGAGACCCCTGCCAGCATTGAGATGCTCCCACTGCCACTAGATCCACAAGACTTTCTACCCACTTGCCTGTGATCTTTCTTCCTGCATTGGGTATCGTTGCATGTCCTGCGTGAGTCTGAAGAAGAATTTATCACCTGGTCATGGACATATGAGCTAACATTGGACTTATGGACTTGATCTGGACTGGCCTGGGATGTTTTCTCAAAATTCAGCTGCTCTTGTATGTACAGCTCTTTCTCATACACATGCGAGTGTCTGTGGATTTGTTTCTCTGGTTCACCCTGACTAACACAATCACTAGGGGTCAGAACCGACTCGATGGCATCGAACGACAATGTTTAATTTCACCCTCATGACCCCGCAGGGAAGTATTACAATGCCCACGTTAGCATGCAGACCACAGACGCAGAAAGAGTCCTGATGTGCAGAGTCAGGCCTGACACCCAGGACCCCACAGCTTCCTGGTTCCCAGCACGGTCCACAGCATAGGGAGAGAGCCACTTGTGGGAGAGCAGGACCTGGATGTGGGGCCCGAAGGCTGGCATGGCCCCTGGGGGAGGGGGGTCAGGAACGAAGCCTTCTTTGAGCTGACACTGCAGGGTTTGTGACATCCCCAAGGTCTGTGATAGCGGGAAGGCCCTGCCGACAGGAGCGGCAGAAGCATAGGAAGGCAAGGAGGCTGGACAGAATTGCCTGGTTTGGGGACAGGGAGGAGCCCACTCTGGCCGAAGGGTAGCATGGAAGAAGGGAGCTGTAGGAGCTTCACTGGCCCCACCCCTGGCCCCGGTGAGGAGGCTGAGCTGGGAACCCATGGCCAGGGCCACACTGGAGGCTCACAGCCCACAGTGCCTTGCACTGGGAGACAGTGTGCAGACACCTGCTTGCTCCCCTCCCAGGCCAGGCATCCAGGTATCTCTCCCTCACTTGCCATTGGTTCCAGGGATGGGACTAATGACCTTTCTGTCCCCCTCCCTCTCCAGAACTACTACCCAGGCCCTGGGAATTATGGAGAGAGGGGCAACCCGTACAAGAAGCTGGAGGAGAGTGCGTGGAACCGAGGCCATTCTGAGGGTCTCATGTGCAGGATGTCCAACAAGCCACGGCCCCTGGAGAATCAGGTACCCCACCCCCACCCTTGAAAAGCCTTGGCCATCTTCCCAAGGCCAACGGGGAAACCAGGACCCCCAAGAGGGCTCTGAGCTCCTCCCAGCAGCTCTCCCTGCAGGCGCGGTCATCTCTGCTGTTCCCTAGGGAAGTGGTCTGGCACCAGGGACGTACTTCCTCAAAAGTGGCATTGAGACGTACCTGGCACACAAAGTCAGTGCCCGCGGCCCTTATGACACCTTCTCTGGCGACCGGGCCAAGCCGCCACCTTATGGACATTACTCTGTGCAGGTGGGTCCTGGGGCCAGGGGGGTGAGAGGGGCCCTTCCCCAGCAGAATGACGCTGCTGAGAAGATTTGGAATGTACCGATTCTCCCCATTGTAGGGAAACGGAGGCAGGCCACATTGTTGGTCATAGGCAGAGTTGGGATTTGAACCCTGGCAAGTCTGTCTGAAGGGAGCCCTGGGAGTGCAGAGGTTAAGCGTTGGCTGATTAGCCAAAAGATCAGTGGTTCGAACCCACTAGCTGCTCAGCGGAAGAACGATGGGCTGTCTGCTTTCATTAGCCTTTCAGCCGCAGGACCCCCGGGAGCAATTCTCCTCTGCCCTGCAGGGTGGCTGTGGGTCTGAATGGACTCTGGGCCAGGGGGTGGTTGGCTGGAAAGTGTCTGACTTCCCAGTAGACACCTCTCCTGTGATGAGCGTCCACTATGCAGACCCCACTCACCCATGGTGGCAGGGCTGCCCGGGGACCAGCCTCGAGGCCTGTGGGGACTTCGACAGAGCAGCTCTGCCCGGGCATCCTGAGCCCAGCGATGCTGGTCGGGAGAGTGACACGGCTATGGGAGCCCTACCAACTCCCTGGGCTCTGCCTTCTTCCCGCTCACTGTCGTTAGACCCAATTACTTGTCTAAGACAAAGTTAGGGTTCTCTCCGTCTCTACTGTGCCTGAGGCGGCACGGACAGTCAATGGTAGGCCTACTGTGCTGGGTGTCTAGAGAAACAAATCCAGTGACGCTCGTCTCTGTGGAAGAAAGAGCTTTATATCAAGAAGGTGGCACCCGCACATTCCACCTCAAGTCCCTAAGTCTGAGACCCTCCTGAGACTCACACAGCTGCAGGCCAATGAGGCGGGACGGTGAGCCGGGAGCAGGAAGACCACAGGCCGGTGGGTGCGGAGTCACGTGGACCTGAGGTTGGAGGGAACGCAGCAGGGTGACGATAGCTCCCAGGTTGGTCCCCAGGGTCGGCAGCCCACAGGGGGCCACTCCTGCAGGCAGACCCAGAGTTCCCGCCAGGATGAAGGGGGGAGGCCGCAGAGAGGAGGGGTCCCTTGTGTCTCTCCCCAAGAGGCATCATCAGGTAAGACCTGGCTGACAGGCTGGACGCCACCCTTCCGCTCTCCTCCAAGGTCAAGCTCACGACCAGGGTGACTAACCTAGAGGTTGGTGGTCTGAATCCTTGGAGGGGTGCCTTGGGAGACAGGCCTGGGGGCTGCTTTGCAAAGGTCACAGCTTTGAAAACCCCATGGGAGGTCGCTGTGCTGCTGGGGTGTGGGGAGCCCTCCCGTGAGAGAGTCGGTGTGAAGGCAGCTGGTCCTGTACCCCAGAGCCGTCCGGTAGGCCGGATGCCAGCCCAGCTCAGGGGGGGTGGTCGGGAGCCCCTTCTCGCTGTTCCCTGGTTGCTGTGGGGTCAAGTGCGTGGGCTCCTGGCTTTCCTGGCTGGACAGAGCTCTTTCTCTCTGCCTGCTTTTCAGAAAAAAAAGCCCAGGGAGCTGGCACATTTCAAGAGCTTCGTGGAAGACTTGAACTCACACCACAATAAGAAGCGCGGCGTGTTTTCAAAACTTCCCCGGAACCCCAAAATGCCTTCGGAGAGGATTTACTGGTCTACCCTTAGCCAGTGCCCCCGAACACTGGTCAGTCTTCCCCACCGCCTGCCTCCTCTCTTGGAAGGTGCTCTTTTGCGCGCACGTGTGTCTGTGTGCGTGCGTGCGTGTGTTGGGGAGGTCCTTAGGGGGAGTAGGAATCAGATTCACCTGGTTTCCAGGCCTGGTCTTGCATTTACCAGCCGCCCTGGCTAAACTTGAGCTGCCTGGGGATATTGACTCTCGCTTTCCGAGGGATAGCCTTGGAGGAAGGCTTGGGCGAGCTGTGGGGTGAGGGAGGAAGTATGGTTTCGAGGGCCCCACTTCAAACTCGCCCGGGCTCACTCCCAGCACGCTGTGCTTGGCCACCTCTCCGCAGGCCGGTCCTCCCAGTGATGTGCGTGTCCTCTTCGCCAAGTGGCTGCTTTCAGAAGCACAGGTCCACTCCACACAGCCGTCTCCAGCGGTCTCCGCTGCGCCACTTCGACGCCAGGCACAGGGGCCAGCTGAGAAGGCAATGGCGTCTGTCTCATGGAGTCCTAAGGGATGGTCTTGGTAGTGTTTTCTCAAAGCACCCAGGACCATCACGGGGGCTTCTTATGACGAAGTTTTAAGAAAGTTGAAAATGGCCATCGTGAGCCCGAGACCAGGAAAGTCCCACTGAGGGATTTCCCCACCACAACAATGCCCCACGCATTCCCCCCCGGGGAGCAGGGAATTCCTTCAGTGTTTTGTGGGGGAACCTCCCCCATCCACCCTCCAGCCCTGAGCTTACCCACTCAGACTTCTCTTTCTTTCCCTAACCCAAAACAATTTAGAAAGGAACGCGAGCTAGGTTCCCAGGGTGCCTTCAGGGAAGGGTTGGTGCCGTGAGACACGGCCTTCAGAGGCACGTAGAACCTGGATGGAGGGTTTGTCGAGAAAAAACGAGCTCTGCCCTTTAGTCTCAAAAGCAAACTCAATGTCCTCGAGTCAAGGCTGACTCGGAACAGCCCTGTAGGACAGGGTAGAACTGCCCCTGTGAGTTTCTGAGACGAGCTCTTTAGGGTAGAAAGCCTCCTCTTCCTCCCACTGAGTGGCTGGTGGTTTCGAACTGCCGACCCTGTGGTTAAAACCCAATGCGTACCTACCACGCTACCTATGAGCACCACACATTGATGTTTCTGCTTAATAAGGCTCTATGATCTGGTGACACTGCTTTGTGACCTACCCTCGTACTTCCGGACGTACCTCCTCAGGCCTTGGAAACCTTATGGAGCTCAGGTGACATACTTGTGACCCACCTGGGTCCCTGTGACTGGACTCGGTGCCATAGTGACAGATGTGATGCTCTTGAAGCTTGCATCATCTCAGGAAAGTGCCTGCGATCCAGGAAGTGCTCAGCCAGCGCTGTTATCCATACCCTCCCCTGCCCCCCACCCTGTCTCCCCACCTCACCTCACACACACCACCCCTCCCGGAGGAGCACTGGAGAAAGGGCACTGGGAAAACTGGGTGAGGGAGCCCACCCCAACCGAGGAACTGGCCATCTGTCTGCTCTGTTCCAGGGGCCGTGACGTGGCTTCAGGCCCCAGGGACTCCCAGGAAGGAGGTGGTGGCAGCCAGGGGTCTGCGTGGTAGGCTGTGGCTTCTAGCAGCTTCCCAAGGGAGGGCACAGCTGGGGACTCAGGACTGAGCCATTGTGACTAGGTGCCGCAGGCGGTGTCAGTCCCGACTCAGAGTGACCCTGTGCACCACAGACAGAACCACTGCCTGGTCCTGCGCCGTCCTCCCCGGTGTCCCTGAGCCAGAGCCCACTGTGGCATCCAGCCCCTCGAGGACCTTTCTCTGGTTCTCTGCCCCTCTCCGGGGTGAGGAAGGCCCGTGGCGCGGGGAGCGCCACCGTTTCTTCATAGCACCTTCCAAACCTGCGAAGGCCGAGTTAGCCCTCGTATTTCCTAATGTGTGGAGAGTGGAGGATTGCAGCCCCAGGCAGGTTAAACTTTACTTAAGACCCTGTCACTTGATCTCTCTTTTTGACCCATGTTAAGGTTGTTCTCCTTTGTTTCTGCTTTCTTTTTGAATGTGGCTTTTCTCGGTTTTACTTTGAAACGTTTTACTCTGTCAATTTCTTTTGAGGGGAGGGGTATATTTTCCTGTCTGAAATCCAGGATAGGTCAATGTATGGAGCCTGGAACTGGATTTAATGGTTTCTTGGGGGTACGGCAGGGGAGATTGAGGGGCATTGGGGAGCTAAGAACGACGATTCAAGAAGGGAGCGTGTTCTAAAATTGTGGTGGTGATTGTATAACTCTTCCCGATAGACTGGACTATTGAATTGCTAATAATACTGGACTATTGTATGCTAATAAAGCTGCTTAAAAATAAAATAGAAGGCAAATAAAAGTACCCAATTGGGGCTTACAAAAACAGAAAAGAAAGTTTAAAAAGCACACGATGCAGAGATGGGCCGTCGTTTTCCCTGGCTTCCCAGCAGGGGGTAGAGAAGCTGCACATCCAGCTTCAAAGCCAGTGTGCCCTCCACTCAGACTGGAGGGTGGAGCATCTCTCCAGGCCCTGCCAGCCCAGGAGGAGGCTGGGGAACCTGGTGGGAGATCAGGATGATGAGTCAGTGTTAGAATGGGTGGCCTTACAGGGCTCCTTCACCAGGGAAGGATGCCTGGGAGATAGCTGGGCACCTCCCACCACCCCTGGGGCCAGGTCTAGGGCTGCCAAATGGGTGAGGTCTGCTGCCAAGAGCCCCCATCACTTGTTCTGGCTCCAGGTGGGGCTGGCCACCCCCCATTCCTCTAGACTTCAGCAGCTACACTTTCTCCTAGGCCACATCTGGTCCCGGAACCTGGGTTCAGCAAGAGGCAGAGCAGAAACATGTCAACAGGCCACCATTCCTGATGTCCTCGAAGCGGATGGGCACTAAGTCCTACCAGATCCTTATGGGGAGCTGGGTGAGTGGTGCTGCCCAGGTGGGGAAGGGCAGCGGGTACACGGTGGTAGAAAGGGGTTCTACTCCCCTGTCTACAGACAGCCCCGACCCCTTCTTGCCTTCCTGAAACTGATGCTCAGCGTAAGCCTGGATCCTGTCTTTTCCCCCAAGGCAGCTGACCCCCTGCCTTCACTCATTTATTTCTCCAAGGCAGTGCCTCCCGAGAGGTTTGTTGAGACACAGATGGCTGGCCCAGGAGCTTCCGATGCCGCGGGCAGGCGTGGAGCCTGGGACCAGCTGGTGGTGCTGCGGCTGTGCCCGGGCCTGCTTCTTGAGAGGCACATGGTGCCTGGCATCAGCTCCACTTTCCCTGGGGATAATCTCCCTTCCTTCTCACGTGGCTTCTGTCTTGGGCCCCGGGGGGCTGCTGGTAGAAAAGGACCATTGCACATCCCCGATTGAGCAAACTACTTCCTTTTTCCCTTGTTTCATTGCCCGGTCCCCTTCCCATACACACTCTTTCTCTCTTGTCTCTCACCCAAGACAGTCACTTCCACGTGTGTGTGTGTGTGTGTGTTGGCATGTGTGAGAAATAATGCACACGCCTGTGCTTTGTTCAGGCTTCTTGATGTGCGCACATGGACACCCCATTCTGTCCCTCACTCTGACACAGCGCACCTTTTCTTGTTGCTGCTGCTGCTGTGAGGTGCCATCGAGTCGGCTCCGACCCTGTGCACCACATAACGCCACCCTCACCTTTGTTCCCATGCCTGTGTCCAGTGACACAGCCAAGGTATCCATCCAGCGTGACGTCTCCTCGAGGCCACTGGGGGCAGGCTTGAGTTTTTTCTCTACTTCTTTCAGTTTCAGATATGCTGAGCGTGGTATTCCCTTTGGGGTGGCTTCCCCTCCCCCCTTTTTGTTAAAACAGTTTTATTGGCTCTTCAGCCACACGTCGTGCAATTCAGTAATTCCGTGGTGTGCAACCCTCACCGCAAGCAGTTCTAGAACACTGTCTTCAGCCTTGTGCTCAGTGGCGTTCCTGTGATTATTTTTGTTAATTGTGGCAAAGTATACGCAACAAAACATTCTCTCCTCCCAACTTCCACACGGATAATTATACTATTCCTGTTGCTCAGTCATTATCGGTATCTTTCCCAAATTATTCCACCACCGGTAACATAAGCTCAAGGACCCCTGAGTAAAGCATCTTCCTCCTTCATCCTTGTAACCATGGGGCAAGTTGGGTTTCTTGTTGTTTTTTTTCCAGTCGTTTTTCTGGTACAGTCTTCACATATCACACGCTTCGATCATTGCATCGCTTTAAAAAGCGGTGTGTATACACCATCACAATCGGTTCTAACGCTCCTTCTGGTTTCCTAACTCTTGGTCCTTGCGCATGTCGTTATGATATTTGACTTTGTCTTCTTGAGCTGCCTTTTGACATTTTCCATTCAGCTCCTTGACTTCATCCTTTCTTCCATTTGCTTCAGCTCCTATATGATGAAGATCAAGTTCAGAGACTCTTCTGACACCCACTTTGATCTTTCCTCTCCTTCCTTTTTCAAGGACTGCTTGTCTCTTCATGACCAACAGTCTTGATGTCCTCTCAGCTCATCCGGGCTTCTGTTTTGCGTGTTCAGTGCATCAGATCTGTCCTTGGATGGTCTCAAAATTCAGGTGGGATAGACTCAAGGACATATTTTAACTCTTGTGGATTTGTTTTAATGTTCTTCAACTTTATCCTGAACTTACATAAGAGCAATTGATGGTCTGTGTCACAGTTGGCTCCTGGTCTGGTTTTAGCCACTGATATTGAACTTCTCCAGTGTGTAGTCAATTTGGTTTCTGTGTATTCGATCTGGAGAAGTCCATGTATATAGTCACCTTTTATGTTACTGAGAAAAGGTATTTGCTATGAACAAATGGTTGGGTTTGCAAAATTCTATCATGGGATCTCCAGCATCATTTCTATCACCAACTCCATAGTTTCCAACTACCGTTCCTTCCTCTTTGTTTCCAACTTTTCCATTATGATCACCAGTAACTATCGATGTATCTGGATTGCACGTTTGATCAATTTCTGACTGAAGTTATTAGTAGAATTCTTCCATGTCTTCATCACTAGCTTTTGTCGTTGGTGCCTAATATTGACTAATAGCTATATTGGTTGGATCTCCTTGAAGGTGGACAGATACAATCTTCTCACAGAGAGCGTTGTACTACATGATGGATTTAGCAAGATCCTTTCTGTCAACGAATGCCAATCCATTCATCTTGACTGTATTAGTCTTGGCGTGGTAAATCACATGATTCTGATTCACAATGGCCAATACCAGCCCGTTCCAGCTCACGAGTGTCTGGTATATTGATCCTCATGGTTGAAATTCATTTTTTATCACGCCCAGTTTTCATAAAAGCATACTTTGCACATCCATAGATCAAACATTAGAAGATGTTTGCAGCGGTGCCTCTTTACCTTGAGGTGTGTCCCATCAGCAAATGAAGACCCCACAGGCTCCACTCCCACCAGCCTCACCCAACTCACATCACCATGGTCAAGTCCCCTCCAAGAAATCAGCTGTCAGTCACCTTTTGAGTGTCCCTAGACATGAGGGGCCCGTCTGCTGCAGTCCCTCCAACAATGTTCTGTGTCTTTGTTTAGGCCTTCAGTGTTCCGAAATGCTTTAAAGCTCTGAGGGAGGTTTTCAGCGGCTTCTTCCTCCAAAGGGGGGGGGGACCTAGTCCCTACTCGTTGTCTGATCTTAGTCTGGAAGCTCTGCCCTGCTGGCATCTGAAACACCATTGACCTAGCTTCCAACATCGGAGCAGCTCACAGCCACCACAGTAGGACACACTGACAGACCAGTGGTCTTAGAGTCTGGTCATCACGCGGAAAGGGGCATGCGTCCTGAGTGAGCAGCTCCCTAACTTGTCCCCCTGAAGACACACCTGGGTACCCATGTTGGCCACTCCAGCACCCTGGAGCCCCTTGGCAACCCCCACCCCCCGCCACACACCCCTCCATCCAGAGAACCTTTGTCCTGACTGCTCATCTCGAAGCTTTGCCTGGACTTGAATAGCTGGATGCTTGTGAGTTCTCTCAAGGACTCCCTGGGTATCTGCTTGCCCAGCTGCTCCTGCTGCCTCATCCCACATCCCCACCTGTGAGCAGCTCCTCCTGGCTTCTTGGGTGCCTGGTCCTCCATACCCTTCCCTCTCTCACCTCCAGCCCTCACCTCGGCAGGGAAGAGGCTCCCTGGGGGACCTCACGTACCACGTGTCGACAAGAGCCAGCTGGCTGTGCTGCCGCCTTGGGTGGGGTCAGTGCTCTGAGGGGGTGGCCAAGGCTGCTGTGAGCTTCAGGTTCCAAGAGCTCGGCTTGCCCACTGCCAGCCTGGGCATCCACACAGCAGGCCTGTCCCTGGTGGAGGGCAAGCTCTCACTAACCCTGGGCTGAAGGCTGGCTGGCTTCTCCCCACCCTCCATCCCCCAGCCCCGTTCCCCATTCCCCGCATGTATACCATACCTCGGCCCCAGTCTGCCCTCTGGTCTTTCATAGAAGCTGGGTTCCTATCCTGCCTTGATCTTGCCCTTGCCATGTGAACTTGGAAACGTGTCACCTTCGCCTCCTCTAGGGACCTCTCTGCAGAGCCCGCTTGCCAGGAATGGGGTCTGGGTGGCAGGGAGTGGAGAGCAGGACTGAGAGCTGGTCTCCACGCTACTGTCCTGCACAGAATCCCGTCGGCGTGGGCCGCTACCTCAACACCTGGCTGTTTGAGACAAAGGACAGACGGCAGCGATACCGGTCTCTGTACCTGGGTGAATCCAAGCGCTACCCCTCGGACCCCGCCTGGGACACACTCCTGCAGTGAGTAGAGCGAGCGGGAGCCTGGCGGGAACCTGGCGAGGTGGGGGTGGAGGTTCTCATGCGTGGCACTCGGGAATACAGCTGTGCCTCATGCCAGCCACACAGCAGAGCAGCGGAGAGAGGCTCTGAGCTCAGACCAGGCTCTGCCCTGGCTGGCTGTGTGGGCTGGGGTCCGGTGCCTCGCCTCTCGGAGCCTTGCTTTCCTTGGCCGCCATCCGTCCCAGCTGTTGTTTGGGGCTGTCGGGTTGGTTCAAACTCACGGCGACCCCGCGTGTGACAACACGAAGCACTGCCCGGTGCTGCGCCGTCCTCACAATTGTTCCCACGTGCAGACCACCGAGGAGTCCGAAACGAGATGGCCCGCCTAAAGCTCTTTTCAGGGAAAGACATTCTGCCAGCCCCAAATCATCCACCAGCTACCCACGGGGACTGGGCTCTGCCCTGGGCCATCCTCAGTTTCTGGGTCCACGGAATGGGCTTGGTAGAACTCATTCTGAGACGTGTTTACACGAACTAACCATGGTAAACACCGAGCCTAACGCTAAACAAATGTTAGCCAAAGTTGGCTGCTGCTCTGTGTCTCAGGAAGCCCTTATGGGATAAGCTATGCATTGGGCTGAACTGCAAGGTTGATGGTTCAATCCCACCAGCTCCTCTGCAGGAGAAAGTTGAGGCCGCCCACTCCCATACGGATTTACAGTCTCAGAAAACCCTTGGAAGTGTTTCTACTCTGCCGGGTCGGGTCTTTATGAGTCGGGATCAGCAGGAGGGCAGTGGTGGTGGTTTGCTTGGGGTTGTTGCCATTGTATTTGGTTGACTTACCCCCCCCCCCGGCCCCCTCTCCCAAAAATAACCCACCCACCACACAAAAACCCATTGCCCTCTAGTCCTGATTCTGATTCATAGCAGCCCTATAGACAGAAGAGAACAGCCCTGCGTGTCTTTCAAGGCTGCCCTCTCCCTAGAAGCAGACGTGCACACCGTCCTCCGAGAGAACAGCTGGTGGCTTCAACGGCCAACCTTCTCAGTTAGCCACCATGAAGGACCACTGTGCTACCCTAAGGCCACCAAATGCAATGGCATCTTCATCTCAGAGCTCTGACGGTGTGAGTGCGTGCGCATCTTAGACGGCATGAAAGACAGTCCGTTTGGTTTTTAGACACTAAGTCCTAACAGATCTAACAGAAACCCTGGACCCAGGATGAGCTACTAAGTGTTTGGCCACGAACCAAAATGTCCCTTGTCCCTAATGGGATTGCCCCATTCTTGGGGTCACCAGTTTTCAAAATATCCCTCTTTCCTGTCTCTGTGGATGGCGAGGAGGAGTTGAGATTTGCCTTACTCGATTTTAATCCGTGTGGAACATTACTTCTGTGCAAAAGTATTTCTTCCTTTCTAGACCAGGTCATGTTGCAGGTCAACTTGCCCAAGGTCACACAGCTGGAGAATGCTAGAACTGGGTCCTTCCCATGCTCCAGTGGCCACATGAGCCCTTGGCGTGCTCGGGAGAAGGCCATGCCCTGATTCGTGTAGGACCAACCCTTCCCGTCACCTTTCAGCAAAGTCTCAGCCTGGGGCGCAGTTGGCTCAGCAAAGGGCGCCATGGAAGGAAAGGCTGCCTCCTTCCGGCTGGGCCCTGAGCACCGGCCTCCGGCTGGGCCACACTCCTTCACTCGCTGTCATCACGTCCACCACAGGCCTGTGGACTTAGAGGATTTCCCCTCCAGCCTGCCGTCCTCACCAGTCCCATCTCCCACCACTGTGCTGTAGGGCCCAGGGCAAGTTGCTTGTAGAAAGACTTTCCTCAATCTGAACAATGGGGCAAAAATCTATACCATTCTATTTTAAAAAATACAAAGTGCCTTACTCAGTGGATGTGAATGTGCCCTGCCTGGTGGATGATACTTACAGGTATGTCGTACAGGCCAGCTTTTTCTTCTCTTAACCTGCTGGGGCCTTCCCTCCTTCCCTGCCCTTGAGTGACCTCGAACTCGTAACAACACTGTAAGGCAGGGCTGTGCTGCCCTCAGGGTCTTACAGCAAGAGTGTAACTTGTTACAGCAAGAGTGTAAATTGTTACAGCTGCTCTCTCGGAGCAGCTGGTAGGTTTGAATGGCTGACCTTGTGGGTGGTTAGCAGCCCAATTCATAACCACTATACCACCAGGGCTCCTTCGTGGCCAAGTTTGTTGCAGAGGCTTGAAATACAGATCATCCAGGAAAAGAAAATGCAATTATTTAAACTCACTTGTTCTTGTCAAAGATCCAAGTAAGCCCCTCTGTTATGATAGAAGTTGTGCTAGATATGGGGGAGGAAATCAATGGGCATTTGAGCCCATCCAGGGCGAGGATCTGGGTCTTCTTGACATTGAGGGGTCATCCAGCCTGAAGGCTGCAATCTTTGATCTTCATCAGTAAGTGCTTCAAGTCCTCCTCACGTTCATCAAGCACCATTGTGTCAGTTGGTTGCAGCTTGAGGTAGGTAGTTTATTGTGCCAACCTGGCCCCATAAACACATGTGGGGTTAATTGAAGGGCAGAGAGATAAATGGCTCAGTGAGCCTTACCTTTCTTGTCTCTCACTCTTTGATCATCAGACCAGTGTGTGGCTGTCTTGCTTGTTCTGTGCCTCAATTTGCAAGCTACACTACCTGTGGGACACCTAACCTGTGAGACTGTGTCTCTGTAATTTGAGGTTCCTCAAGACCTGCTTCGCCACACAATTGGAATTTACATCTCTTGAGCTGGGGACTGACTGTTGGTGACCTGGTTGCTGCCTGTGCCGGGAGAGCCTAAATCTCTCTACAGAGGACTACCTGGCAGCCCTCAAGACTTGAAGGACTGCCAGTGTCTCACAACTCTCTCACGGGAGTGAGTCGCACTGAGCCATTTGTACTGCTTTATAATTTAACTGTTCATTTCTTGTGTTATATATCTGTATATCTGTATAAATATATATATAATTATTAGCATTCTGGGTTTGTCTCTCTAGAGAACCCTAACACGCAGCTGTTTCTCTCATGTTGAGTCCTGCCCCATCAGCAAATGAAGATACCAAAGGCCTCGCCCCCCGCGCCTCATTATGGTCTCTACATTGAGAAGGCGGCTCTTCCTCCATCATGTGGAGTCCTTCTGACCTGAGGGCTCATCTTCTGGCACCATCTCTGACAATGTTCAGTGTCTGACAACGTTGTCAGTGGCTAGTTCCTCCGAAGTGGACAGTTTATTCCTGCTTTGCTGTCCATTCTTAGTCTGGAAGCTCCACTGAAACCTGTTCCCTTTGGGTGACCCTGCTGGCATTTGAAATACTAGTAACATAGCTTCCAGCAACACACAGGCCACCACGGTAGGACAAACTGACAGACAAACGGTCGTACCTACCTGTAGTAAATGGAAAACTTAATTTAGGGGAAAAATCCCAAAAGGATCCCATTCTTAGGAGAAAACAACCAACTAGATAATTCTATTTTCTGGAGAATATATTGGGTTAAACTTAATAAGGAATATTTAAGGCATAAATGGAGACAAATATAAACATTTGTCAAAAGAGACTTAAGAAGGACCGACTATCTGGAGAAAATACCGTGTCTATGGATCATGTTCCTGAACGGGAAGATTCCTAGGTGAAAACACATGTTAATTTTCCCCATTAACGCACAAGTTCGTACTACAGCCCTCAGTGTTGTCTAGCCTCATCACAAATGAACACAGTCCTCACCATCGCTCCAATTAGATCCTGATAAATGGAGAAAAGATGGAAGTGGTCCAGAATTTCACTTTTCTTGGATCTATAATACACACTGGTGGAAGCAGCAAGCGAGAAGTCAAACAAGTTATTATATTGTGCAAAAGACCTCTTTAAAGGGGTCACCTTGAGGACTACCGTGTGCTAAGCCGTGGTGCTTTCTTTTTTTGCTTATTAATTATTTGTTAATAATTATCAGTCATTTTATTGGGGACTCTTACAAATCTTAAAACAACCCATCATTCAATTGCATTAAGCACCCTTGTATATATGCTACAATCAACATTTCCAAAACATTTTCTTCCTACTTGAACCCTTGGTATCAGCTCCTCTTTTTTTCCCCTTTCTCCCCCACCCTCCCACCTTCGTGAATCCTAGATCAATTATACATTATTGTTGTTATTTCGTGTCTTACACTGTCTGAGGTCTCCCTTCACCCACATTTCTGTTATTCGTTCCCCTGGGGGTGGGGTTGGCTATACATCCAACCTTAAGATGGGTCCCCCTTTCTCTGTCCCTCACCATCCCCTGGGCCTATCCTCATGTCACCACTACTCTCACTACTGTTCCTGAGGGTTTTTTCTGTCCTGAATTCCATGTGTCAAAAACTCTGATCTGTACCAATGTGTGTACTCAGGTCTCGCTGGATTTGTAAAGGAGAACTGGGTCATGGTAGTGGGGAGGTGGGGGATGGAGGAAGCATTCAGGAACTAGAGGAATGATGTGTGTTTCATTGGTGCTATACTGCACCCTGGTTGAATTCTCTCTTCCTTGTAACCCTTCTGTTGCTTCCTTGCTAGATGGCCGCTTGTTTAACTTCAAGCCTTTAAGACCCCAGACACTATGTCTTTTGATAGCCGGTCACCATCAGCTTTCTTCACCTCATTTGCTTACATACATATTTACTGAGATCTGAATGGAGGTGAGCATGATAATGAGACAGAAGGAAGGTGAAAGGAAACAGAAGAAAGAAGTAGGAGGCAAAAGCTATGTATGGAGGGATAGCTATAGGCATGTAGATATGTAAATATTTATTTATAATGAAAGGGATAGAGGCCAATGTACACATATTTATATATTAAGTATTAAGATAGCAGACGGATTTTGGGACCTCTACTCAAGGTCTCCCTAAACACAAGAACGCTTTGTTCCAATAACCTGGCACTCTTTGACACTTAACTTCCCGACACAATCGCTGAAGACAAAATGGGTGCATAAGGCATGGTATTTTCAGTCACCTCATATGCATGTGAAAACTGGACAGTGAATAAGGAAGATGGAATAATTGATGCCATTGAATTACGGTGTTGGAGGAAAACACTAACTATCCGATGGGCTGTCAAAAGAATGAAAAAGAAAGTCTGTCTTATATGAAGCGCAGCCAGAATCTTCCTTAGAAGCGAGAACGGTGAGGCGTTTGTCTCACACATTGTGTACACGTTGTCAGTTCCTAGAAGTGGACAGCATGTTTGGTAAAGGTTAAGGTCATCCAGGAAGGGGAAGACCCTCAAGAAGACAGGCTGACCCCGGGCCTCCAAGAGAGGAAGGGTCGTGATGACGCCCAGGCCGGGCGCGTTCATGGGATCGTCAAGTGATGGAACCGACTGGACAGCACCTATAGCAACCACCAACAGCGCACACATTTAAGGATATTTTACCGGATATTAAAGAGATTGGTGAGGGGGCTGGATAAGTGGATTATAAAGCTCATATGAACGGGTAAATACATACGGATAGGTAAAGAAACAGAAGAATTGACCCATAGGCGTAGGAAACAAGGCAGAGGACACGGCCCCGGACTACTGACCATGGTTGCCACAGAAGGGTGGCTTTACACAGTCTGCCTTGTTTGTTTTGTTTCTGAAACATTTGCATTTTTTCAAAATAAACATTATTTTTGCCATTAAGAAAAAAGCAAGTAACAGGAAGACAGAGTATTTGAGACAGACTACATATTTTATTACAGTCCCCCTTTAAGATCTGTTTCCAGCCAAGCGCCATTTTTTGCCCTCCAAGCCTCAATTGTTCCCATCTGTGAAGGGGAATAATGTACACCCTACAGGGACATTGTGTGCTCTTGATGGGAAGACCCGCGGGCTCAGATTTCTAGGACAGGACCTGACTCTCCCTGGCCCTCAGCGTGGCAACACCCTTGAAGCCCTGGCCTCATGTGGGCTCTTGGATGAGGAGGGTTGTGCTACCAAGCCCAGAAGGTGGGTCAGAAGATGAGTCCAGACTGGTCGTTCGCAGGTGGCTGGAAATGTCCTCGCCTTGACTCACTGAATATACTTCTGCTGTCATGCTTTTCATTTCTAAGAGTTCTTTCCATGTCTTGAGTGTTACTTTCCATAACAACATGTTTTTATTGTGTACACGCAATTTCTCTTTTCTCTCTTTGAGGGTATTAATGATTAAGATGTTTGCCTGAGATTGCCCCCATGTTCTGCCCCCTCTCCCTTTTCCCAGACCCCTTTGCTCTGTGTGTGTCTTTTGGCCTCAGTCTTCCATATCAGAGGACCTCCCCCCGCCCCCCAATGTTTAGCATTCCTTGAATATGTGCTGATGTTTGAGAGAGGGCAACAAAGTCCTGCTGAAGGGCCGGGGCACCTGTTGACGATGGACATCATCATATGATGATCGAGCTGAGTGGCTTCACTGGGGACACTGCCCATGCCAGTATTAGATTTTTTTTCTCTTGTCTTTGGTCAGAGCGTTCTTCTAGGGTGTTTTTGTTATCTAGTGCTGTGGTAGCCGAAATGCCACAAATGGACGACACGAAATAAATCTATCCTGCCACGGTTTCGGAGTCTGAATTCAGAGTGTCGCCATTAGGAGAAGACTTTCTTTCTGTACATCTCCTGGTGCCAGGAGGTTCTCAGTGCAGGGACCCTGGGTCCAAAGGATGTTTCCCGCCCTTGGCTCTCCAATCTTGGGAGAAGCCAGTCCTTCTTATTCTGCACACTTCTTTCTCTTGTAAGATAAAAGTGTTGTCTGCCATAGCTCAGGGAGCCCCCTGCACCTCAGAGCAGGGCTGTAGTGTGCTGAAGACAATTGAACCACTCAGCACCTTATTTGGTATTAGGATTGACACGATGGACCACGTCGGACACTCCGGAGGTTGAATAGATCACTATATAATTGATACAGTGCATCACTATATAACAGTCAAACCAGAGAACCATCACCCAGCCAAATGGAGACGCATTTGTGGGGGTGGGATTGCACAATTCAATCTCTGACCTTTGGCACATAAGCCAGGTTGCCAGCTATGGAGTGAAAGACTAAAGGTTTCAGTATTTCATGATTCAATTTTTGTTTAGTTCCCTACTGTCAGTATGGGAGTCATGATAGCAGCTGCACAGAGACCCTGTTTCACTGTCTCCAGAAAATCCACCTCCAGTCTGTGAGCCTGAATGAGGGACACTCATCTGGCCTCAGGGAGTGAGGAGGGGAATTGATATTGAACAGATCAATATGTTTGCCGTTCCACCTTCAAGCCTAATTCCAGAGTGAATTGGGTGCTGCTGCGTGTTCGGTCTTACAAGTTGGTGGTGGAGAGAGGAAGGCTAGTTTCTTTTTAAATCATTTTATTGGCACTCGTACAATTCTTTTTTTTTTAAATTTTTTTATTTTAACAATTTATTGGGGCTGATACAATTCTTTTCACAGTTCATACATATACATACATCAATTGTATAAAGCACATCTGTACAGTCTTTGCCCTAATCATTTTTTTCTCTTTTCTTCTTTTACATTTTATTAGGGACTCAAACAACTCTTACCACAATCCATACATATACATACATCAATTGTATAAAGCACATCCATACATTCCCTGCCCCAATCATTCTCAAGGGATTTGCTCTCCACTTAAGCCCCTTGCATCAGGTCCTCTTTCCCCCCCCCTCCCTCCCCATTCCCCCCTCCCTCATATGCCCTTGGTAATTTATACATCGTTATTTTGTCATATCTTGCCCTATCCGGAGTCTCCCTTCCCCCCTTCTCTGCTGTCCCTCTCCCAGGGAAGAGGTCACATGTGGATCCCTGTAATCAGTTCCCCCTTTCCAACCCACACTCGTACAATTCTTATCACAATCCATACATCTATCCATTGTGTCAAACACATTTGTACATTTGTTGCCATCATCATTCTCAAAACATTTGCCTTCTACTTGAGCCCTTCAGGGTTTCTTACCTTTATCTTAGCTTTACCTTTGACTGACTCGCCATTTAGTTTCCTTGGGTTATTTACCATTCACCTACCTGCTTTTCTTCTTTCTGTTTCCAGAGGTGGCACAGCGGGCGGAGTGTCAGGCTACTCCGCCAACAGTTGCTCCACAGGAGAAAAATAAGACTGTCTGCTCTTGTAAAGATTCACAGCCCCAAGAACGCTTTGGAGTTCAAATTCACACACACACACACACACACACACAAACGTATATACATATATATATATACACACATACATATGTATACCCACATACATATGTACACACATACATATATATACACACACACATATATATCTACACACATATATTTCCTTTTTGCTTCTTTTATTCTTTTTGTCCTTGTGGGCAAAGCCCCCACTCCCCGCCATCACCTCGATTCCAGCTCTTAAGTGACACACTTAGGTCAGAGTAGAGCTGCCTCACAAGGTTTCTTTATGGGCGCAGATGGAGGCTCATAATAATTTCTAAATTAAAATGGAGAAATTAGAACTCTCAAGCACTTCTGATGGGAATGTGCAATGGTGCAACCTCTGGGACCAACAGTTTGGTCATTCCTGAAAAAGATCGACATGCAAGCAATTACTCTCGGACCCAGTGCAAAATGGCACGGGACAGCATCTAGCCTCCTGAGCGTCACAAGTTGGCAGGGCTTGGAGAGGCACCTTCAGCAGAAGACTGACCAATGCTGACCGTTCCTCTCATGGCATTTTCTCCTCCTCTGGTGGCTTTGGCCACGCAGAGCTCCCAGACAGTGCTCAGGATTGTGGGGTTTATGAGTGACGTTAACAGGTTGCATACAACGAGAGATCAGGAATGCTTAGGATACAGTCCTTTGGTCAGGCCAACTACCTCTCAGCTCTGTTCATGCTCACAGGGACAGCCAGACCCTCGGCCCCCTGCCCCCCAGCCCCCCGTGCCAGTGTTACAAAGCCCTCAGTCCCATGGCCCCTTGGCCTCCGCTCTGCTTGGACAAGTGCAGCTCTGCCAACTAAGCATCCACTCTCCCAGGAAGCCTTGCCCAAAGGGGCTCACCCCGGGCTCCACGGATTGGCAAAGTTTACTCCATCCCATGAAGGGCCTGCAGGTAACCCACCGTGCCAGCAGCCTCCTGCCCAAAGGCACAAAGCTTTCTTGCTCTGTGACTGGGGAAAGCCACCGCTCGGCCTCGGCCTTTTGGTTCTGCTACTTCTGCTGCCTCTGCTTCTCTGCCGCCTCTCGCTGTGTCTGGGGTCACAGCTCTCTGTCTCCTGGTAGAAGAGGTTCAGCACAAGAATCTCACGGTCCAATGACACACTCCCCTCCTGGCTGGTCTTCTCCCCTGTCCCAGAAGATCATTTATATATCAGCATTAAAAGCCTGCATTTTAAACACATTCTTGAACTGCTGGCTCACAGCCATCAGCTTGTTCCACATTCGCACCTGTCTCATCGCCAGTAGCTTTTCCAGAACCATCACCTCCGTGAGTTCTCCCAATTCAAACTTGGGCATTTTCATTTCGGTGACAAACTAACTCGTCATGGGATCAATTTATTGACCACTTCTTTCGCGTCTTTGCTGCACCTCTCGGGTCATAATGTCCATCATTTTCATCTGGATTTGGCGTACCTGGTCACGGTGTGAGCATAAGAGGTCTTCCGAAACTAAGTGTTGTGCTTTTTAGAAAAGCCAACGCAGAACAGGTGGAGCAGATAGCCATCCATAGTCTTGACATCAACATGACCTTCAGTCATGGTCTGCCTTTTTTCTTTTTAGCATGAAGCACATTTTGTCAGTCATGAGATCCATGTCATTGAAGTTGGTCAGGCAGCTTTGGTCTTGAACATCCTCAGTGATGAGTTTGAGTTTTCTGAATGCAGCTTCCTCATTCTGCAGATCAGCAGGACTCCCTTCAGCTCCACTGAACACAGCTGGTGCTTCCACCTGCTACCAATGTCTCCTAGAAAATAGATCCGTCCCTTGCTTCTTGGCTCCTTGTTGGCCACCTTTTGTCACCTCTTGCTCCTACCGGCCGCCATAGTGCTGCTCAGAGAGCCCAAAGGGCTGACTCTTCTTCTTCATGATCACGAGAGACCCATTCACTCCTCAGGGACAGCTCATTTTAAGCCTAATGGGATAGCAAAACTGACCAATCATCTCCTGATGGTTCCATCTATCTCATTTGCATGAGTCCACCTTTCATGGGTTCCGTATACCTTATTTACATTATTAGCAAGCTATTTACGTCCCTGGAGGGTCACAAACACCTCACATTTGCAGAGTCCTACCCAGTCCCGAAGGAACACTGGTGGTGCGGGGAGTTATGCGTTGAGCTGTTGACCAAAGGGCTGGTGGTTCAAGTCACCACGTGTTCCTTAGGAGAACGATGAAACGGTCTGCTCCCAGAGAGATTAATAGTCCAGGAAACCCCAAGGGACAGTTCGGCTCTATCCTACAGGGTTTATAGGAGTCAGAACAACTCGGTGGCAGCTGGTTGTTGCTTTAAACCCAGTCTCTTGGTGACAGTGGTAAAGATTACACCGAGAAGAGCCATAAGACTGAACTACACTCAGCAATCCCACTCTTAGAATGGCTTCAAAACATGCGTATTCACCAGCGTCCATTGTTGCACTATTCACAGGAGCTAAGAGATGGAAAAAATGGAAGTTGCCAAGGACTTTGTTTTTCCTGGATCCACCATCAATGCCCGTGGAAGCAGCGGTCAAGAGATCTAGCAGCACACTGCACAAGACTTCTTAAAGTGTGGAAAGGCTAGGCTGTTCCTTTGAGGACAAAAGTGCACCTGACCCCAGCCATGGCCTTTTCAATGGCCTCCCATGCATGCGAAAGAGTACTTGAGGCCAGCTAACAACAGCACCACCCCAGGCCGGTCATGGGGAACCAGAAGTGCAGCAGAAATGGAAAGTGTATTTGGCCGGCTACTTTCCTGTTTTACATGTGCCCACCTGAGGCTTGCATCAGAAACCCGGGGCTTGGGGCTGGCCCTGTACTTCAACCTCTCCTCCATATCCAGTTTGGGAGGGGGCCCTAGTTACGACATGCAAGTCACCTTGAACAGTGTGTCACTGTCCTGTCTGCCTTGCACAAGAGGGAGGGCATGTGTGTGAAACTTGCAAAGCCTCCTTCTGGATTATGTAATTACAGCTAATCTTTCTCACCCCTCACTCCCTAAGCCTTACCTTTTGCTTCATGCCAAACCACAAGGATCCTGGGCTTCCAGCCAAGAGGACTTTAACTCCTACATGGGAAAGTTAGCCTTTTTAGTTCTCTCTCATATAAGGAGACCTGATGATGTGACAATCAGGACACATTAACTGCGATAACATCAAAGACAGCTGCTGGAGCAGCAAAAAGACTCTCATGATCCATATGAATTCTTTTCTAGTTTTTAAAAATATTTTCTGCTTTCTTTACGATCAAAGTTTTATTCTCGTTTACTTTGTTATTGATGTTAGTTTGTTTTTGTTTTGTTTTTTAAAATGTTTTCCTGTATATGAATGCCAGGCTAGGTAAATCTATAGAGACAGAGTCTGGATTAATGATTTCTTGGGGGTGTGGCAAAGAAGGTTGGGGGGAAATAGGGAGCTAATGAGTACAAAAATGAAGGAAATGTCATAAAACTGATTGTAGTGATGATTGTGCAACTCTTTTTGATGTGAGTGAGCTATTGAATTATATGATGTGTGAATTATATGCCAGTAAGAATGTTGAAAAGAAAATACCCCAAGAACAACTCAAGAGGAAAAAGAAAAAATTACCTGTAAAGAAAAACCAAAAAGAATAGACTTGGATTTTAAATGAAAAACCACGCAGGCAAGAATGAAATGGAAAAATATATACAAAACCTTGAAAGAAAGAACAAATAGCCAACCAAGAATCTTTTTTTTTGTTTTTTTTTGCATTCTTTTTTTTTTAAACATTTTATTGGGGCTGATACAATTCTTTTCACAGTTCATACATATACATACATCAATTGTATAAAGCACATCTGTACAGTCTTTGCCCTAATCATTTTTTTCTCTTTTCTTCTTTTACATTTTATTAGGGACTCAAACAACTCTTACCACAATCCATACATATACATACATCAATTGTATAAAGCACATCCATACATTCCCTGCCCCAATCATTCTCAAGGGATTTGCTCTCCACTTAAGCCCCTTGCATCAGGTCCTCTTTTTTTTCCCCCCCTCCCTCCCCTTTCCCCCCTCCCTCATATGCCCTTGGTAATTTATACCTCGTTATTTTGTCATATCTTGCCCTATCCGGAGTCTCCCTTCCCCCCTTCCCTGCTGTCCCTCCCCCAGGGAAGAGGTCACATGTGGATCCTTGTAATCAGTTCCCCCTTTCCAACCCACTCACCCTCCACTCTCCCAGCATCGTCCCTCACACCCTTGGTCCTGAAGGTATCATCCACCCTGGATTCCCTGTACCTCCAGCCCTCATATGTACCAGTGTACAGCCTCTGTCCTATCCAGCCCTGCAAGGTAGAATTCGGATCATGGTAGTTGGGGGGAGGAAGCATCCAGGATCTGGGGGAAAGCTGTGTTCTTCATCGATACTACCTCACACCCTAATTTACCCATCTCCTCTCCTAAGCCCCTCTATGAGGGGATCTCCATCGGCCGACACTTGGGCCTTGGGTCTCCACTCTGCACTTCCCCCTTCATTTAATATAATATATATATACACATACATATATACATATACACATATATACACATACATACACACACTTATATCTTTTTTTTTTTTGCATGATGCCTTGTATCTGGTCCCTTGGGCACCTCGTGATCGCACTGGCCGGTGTGCTTCTTCCATGTGGGCTTATTTGCTTCTGAGCTAGATGGCCGCTTGTTCACCTTCAAGCCTTTAAGACCCCAGACACTATCTCTTTTGATAGCCGGGCACCATCAGCTTTCTTCACCACATTTGCTTGTGCACCCATTTGTCTTCAGCGATCCTATCATGGAGGTGTGCAGTCAATGATATGATTTTTTGGTCTTTGATGCCTGGTAACTGATCCCTTTGGGACCACTCGATCACACAGGCTGGTGTGTTCTTCCATGTGGACTTTGTTGCTTCTGAGCTAGATGGCCGCTTGTTTATCTTCAAGCCTTTAAGACCCCAGTCACTATCTCTTTTGATAGCCGGGCACCATCAGCTTTCTTCACCACATTTACTTGTTCACCCATTTTGGCTTCAGCTGTTGTGTCGGGAGAGTGAGCATCATAGAGTTCCAATTTAATAAAAGAAGGTATTCATGCATAGAGGGAGTGTTTGAGTAGAGGCCCAAGGTCCTTCCGCCACCTTAATACTTGACCTATAAATATAGACACAAAGATCTATTTCCCCAACCTCCTATATATATTTGCATGTACATGTCTTTGTCTAGACCTCCATGAATGCCCTTTGACTCCTAGCTCTTTCCTCCATCTCCCTTGACCTTCCTCCTGCCCTACTACCATGCTTCATCGCCACCTGGGCTAGAGTATACCTCTTCTCTAAGCAACCTTACCCTTGATCATTTCCCACCAGGCCTGCCACTCCCCCTTCTCTACCATTTGGGGTCCCATGTTTTTCCCTTGTCCCTGGGTTTGTTAACACCACTTCCTTACCCCCCCTACCCCCCACCCCAAGTCCCCCCGGAACTGTCGGTCCCGTTGTTTTTCATCCAGATAGTTCATCCAGCCTGTCCTATTCAGACAGACCTGTGGAGTCACTAACATGCACGAAAACTAGACAGAGGAACACAAAGCAACAGTATACAACCAGACAACAAAACAAACCACTGAAAAAGAACAGAACAAAACAGTTCACAAGAGAAAAGCTTGTAGTTAGTTCAGGGATCTTTGCTGGCCCTTAGGAGCGTTTTCCAGTCCAGTCTGTTGGGGCACCACGCCCTGGCCCCAAAGTCCACTTTCAGCATTCCCTGGGGACCTTGCCACTCCATTCCCTTGCTGTTCCGCTGCACTCCCCCAGTGATTTGCCTCGGTGTGGTGGGATCAGGTCAGGTGCAGTTCCCACACTGTGTCTCCGGTGCTGTCCCCTGTATCGCCCTTAGTCACGGAGGGGCATCATGTCTCATAGTGGGGCCAGCCATGTTGTTCTCTCTGTGGACTGGCTGCTCTACTCAGGAACATCATCATCACGGCCTGGTGGGCCAGGCTGTGCTCCACTCTCTCCTCCTGCCCCTTCATCTGCTCCCGTGTGCTCTGATCAAATATGTCCATCTCCCATAGCTGCAGAGTCAATGTCGTCCTTTGGAACAAATTCTTTTCGGGGGAGGGGCAGGAATCCACTTAATTTATGGTGCTGGGGCCAGCCTCCCAGACCTCTCCACCGGTTCCCTCCTCCACGCCGGGATATTGCATTCACACCTTGCGACACTGGGTTGAAGTCTGGTCCCACTTTCCCTGTGGAGATATAAACCATACCCTCCCCTTGGGTGGATTAATGCCCCATTTCTGTCATGCTGATTGTACTTACCTCAGGGGACTCATGTTGTACCTGTCTCTTTGGGTCTGGCTTACCTCGCTTAACATAATTCCTTCCAGCTCTTCCCATGAAATAACGTGTTTCATGTGCTCATCGGTGCTTTTTAGTGCTGCATAATACTCCATTGTGTGTATGTGCCAAAGTTTGCTAATCCACTCGTCTATCGTTGGAAACTTAGGCTGTTTCCAAGTCTTTGCTATTGTGAATTGTGCCGCAATAAACATTGGAGCGCATATGACTGGTCGTGTTTTATTTGCTGCTTCAACCGGGTATATGCCCAGTAGAGGGATGGCTGGGTCGTAAGGTAGATCAATTTCCATTTTCTTTAGGTATCGCCAGATTGCTTTCCACAGTGTCTGTACAAATCTGCACGACCACCAGCAGTGGAGGAGGGTTCCTACTTCACCACAGCCCCTCCAACACTTGTTGCTCTCTGATTTACTGATCTGGGCTAGCCTCAGGGGTGTTAGGTGGTATCTCATGGTTGTTTTGATTTGCATTTCTCTTATGGCAAGGGACTTCGAGCACTTTCTCATATATTTATTGGCCATATTGATCTCCTCTCTAGTGAAAGTTCTTCTCATTTCTTTTGCCCACTTCCTTAGGGGGTTAACTGTTTTCCTCTTTTTGCAGGTCATGATGGTGTTATAGATTTTAGTAATGAGCCCTTTGTCTGACGTGTCATTACTAAAAATCTTCTCCCAGTCTGTGGGTTGCCTTGTCACCCTCTTGGCAAAGTCTTTCGAGGTGCACAGGTGTTTTATTCTTATTAGATCCCATTTGTCGATTTCCAGATCACCTGTGTGTGTCACCTTCCCTGTTGCAGTGAGCCTATGTGCTCCCTGGGCCAGTGCTCTGAGATTAGTCCCGATTCCCTCCTTAATGGTCCTGATGGTTTGGGGTTTGACTTCTAGATCTGTGATCCACCTTGAGTGTATTCTTGTGCATGGGGTGAGGTAGACATCTTGTTTCAACTTTCTACATGTGGATATCCATTGTTTCCAGCACCACTTATTAAAGAGGGCATCTGCTTCCCACTTGACGTTTTTGGGACCCTTGTCGAAGATCAGTTGTCTATATGCTGATGATTTTACTCCTGGGCTTTCTATTCTTTTCCACTGGTCTGAGTGTCTATCATTGTGCCAGTACCATGCTGTTTTGACCACTGTAGCTGTGTAGTAGGCATTAAAATCAGGTAGGGCGAGTCCTCCAATTGTGTCCTTCTTCTTGAGGAGTTCTCTGCTAATTCTGGGTTTCTTCCCTCTCCATATGAAGTTGGTGGTCAGTTTTTCCAATTCTTTGAAGAAGGTTGATGGTAATTGGATTGGTATAGCATTGAACTTGTAGAGTGCTTTAGGAAGAACTGTCATCTTTACTATGTTCAGCCTACCTAACCATGAGCAGGGGAGCTTCATCCATTTGTGAAGGTCACTTTTAGTTTCCTGTAATAGGGTTTTATAATTATGCTTATAAAGGTCTTTAGTATTTTTTGTTAAGTATATTCCTAGGTATTTCAGTTTGTTCTTGGCTACTGTGAAGGGTACTTCCCTCTTAATCGCCTCTTCCATGGCCCTGTCCGATGTGTATAGAAACCCTACCGACTTCTGTTTATTGATCTTGTATCCTGCTACTCTTCCGTATTCCTCTATTGCTGTAAGTATTCCAACTGTGGAGTTTTGGGGGTCTTCAATGTATAGGATCATGTCATCTGCAAATAACGATAGTTTCACCTCCTCCTCTCCCAACTGGATCCCTTTGATGTCCTTCCGCTGTCTTATGTTGTTAGCCAGAACCTCCAAAACGATATTGAATAGAAGAGGGGACAGGGGGCATCCTTGTCTTGTACCCTTTTTCAGTGGTATTGTTCTTGTCTTTTCTCCATTGACTATGATGTTGGCTGTTGGTCTTTCATAGATAGCTTGTATGAGCTTGAGGAACTTACCTTCCAATCCTATCTTCATGAGTGTTTTGATTAGGAATGGATGCTGGATGTTGTCAAATGCTTTTTCTGCATCTATGGATATTATCATATGGTTTTTATCCTTTTTGTTCTCGATGTGGTGTATGATATTGATGGATTTTCGGATGTTAAACCATCCCTGCATCGCTGGGATGAATCCTACTTGGTCGTGGTGAATGATATGTTTGATGTTCCTTTGTATTCTATTGGCCAATATTTTGTTAAGGATTTTTGCATCTATGTTCATTAGAGATATTGGTCTATAATTCTCTACACCTGTGGGGTCTTTTCCCTGTTTGGGTATCAAAGTAATGCTGGCTTCGTAAAATGAGTTTGGGAGCTTGCCGTTCTTTTCTATGTTATGGAATACTTTGTGGAGGATTGGTGTCAGCTCTTCCCTGAATGTTTGGTAAAATTCTGCTGTGTAGCCATCTGGCCCTGGGGCCTTTTTCCTTGGTAGGTTTTTGATGACACTCTCTATTTCTTCCTTCGCTATGGTTTTGTTGAGGTTCTTGATCTCTGTCTCAGATAATCTAGGGATAGATTGTTTTTCTAAATATTTATCCATGTCTTCCAGGTTTCTGAATTCATTAGAATACAAACCTTCATAGTACTTTGTGATTATCCTTTTTATCTCATTGGGGTCTGTTGTTATTGCCCCCGATTCATCCCTCATCCTGGCTATTGATGATTGTTCCTTTCTATCTTTGGTAAGCTTTGCCAGGGGAGTGTCAATTTTATTAATTCGTTCATAAAACCAGCTTCTAGTTGTGTTAATCCTTTGCATTGTTCTTTTGTCTTCCCACTGGTTTAACTCCGCCCTGATTTTTATTATTTCTTTTCTCTTGCTATTGGAGGGGTAGTTCTGTTGACTCTGTTCTAGTTGTTGGAGGTTTTGTGTTAACATATCTGTCATACGCCTTTCTTCTTTTTTCATGTATGCATTCAGTGATATCAAGCTACCTCTGATAACTGCCTTTGCAGTGTCCCATAAGTTTTGATATGTTGTATGCTCGTTCTCATTAGTTTCTAGAAATTTCCTGATATCCTCTCTGATCTGGACCTTAACCCATTCATGTCGCAGGAGATTGTTGTTTATTCTCCAATTGGTGGCCTTTGCTTTTCTGGGTGCCCTCCTATTAATCTCCAGCTTTATGGCATGGTGGTCTGAGAAAGACGTCTGGATAATATCTATGTGTTTGAATTTACTCAGGCTGGCCTTGTGCCCCAGCATGTGATCTATTCTTGAGAAAGATCCGTGTGGATTGGAGAAGAATGTGAAACCTTTTGCTTTTGGATGAAAGGCTCTATAGATGTCTATCAGGCCCTGTTGCCTAATTACATTGTTTAGCTCTCTGGCCTCTTTGCTGAGCTTCTTTCCCTGTGACCTGTCTTTCTCTGATAGTGGAGTGTTGAAGTCCCCCACTATTATTGTTGTTTCCGTGATTTCTTCTGTCATTTTTAAAATAGTTTGTTTGACGAAGTTTGCCGCACCATTATTAGGTGCGTAAATATTCAGTATGCTTATTGCTTCCTGGTTTACTGAGCCTTTGAGCATTATGTAATGTCCCTCTTTGTCTCTTTTTATGTTTTGGATCTTGAGATCCATTTTGTCGGAGATTAAGATAGCCACTCCTGCCTTCTTGGAGTTACCATTTGCTTGGTAAACTTTCTGCCAGCCCTTTATTCTCAGCATATGCTTGTCTGCTTGCTTAAGGTGTGTCTCTTGCAGGCAGCAGATTGATGGGTTATGTTTTCTAATCCAATCCTCCAGCCTCTTTCTTTTAACATATGAATTGAGCCCATTTGTATTCAAAGTGATTATTACAATCTCTGGCTTCATGGTTGCCATATTCTGTTTTGTGTTTTGGGTCTTTTCCTATCTTCCTTCATATCAGTGTACTGCGTTTGAGTGGAGGGTTTCTATCCTGTCCTCTTTTCCATCTGAGACCGTGTTGTCCTGGTACGTGTTGCTGGCATGTTGGCTTCTAGATGGAGATGGGCTATATGGTGGTCTCCTGGTGGTTCTAGTTGGAGCTTGATCTTCTGGCCATAGTGAGTCAGCCAGTATGTTCTGCAGGGTCGGGTGACTTGCAGTATATTTTTTGAGTTCTTCCTTGTCCTGGAAGACCCTTATCTTACCCTCTATCTTAATGGATAACTTGGCAGGGTATAGGATTCTGGGGGAGGCATTTTTATCTTTCAGTTTTTGGAAGATGTTGCTCCATTCTCTCCTCCTCTTCATGGTTTCTGCTGATAAGTCTGAGCATAATCTTACCTGCGCTCCTTTGTATGTGACTGTCTTCGTAGAATTTTCTCTTTTTCCTCTAAGTTGGATAATTTTACAATTATATGTCTTGGCGTGTTCTTCTTGGTGTTTAGCTTAGCCGGCGTCCTCTCTGCTTCCTGTATGAGAGTCGGATTCTCCTTTGTTAGGTTGGGGAAATTTTCTTCCAGGAATTCCTTTGCTATCTTGGCGGTCGATTTGTGTGTTATGTTGTGTTCCGGTAGACCGATTATTCGAATATTATTCCTCTTCATAGCATCTGTCATTGATCTCAGGCTGTCTTCTGTTTCTTTAATTTTCCTATCTGATTGTTTTTCTCGCTTGCTTCATTCTGTTTGAGTGTCCTCGAGTTCACTGATATGGGTTCTCAGCCTCCTCAAGCCTAGATATAGCTTCTGTGACCTTTTGTGTGGCCTCTGCTACCTCCTCTGTTAGTTTCTGCAGTTCCTTTTGGTGGATAGTATTCATCCCCTCTATTGTGGACTTCATCCCCTCTATTGTGCATTTCATCCCTTCTATCGTTGCATCCTTATTTTGGTTTGCTTCTCTTAGCTCCTGTATTACTGCAAGCAGAGTTCTGAAGATTTCCTTTTGTGGCTGATCTATATCTGTTTCTTCTATGAGTGACGTTAGGTCTGTTAAAGTGCCTCGTTTCTCTGATTTTTTTGTTGGGAGTGATGTGGTCTGTTGATTTTTCCTTGATCCTTTAATAGGCCCCATGCTTCTGGGAGACAGGAGTAACCTTATTGTGTGGAGGCTCAGGCCACTGTGCCGTCTCCTGGGGTGGCTGGGGCGGGCTGCGGCAGGCTTAGGGCTGGCACTGGGGACCCAACAGGGCCCCAGGTGGTGAGAGCTGGCTGGAGCTCACTGACGGCTCCTCAGGGACTGCAAAGCCGAGACCCAGGCTCCACTGTAGGTGGAATGTTTGATCTGCCCGGGCTGTGAGCGGGCGCGGGGAGGCCCCTTGGATAGCTGCGCAGGCAGCTGCGGGACACTGCAGGGAACAATGGTGTTCGCTCTCCGCCCTTTTGGCGCGAAACCGCAGGGGGTAATGGCGCCGGCAACGGAGGCTTGGCGCGAAACCGCAGGGGGCAATGGCGCCCTTCCTCTGCTCAGAGTCGCGGCCGCCGGGGTCCCCGCAGCACCCTGGGGAGGGCACCTACTCTTGTGCCTTGCGCAGGGAGGGGCCCTTGGTGGGCAGACTCAGCAACGCGGGGCGCGGCGCTCCGTGGAAGCTCAGGGTCTGGGACAGGCGCGGGTTGGGCTATGGCTCCTGTTGGCGGGAAGTGCTCAGCGCAGGGTCCCCGCCAGGAGTGGAGCTGGTGCTAGGCTGCCAGGGGCTGGCGGGGGCGGGTGGGGGTGGGAGGCCGGCGCACGGAGGGCAGGTGGAGAGGTCCGCGGCAGGCAGCGGTGCGGGTGGATGGTCCCCCGTGGGGGTCGCCAGACAACCCGCGGGTCCGCTCCCCTGAGCTTGGATGAATGGAGGGAGGGACGTGGGCCCGAGGGCAGATCGCTGCCCTGCGGGGAGAGGGGAACTGCGGGAGAGGAAAGCTTCTCTCCCAGTGGGGATCCGCGAGTGGGGAGTGTGCCTCTGGAGTAGGGGAGCGTGACCTGCTGCGCCTGTCTAGGCAGGGCAAGCAAGCGGCTCTGGGCTGGCGTCCGGTTTGGGGATGGAGCCTAGGCCGGTCGCCAGTGAGCTCACGGCAGCTTAGTGGCCAGAGATGTCCCACTAGTCCGGTCCTCTTTCACCTAGACCCCTGCTCAGGACAAATACGTGGGGTAGGACTGGGGTGCTGTCCCAGGGGGATATTTCACTCACCAGACTCTTACTATTCAGCTACCTGGTCGCCAATCCCGCTTTGTTTGGAGGAGCTCTCAGAGTATGCCGGTGTCCCTGTTGGCCATCTTCCCTGATCCCAGCCAACCAAGAATCTTATATCCAGAAAAATTGTCCTTCAAATATGATGGAGGAAGAAACATTTTCAGAAGAAAAACGAAAGGAATTTGTGAAAACAGGAACAACCTCAGAAAAATGTCTAAAGAGGAGATTCTTTGGACAGAAATCAACAACTGAGGCAGAACATCAACATACAAGACACCATCATACAGAAATCAACTCACTCAAGTAGTACACTGCATGAAGCAAAACTACAGAATTCAAAATGGGGAATCAGAAATAACATTCTGCAATAAGACAGCAATAAATTGAGGGCCTAGAGTAGATGTAAACATTTGAATGGAGAAGAAACGGAATAGTTTGCAAGAGAGAATAAATTACTTTAAACTTGGAAAGTAAATAACAAAAAGCAGACCTCAAAGAAAATGCTAAAAACCTCAACAAAGTAAAACAGATAAAAACCACGAAAATCTACCCAACAGTAAGATAGCATCAGAGGCAAAGAAAAAAATAACAAGGAACTTTGCAAGAAAAATAAAAGCAGCTGCGATAGTTTATTGTGCCAGCCTGGCCGATAAACACAAGTAGGATTAACTGAAGGACAGAGGGATAAATGGCTCGGTGAGCCTCGCCTTGCTTGTTCTGTGCCTCAGTTTAAAGGGGAACACTACCTGTGGGATGCCTAGCCTGTGGACTGTGTCGCTGTAAGTTGAGGTCCCTTTAAGCCCACACGATTGGAATGTTCATCTCTGGAACTGGGGACCGACAGGTGATGACAGTTGGGGACATGCCTTGCTGTTTGCTGCCTGGGTATATATAGCCCAGCTCTCTCTACAGAAGGGGACTGGCAACTGGCAGCTCTCAAGCATGAAGGACTGCTAGTGTCTCACTGCTTTATAATTTAACTGTTAATTTCTTATATTATCTATATATAATTTAACATTTTATTTCTTGAATTATATATCTTTATAAATATATTTATATATAATTACTAGCATCTGGTTTGTCTCTCTAGAGAACCCTGTCCAACACATTTTGGTACCAGGAGTGCTTCTAGAGAAATAAACTATAAATATGGATTTCTTAAATTGGTTTTCCAACCTATTTAGTCTTGATGGGGATACATCTGCTACCCTTACTAATCCATGGTGTGAAATAGCAAAGATAATACCTAAAGTAGCACCACCGGTAGATGACGTGCTGGATAAAGGAGATGCTCTAGGTGATCGTATGTTTGATGTTTTCCTGGAGTTTTGTGATAATGACAAGTATAGGGAAGCTGGTTGGCTGGTCCTTCGTACAATGGAAAGTGTGATTAAGGAGAGGGATGATCTCAGAGCCTCAAAGGCACGCCTCAGGTGCAGACTAACAGATTTGAAAACTTCCATCTGTGCTACAAAGGAGAGCCTTCTCTCCTCTAGTAAAAGAGCTGACATTGCTGAGAACCAGGTCCAGAGTCTCATTATACGAGTGGCTGAATTACAACGGCAGCTGAATTGCAGATCTAGAGTAGTGTCTGAAACCAAAGTAAGGGCATTAATTGGGAAAAGTTGGGACCCTGAAACATGGGATGGGAACATATGGGCTGATGATCCAGAAGAAGAGGATATTGAGCCCTTAGAAACACCTGAGCAGATTAGACAAACTATTCAAGTTGATATGCCAGGTGGGGCTGCATCAGTAGCATTATCTGAGGAAGATGCCTCGAAAGATATTGCTGAGAGCACCCAGGAAACACCCTCACCACCCATTATTTCCGCTAAACCTATCACTAAAATGAAGTCTCAGAAACCTCCTAAAGGTGAGGTTGAGAGGATTATCCAACAAGAAGTGCGCTACACACATAAAGACCTGCTCGAGTTCTCAAATACGTACAAGCAAAAGCCTGGAGAATACCTCTGGGAATGGTTACTAAGGGTGTGGGATACTGGTGCACGAAATGTAATATTAGACCGCTCTGAGTTTCTGGATATGGGACCCCTAAGCACAGACTCTTCTTTCAATGTCTCTGCCAGACAGGCTAAAAAAGGATCTAAGTCTTTATTTGGTTGGTTCAATGAAGCATGGACTGCCAGAAGGCCTAGATTAGACCAACTTGAAGTACCTGACCTACCCTGGTACACTGTAGAGGAAGGCATCCAAAAGCTTAGAGAAATTGGTATGTTAGAATGGATCCATCAAGATATTCCCATAGATCCAAAAAGGGGGTGTTCTGAAGACATACCCTTTACCACAACCATAAGGAACAAGTTTGTGAAGTGGGCCCCAGCATCTCTTAAGACTCCTGTAATTGCTATTCTATGTGCACCAGGATTAACAGTGGGCACTGCCCTAAGCGAACTCTGACATTTGCCCACAATGGGGCTGATTGGTCCCCGTGATGGTAGAGGCAGGTGTCAGCACTAAATCAACAGAGACAGGGTGGGTGTGGTTATAATAGACAACAAGTTTTCAATAATAATCAAAGCAACCTGTCTTGTGTGGAATTATGGCATTGGCTACTTAGCCACGGTGTCCCTAGGAATGAAATAGATGGGAAGCCTACTAAATATTTACGTGATCTGTACAGGCAAAAGAATGGTAGATCAGGTGAACAGCAGAATAGACAGTCACGATCGCTCAATCAATTCCCAGACCTGAGCCAGTTTACAGACCCACAACCCCTTGAATGAAGGGGAGGCCCGGTTCCTTGTAAGGAGGATCCTGCTCCATCACTGAAGGTTTATACTGTTAGTCTTTCTTCTAACCTTCCCCAAAGTGACCTGCGGCCTTTCACAAGAGTGACTGCTCATTGGGGAAAAGGAAATAATCAAACTTTTCGGGGATTACTTGACACCGGCTCAGAACTGACACTAATTCCAGGAGACCCAAAGTATCTCGCAGGCCCACCAATCAGAGTGCGGGCTTAAGGAGGTCAAGTTATCAATGAAGTTTTAGCTCAAGTACGCCTCACTGTGGGTCCAGTGGGCCCCCGGACCCATCCTGTGGTTATTTCCCCAGTTCCAGAAAGCATCATTGGAATAGACATACTTAGTAACTGGCAGAACCCCCATATTGGATCCTTAAAATGTGGAGTAAGGGCTATCATGGTAGGAAAGGCCAAGTGGACACCATTAGACACCATTAGAATTGCCAATACCTAGGAAAATAGTAAACCAAAAGCCATACCGCATTCCTGGTGGGACTGCAGAGATCAGTGCCACCATCAAAGACTTGAAAGATGCAGGGGTGGTGATTCCTACTACATCCCCACTTAATTCACCTATTTAGCCTGTAAAGAAGACAGATGGATCCCTTAGAATGACAGTGTATTATCATAAACTTAACCAGGTGGTGACTCCAATTGCAGCTGCTGTTTCAGATGTGATTACATTGCTTGAGCAAATTAATACTTCTCCTGGTACTTGGTATGCAGCTATTGATCTGGCTAATGCCTTCTTCTCCATACCAGTCCCAAAGGACCACCAGAAGCAGTTTGCCTTCACCTGGCAGGGGCAGCAATATACTTTCACAACTCTCCCCCAGGGGTACACCAACTCTTCTGCCCTGTTCCCTAATTTAGTCTGAAGGGACCTTGATCACCTGTCTATTCCACAAAATGTCACACTGGTCCATTATATTGATGACATTATGCTGATTGGACCCACTAAGGAGGATGTATCAAAGACTCTAGATTCATTGGTACAATATCTGCATACAAGGGGTTGGGAAATTAACCCAACAAAGATTCAGGTACCCTCCACATCAGTAAAATTTCTAGGGGTCCAGTGGTGTGGGACATGTCGAGATATTCCGACTAATGTGAAGGATAAGCTATTACATTTAGCGCCCCCAATGAATAAAAAAGAGGCACAACGCCTAGTGGGCCTCTTCGGATTTTGGAGGCAACATATCCCTCATTTGGGTGTTATACTTCGACCTATTTATCAAGTGACATGAAAAGCCTCCATTTTTGAGTGGGGCCCAGAACAAGAAAAGGCTCTTCAACCAAGTTCAGGCTGTCGTGCAAGCTGCTTTGCCACTGGGACCATATGATCCAGCTGACCCCATGGTGCTAGAGGTGTCATTTGTGGATAAAGATGCAGTGTGGAGTCTTTGGCAGACCCCTATTGGTGAATCACAGTGTAGACCATTGGGATTTTGGAGTAGTCTTGCCATCCTTTGCAAACAACTACTCCCCCTTTGAAAAACAGCTGTTGGCCTGTTACTGGGCTTTGGTGGAGACTGAACACCTCACCATGGGCCACCAAGTCATCATGAGGCCTGAATTACCTATCATGAACTGGGTATTGTCTGACCCACATAATCATAAAGTTGGATGTGCGCAGCAACACTCCATTGTTAAATGGAAGTGGTATATACGAGATCGGGCCAAAGCAGGACCTGAAGGAACAAGTAAGCTGCATGAAGAAGTGGCCCAAATGCCCACAGTCTCCACTCCTGTCACATTGCCTCCTTTCTCCCAGTCTGCCCCTATGGTCCCCTGGGAAGTTCCTTACCATACTTTAACTGAAGACCAAGAAAGTCATGCTTGGTTTACGGATGGCTCTGCACGATATGCAGGTGCCACTTGTAAGTGGACAGCAGCACCACTACAGCCCGTTCTGGGATCTCCCTAAAGGACAGTGGTGAAGGGAAATCCTCCCAATGGGCAGAACTTCGAGCAGTGCACCTGGCTGTTCAGTTTGCATATAAGGAAAAATGGCCAGAGGTGAGATTATATACTGATTCATGGGCTGTGGCTAATGGCTTGGCTGGATGGTCAGGGAATTGGAAGGACCATGATTGGAAAATTGGCGACAAGGAGGTGTGGGGAAGAGGTATGTGGATAGACCTCTCTGAATGGGCCAAGAAAGTAAAGTTAATTGTATCTCACGTGAACACTCACCAAAGGATTACCTCTGAAGAGGAGGACTTTAACAATCAAGTGGATAAGATGACACGCACTGTGGAAACTGGTCCTCCTCTTTCCTCTGCCACCCCTGTTATAGCCCAATGGGCACATGAACAAAGTGGTTATGCATGGGCACATCAACATGGACTTCCACTCACCAAGGCTGACTTGGCCACTGCCACTGCCGAGTGTCCCATTTGCCAGCAACAGAAACCAACATTAAGTCCAAGATATGGGACAATTCCTTGGGGAGATCAACCAGCAACTTGGTGGCAGGTTGATTACATATGACCACTTCCATCATGGAGGGGACAGCGTTTTGTTCTTAATGGAATAGACACCTACTCTGGATATGGATTTGCCTTCCCTGCATGTGATGCTTCTGCCAAAATTACTATTTGTGGACTTACAGAATGCCTCATCCACCGGCATGGTATCCCACATAGCATTGCTTCAGATCAAGGAACTCACTTTACAGCAAATACAGAGCGGCAATGGGCCCATTCCCATGGAATCCACTGGTCATATCAAGTTCCTCATCATCCTGAAGCTGCCGGCTTGATAGAATGATGGAATGGGCTCCTAAAGACACAATTACGGCGCCAACTAGGTGGCAACAACTTGCGGGGCTGGGGCAATGTTCTCCAGGAAGCTGTATATGCTCTAAACCAGCGGCCAATATATGGTGCTGTGTCTCCAATAGCCAGAATTCATGGGTCCAGGAACCAAGGGGTGGAAGCTGGAGTGGCACCATTCACTATTACTCCTAGTGATCCCCTTGCAGCATTTTTGCTTCCTGTCCCAGCAACCCTGTGTTCCTCAGGCCTGGAGGTCCTGGTCCCGAAGAAAGGAACTCTCCCACCTGGAAACACAGCACGGATTCCACTGAACTGGCAGCTGAGAATGCCCCTTGGGCACTTTGGACTTCTCATGCCTTTGGAGCAACAGGTAAGGAAGAGTGTCACCGTACTGAGTGGAGTGATTGATCCTGACTACCAAGGAGAAATTGGACTGGTACTACATAATGGAGGTAAAGAAGAATATGTCCGGAATCCAGGAGATCCCGTAGGCAGACTCTTAGTGTTACCATGCCCTGTTATTAAAGTAAATGGTAAGTTGCAGCAACCCAATCCTAACAGGACTTATAATGACCCAGACCCCTCAGGAATGAAGGTCTGGGTCACCCCACCAGGCCAAAAACCACAGCCAGCTGAGGTGTTTGCTGAGGGCAAAGGTAATACAGAATGGGTAGTAGTAGAAGGTGGTTCTACCTATCAATTACGACCACGTGATCAATTGCAAAAGCGAGGCTTGTAATTGTCAATGTATTTTTTTGTATGTGATTATTGCTTATATTTTTTGTTCAAGTATGTTATATCAGATATAATTTGACTCTGTTTTCATTTATATGTGTGATAGATGATTGATGATAAGTATAATTTCATTAATATCTGGAAATTATATAAGTATGTATGGGTAAAGAATTGTGTACAGGTGCCAGGCTGGCAAGGGGTGGATTGCTATAGTTTATTGTGCCAGCCTGGTCAATAAACACAAATAGGATTAACTGAAGGGCAGAGGGATAAATGGCTCGGTGAGCCTCACCTTGGTTGTTCTGTGCCTCAGTTTAAAGGGATACATTACCTGTGGGATGCCTAGCCTGTGGACTGTGTTGCTGTAAGTTGAGGTCCCTTTAAGCCCACATGATTGGAATGTTCATCTCTGGAGCTGGGGACTGACAGTTGATGACAGTTGGGGACATGCCTTGCTGTTTGCTGCCTGGGGATATGTAGCCCAGCTCTCTCTACAGAAGGGGACTGGCAACTGGCAGCTCTCAAAACTTGAAGGACTGCTAGTGTCTCACTGCTTTATAATTTAACTGTTAATTTCTTGTATTATCTATCTGCATATTATTTAATGGTTTATTTCTTGAATTATATACCTAACTTTATAAATATATTTATATATAATTACTAGCATCTGGGTTGTCTCTCTAGAGAACCCTGTCCAATACATCAGCCTAGAAAATTATGATAATCAAAGAAAACAATAACACCATAAAAAACACACAATAAAATGGCCACAATAAAATCATTCCTATCAGTAGCAACACTGACTGTAAATGGATTAAGTTCACCAATGAAGAAAGAGAAGTTAACAGAATAGATAAGACATGGCTGACTCCTATGTTCCTTACAAGAAACACACCTCAGACACAAAGGCAAAAACAGACTAAAAATCATAGGATGGGGAAAAAAATCAAGCTTAACAGTAGCAAAAAAAATGCAGGAGTAGCTTTATTAATTTTTGATAAAACAGACATCAAACTAAAAGCGATCTTGAGAGAAACAGAAGCCATTATATTGTGATTAAAGTCATAATTGAACAAGAAGATATAGCCATAATAAATATCGATGCACCTTTTGACATACTCTCAAAATGCATTAATCAAACCCTCACAGCGTTGAAGAGACTAACAGACGCTGCTACAATCACAGTAGGACACACCAATCTTGAGGAAATGCAGACATCCGGAAAGAAAATCAAGAAAGACACAGAAGAACTAAACAACACAATCAACTTGATGTCTTCCTCATACAGAACAATTCACCCAACACCCAAGACACATTCTTTGCCAGCACACATGGAACGTACTCGAGTCGATCGTGAACTAGGCTACCAAGACAGCACTAATACTCCTAAAACAGCAACACAGTACAAGCCACAGTGCTCAAGCATTAGAAGGCACTAATAGGAAGAGCAAGCGAAGGAACCCGCGGACCTTGGAAAGCACCCTGCTTAAAACCACTACAGAGTGTGCAGTTAAAAATTTCCTCAAAACAAATTTTAATGAAAACGTACCAAAATCTTTGAGACATAACACAAGCAGTAATCAGAGGGCAATTGATAGCAATAAGCGCATGCATCAGAAATGAAGAAAGATCTCAAACCAGTACCTTAACCCAACACCCGCAATAATTAGAATAAGGGCCGCAAAACAACTCCTTAGCCACCAGAAGAAAACGAAGTAATGCAGAACACAGCAGAAATAAATGGATCAGAGAAAAAGCAACAAGACAAGAAGTCGGTTCTTTGACAGGAGTAACAAAATTATGAACTACTGGGAAATGTAACAAAGGAGAAGATGCAAATATTGCACCTAAGAAATGAAATGGGCATTCACAAAAGCAGTGAAAATAAAGGAGATACGCATATAATGTTATGAAGGATTACGCCTCAACAAGTTAAAAAACTTAGAAGAAATGGAAAAATTCCTGAAAGCACGTTTTCACTGCCATCAACTTGGTGACTCCTCCCCACCCCTCCCATAGGACAGAGCAGAACTGCCCTTGTGAGTTTCTGAGACTGTCTCTCTCACGGGAGTAGAAAGCCCATCTTTGTCCTGCGGCGCTGCTGGTGGTTTTGAACTGCTGACTTTGTGGTGAGCAGCCCAAAGTGCAATCACCACATCACCAGGGAAAAGACCAACATGCCCACGTGTGGATGAATCGATAAGTAATCGCAGGCACATAAATACAGTGGATAGTATGCATCTTTAAGAAGGAATGACGGAGCTGTCAGACACTTTATGACACGGATGAATTTGGAACATATGATGCTCAGCAAAGTTCGTCAATCCTATAAAAACAAATACGGCGAGAAACCAATACTAGGAAAGAAACAGAAACAGAAGTGGTTTTCACCCCAAAGGAGCAAGCTTTGGCGGCTACGAGGAGACTGAGGCAAAGGAGGAAAAGGGGAGGGAGAAAGAGAAAGCCAAAGAGTTGGCGTGTTTCGGGGGCTTTCTGGGGTCCTGCCAGGGCTCTGTTGCTCATACTTTTCCCTATCAGAGTTATATTCACAATAAAAATGGAATTGTTTTATTAAAATAGCAGGCAGCCCCATAGAATATTTTTCGGAGTGTGCAAAGCACGCGGCGAAGCTGGGAGGATTGCTCAGTTTACCCTGGTGTACCACCGCTTGCCGCTGAGACCACTCTCCTTTGTTCTCCCTGCCTAATGGCAACTCTTAAAGGTGCATTTTAAAATAAGTGATAGACATTACGTACACCTTCCCCAGCGCACTTCAGCATGCAGATGACTTCTTTCTAGTTTTTCAAACTAAGGACTAATATCCTTTGCCCAGATGTTCAACACTGAACTGATATATGTCCACAAATGGTATATTCCCAAATCTATAATATTATTATCTTAATGGTAAAAAATGAAACAGAACTTTGGAATGTGCTCATAATGTACGAAGTGATTGAAGCGGCTGTGTATGTATTTGTTAGAGACAGTCATTTTCTGAATGATTGATGTCACTCAGTGATTTTCACTTAAGATCAGGGCATCCAACTGGCGGCCTGCAGGCCACATGTGCCCACCGAGGTAAATTTTTGTGGCCCGCGATGTTCTGAAATAAAATGAAAATAGAAAAAATTGTTGTGAAGAAATTAGCACTTAGGGGAAATCGAGGCAATACCGTACACACAATTCCTTTGTTAACCCTCTAACTACTGAAGACAAGTATACACGTGGCCCAGTGCCTCTCCTGGGGGCCTGTGGACGTCAGTTCCGGCGATGTTTGGAAGCGCTGTGTCTGCCACTCTCAGCTCACGTAATGTAAACAGATCCCACTAAGATTAAGGTGTGATCAGTTAAGCTTAAAACGAGCGCTCTGGGTTGTGCTGTTGTGAATCAGACCTAGCGACAGCGCGAGTTAACATTCTTAGAGGGAAGCCATTACGATTGTGCATCGTGTTTGTCGGCTGTCCAACATTTTGCGTTTTTTATTAGTTATTTTGTTATATTTTCCGGTCACAACATAAGAGGTAAGTGAAAACTAGTAGGAGGAGAGCGCTGGCAAGTTTCGGGTAAGAAAGAATAATTTTAGTTTGATAAATGCATTAAAATAAATGCAATTATATAGTGTTTTAATTATCTTATCCATATTCCTGAATCCTCACTTCAGAATACAAATTTAACAAAATTTGGAAATGTGATGTGGCTCGCGTTTTAATGGAGTTTGACAGCCTGGGTTAACTCACTGAAGGTGGGAGAGAGGAAGCGATTTCCCGGAGGCACGCCTGCCTGCGTTTCCCAGGAACTGATGGCACACTTGGTGTGTGCCAGGCATCACGCTGGCTTGTTTGGATGTCGTGGAAGGGAAACAGACAGCAGCCCTGTCTCTGAGCGGCTCCCAGCTGTGTGGGGAGGCCTCTCACCCTCCACGCCCCCAAAAGGACAGCACGCACCCGCGGAAGAAGAGAGAGGAGGGCAGGCAGGACTCAGCTCTTCCCTCATTAAAAGCTGCTCCCCCCCCCCCCTCCCGGCCTTGGAGAGGTGGCTCTTTGAACTCAGGCAGAAAGCTGAGTCAGATGACCTTTACCACCACCCCTCTTCTGCCCTCACCCCACCTTCCCACACCCAGTCACGTGCCTCTTAGCTCCCTGGACTTTGTACGCGCTGTTCTGGCGAGAGACTGGGAACTTTGTGTACCAAAGAGAGAATCTTTGGAAGCGCGGACCAAGTCCTCTGTCTTGGGTCACAGCCCGACGACACCGCCTCCAACACACACAGGCACACAGCTCTTCACAGCACCAGTCAGGTGGTTGCCATAGAGACCACAGGCCACCGAGGCAAGGCCGGACCTTGGCTTTCTGGGAAGGCCATGTTCTTATTCTGCCTCCCTTTTTAGCTCACTTCCTCTCTGGGGCTAGATGTGGATAGATGCAGACACCTAATATACAACAATAAAACCTCAACTCATTGTCGGTCAACTCATAGCGACCCTATGCTCCAGGTACAGGACAGGTAGGCCTGGACCTGTGGGTCCCTGGGACTGTGCAGAGGGCCTCATCTTTTCCCCTTGGAGCAGCTCGTGGTTACCGGCTCACTGCGCAGCCCTGTGCTACACGTCTGTAACACGCTTAGAGGAGAAGTAGCATCAACTGATCATACATGTTCTTCCCACTACTTTTTAAAGCCCCCTCGTATTTCTGGGTTGATGGGCAAGGAAGGGCTGGGGGTACAATTGGGAGGTAGTGGACCACGCTCTTTGTGTGGGTTAGAGCAGACCGGCCAGAGACAGTGGGGGGTGAGGTGGCAGCGTGAGCGGGACACAAAGACTGGTGGTTCTGTGAAGTTTCATCAGCAATGGGGCAGGAAGGTTGCTGTGGAAGCAGGTACGTGGTGGTGGCACGATGCTGCGGAGTGGGGAGGACAGGAGGAGAGATGCCAGTCAACACGGGATGGTGCGTGTGGTGGGATGGAGGTGCCAGCGTGGGCTTGGATGGGGTGGTCACGCCTGACCTGTGACGGTGACTGAGGGGCTGGAGAGAGGTGCCGTGGGAAGGGGTGAGGCAAGAGATGAAGCAAGACTGAGCAGGCAGGATTCTTGATGTAGAAGCATGGCCTCTACCCAACAAATAGCTACAGAGCAAATAGCCAGCACACTTTCTTCAAATGCTCGGAGAGGGAACCCCGAGGGTGTTGTGAAGACTTCATGCCAGTAACCAGCTGCTGCCCAGTTGATTCCAAGTAATGGCGATCCCATGGGCATCGTGCTAACCCTCTGCTCCATAGAGTTTTCAGTGGCTGGTTTGGGGGAAGGAGCTCACGAGTCTCTTCTTCTGAGGTTACTTTGGCGCCCCTTCACAGAGCAGCCAAGTATGAACTGTCGGTTCCACCGAGGGACTCATAAAAATGGAGCACTGGGTTGGGACCAGGAGTCTGGGGTTCGGGAGCTTAATCCTGTGTGATCCTTTGATAAGTCACCTGGCCTTCCTGAGGCCATTTCTTCCCCAGGTGACCTCAGCAAGTAGAGGTCACTTCCCAGTGGGTAGCCTGCAGTCCACACTCAACAGTGGGGTTGGCAATCAGTCTGGATTTCCCAATTTAATGTGAACCATTGGGAAGCTCTGGCAAGTTTGTGGACTTTGGAACAAGATGTGACTTCAGATCTCTGCTTTATATCTGGTCATGTGGCCCTGGGTTGCTGAGCTGTAGAATCAGGACACGGAAGCCTTTGTCACAGGCCAGATCTGCATAGAAGAAAGACTAGTCTCGTCTTTCCTCAGCGTTTCTCAGCTGAGCACTGTCAGCATCTGGGAAAGGATATTCCTTCGTAATGCCAGACTTCGTGTACCCTCGGTGAGCTATTTAGCTTCCCTAGTGTTTGCCTACTGGCTGCGAGTTGTGACAGTCTCCAAGTTCAGTGCTCCAGAGGGGGCAAGACCCACCTCCAGGTGCAGCGGAATCACACTATATGAAGTGCTAACTCCCAGCTCTGAAGCATGCTGGCGCTGTCCTCGAAGGACGGCTGTGTGGAACGGTGGAAGGAACCTTAGAGTCAGGGGGGAAAGTCTCTATCCCATATCATACACAATCACTTCACCGTTTTTCTAACTCAGAGCCTACATTTGTCTTGGATACCCCTGGCCAAAGCCATGGAAATCTATTGGAAACGGGTAGAGAAAATGCCATGGGAGGTCAGGGGAGAGAAACATCAGACTTGGAGACTCAAGAAGAGCTGTGTGGAAGAAGTGGCATTGAGCTGGCTCTTCAGGTGAGGCTGAGTTGGGCTTGAAAGTCACTAACTACCATTAGTCAGGTGTGAACTGTGCACTGGGCAGATGTGTCTTGTTACCTTTATCATCTAGATAAGGAGAGGGAGTAACTTTTCCAGGCCACACAGTGAGTTACCGACAGTATCTCCTGGAAACAACCTGTACAGAGTCCGAGGGGGAAAGAGGACAGTGGTTAGTGCACAGCAAAGCATGCCAAGACTCAACAGTTTAGAAGAGTAGCCATTTGTGATTGTCACGGAGTCTGTAGTTTCACTGGAGGCTGATGGGTCCGGGGTGCTCTTGGAAGGGAAAACTCGGTTCTCTGCAGCCTAGGCCAGGCTTTCCAGCTTTATTCATATTGTAGTGTCTATCAGGACTTCAATCTTTTTTTTTTTTGCTAAGCAAAGTCATATTTGAGTATGTTTATCCTTTAAACAAGCTAAGAGGTAAGTATGGGATTTTAAAAAATTCATTTTGGGGGGCACTAGTATAGCTCTTATCACAATCCATCCATCCATCTATTGTGTCAAGTATATTTGTACATTTCTTGCCATATATTGTTTTTTCTTTAAAGAATCATTTTATTGGGGTTCATTTTATTCTTATCACAATCCATCCATCCATGGCGTCGAGCACATTTGTACATTTGTTGCCATCATCATTCTCAAAACATTTGCTTTCTACTTGAGCCCTTGGTATCAGCTCCTCGTTTTTTTTTAATTTAAAGCTTTCTTTATTTAATTTTTAAAATTAATTTATTTATTAAAAATATTTTTATTGGGGGCTCTTACAACTCTTATCACAATCAATAATACATCCATTGTGTCAAACACATTTGTACATTTGTTGCCATCGTCATTCTCAAAACATTTGCTTTTCTGCTTGAGCCCTTAATGTCAGCTCCTCATTTTTACCCCTCTGCCCGCTCCCCCCTCGCTCATGAACCCTTGGTAATTTATGAATTATTATTATTTTGTCATATCTTACACTGTCTGACGTCTCCCTTCACCCACTTTTCTGTTGTCCATCCCCCAGGGAGGGGGTTATATGTAGATCCTTTCCACCCTACCCTCCCTCCACCCTCCTGGTATCACCATGCTCAGCACTGGTCCTGAAGGGATCATCTGTCCTGGATTCCCTGTTTCCACTTCCTATCTGTACCCGTGCACATCCTCTGGTCTAGTGAGATTTGTAAGGTAGAATTGGGATCATGATGCAGAAGGGGGCGGGGGAGGAAGCATTTAGGAACTAGAGGAGAGTTGTATGTTTCATCATTGCTACACTGCTCCCTGACTGGCTGTCTCCTCCCCGCGACCCTTCTGTAAGGGGGTGGGTGTCCAGTGGCCTAGGACTTCACTCTTTTGTATGACTGAATAATCTCTCCCTTTTTGTACACACCACAGTTGTTTATCTGCCCATCTGTCTGTAGTCGTTTGAGTTGGTTCCCTCCTTTGTGGATGTGGTTGCAGTGAACACTGGTGTACAAGTAGCTGTTTCAGTCCCTGCTTTCATTTCTTAGGAATGCATACCCAGTGGTTCCGCACTGGCCTGAAATCTGAAAGGTCGGCAGTTTGAAACCCCCAGCGCTCAGAGGGAGAAAGATGGACTTTGTGTGCCAGTAAAGAGTTACAGTCTCAGAAACTTCCAGAGGGCAGTTCTACCCTATCTTAGGGGATCGCTGTGAGTTGGAATCAATTTGACAGCAGGGAGTTTGGTTTGGTTTGGTTTCATGGTAATGGGGTGGCTCACAGAGTCACTAGGTGTCAGAATCGACTTGATAGCAATGAACTTTTTAATGGAATTTTTAAATGGTAATTCTCTTTAACCCTTTGAGGAACTGCCCAACCAGTTTCCACAATGGCCATTTTCCATAGTACACCATTTTACACCCTCCTCAGCAACAGACAAGAATCCATTTCTCCATATCCTCTCCAACATGTGCTGTTGTTCTGGTTTCTGGTAATAACCAACCTAGTGGGTATAGAGTAGGATCCATTATGGCTTCTATTTGCATGTATCTAATTACTGATGAGGAGCCCCCGTGGCATAGTTACTTGTGGGCTGCTAAGCCCAAGATCAATAGTGCAAACCTATAGCTGCACTGGAGAAAGATGAGGCTCAGAAACCCAGAGGGCTGGGTTGTCTCCGACTATAGAGTTGCTATGAGTCAGAATGGACGGATGCCAGTGGGACTGGTTTGAGTTATTGACTAATGATGCTGAGCATCTTTTCATGAGCTTACTGGCCTTTTGTATATCTCCTTTGGAGAAGTGTCTGTTGAAATCCTTTGATCATTTTAAAATTGAGGTGTTTATCTGTTTGTTATTGAGTCCTATGCTGCCTTGACCCTTACCGGATATTAAATCCTTCTCAGATACATGGTTTTCAAAGCTTTTCTCCTATTCCACAAGTTATCTTTTTATTTCTTTATAGTGGCCTTTGATGAGCAAGCAGTTTTAATTTGGATAAATTCAGTTTATTTTTTCTTTTGTTTTTCACATTTTTCATGTTATAGCTAAAGATCCATTGCCAAAAAACAAGGTCTTGAAGGTTTACTCAGTTGTTTTTCTTAAGAGTTTTGTAGTTTTGGGTCATTGACCCATTTTAACTTCCTTTTTGCATACGATCTTAGGCCTGTACCAAGCTCCCTTTTTCACCAATGGAGATTCTTTTGTCTCCGCATCATTTGTTGAAGAAACTATTCTTTCTCCGTGGAATGGACTTGGTATTCTTCCTGAAAAATAGATCTCATGGCAAATCTTGAGATTATATTTGTAATCTCAATGATATTCCATTGGTCTAAATATCGATCATTATACCAGTACCACACTCCACACCCGCCCCCATATCTCCAACAGATTTATTTATTTATTTTGGAAAGGAATGGATTGTGAGGAAAGAAAAATAAAAAAAACATGAGGCAGGGAAAAGTATGGGATAGAAAATAAATACAAATGTAAGCCGTTTTGCTAATTGCTCTATAACCACAAAGGAGCACAGAGGAGGTCCCGGAGCAAACACCACAACACAGGTTCAAAGCCGGAGCCCGGAGCCAGGCTGCAGAGTGCAGTCTCTGGTGTGTGGCATGGAGGCGGCAGTCCTTGGTTTTGGAGGGATCCCTGGGGGTGTGGGCACAACACCTGCTTTACCCAGATTTGAACAGAAGGATGCCACATGGCCCAGGTAGAAGTAGAGGAAGTCATGTGCCGCTGAACTACCCATGCAGTGCCAAGTGGGAGTGTACTTCTTGTCAAACTCCTTCTTGCTGTGGGCAGCAGTGTCCTTGGATTTCTCCAGCGCCTGAGGCCTGTGGCATCTCCTCCGACATGGACATGTCGACCTGTCGCATTTCTGAACCCGGCCTTTCGGTTGCAAGTGGTCACGGTGAAGCTTGGACCAGCCGCCTGCGGCGGTACTGGGGGATGGGGTGCGAACGGCTCAAACGGCGAGAGGCGCCTTGCTACTGAAGTTGGGGCGCATCTAAAGTGTACCTCATTTTGTGTTTACTTTAGCTTATGGTATGCTTTGAAGCTAGGAAATGTGAGAGCCCCCTACTTTATTCTTCCTTTTCAAGATTGTTTTAGCTATTGGGGACCCCTAAATTCCATATTATTTGAGGATTAGTTTGCCCATTTCTGGGAAAAAATATTGTTAGAATTTTGATAAGGAATGTGTAGTATCTATAATCACTTTGGATAGATTTGACATCTTAACAAAACCAAATCTTCCAGTTCGTGAAGTTGGGGTGCCTTTCCATTTACCTAGGTCTTCTTTAATGTCTGACAGCAATGCTTTATGGTTTTAAATATACAAGTCTTTTAAGGCTCTGGTTAAATTTATTATTCTCATGTGCGGTTGCAAATGGAATTGTTTTCTTAATTTCCTTTTTTTTAAATTTTAACAATTTATTAGGGGCTCATACAATTCTTATCACAGTTCATACATATACATACATCAATTGTATAAAGCACATCCATACATTCCCTGCCCCAATCATTCTCAAGGCATTTGCTCTCCACTTAAGCCCCTTGCATCAGGTCCTCTTTTTTTTTTCCCCTCCCTCCCCTTTCCCCCCTCCCTCATGTGCCCTTGGTAATTTATACCTCGTTATTTTGTCACATCTTGCCCTATCCGGAGTCTCCCTTCCCCCCTTCTCTGCTGTCCCTCTCCCAGGGAAGAGGTCACATGTGGATCCTTGTAATCAGTTCTTAATTTCCTTTTCTGACGGCTCATTACTGATCTATAGAAACACGATGGATTTCTGTGCGCTGATCTTGTAACCTGCATTGATTAACTGGACAGCTTCCTTACAGATGCTTTCTAAGTTTCTTTATGCGGCATCATTTCATGCATGATTCAGACAGTTTAACATTTTCCTTTCCTTTTATTAACTAACCACCGTGGATGCCAGCTACTTATTTTTCTTGGTTTATTGCTCTGGGCAAAACTGTCGCCTACAAGGAGGCATGAATATTATGTTAGCTTTAGGTTTTTCATCTCACGTTTCTATTCCTAGTGTGCAGAGCGGTACGTTTTTATGGGCGCTAGTTTGTGGGTTCTAGATTTTGCCTTTTCTGCGCCAGTGGGGATGACCTGCGGTGATTTCCCTTCAGTTTTCGAATGTGGTGTCTCCCAGTGACTGGTTTACTTATGTGCAACTGCTCTTACACGCCCTGAATAAATCCATGGTAGGCGTGGTCTTTTTGATGAGCGGATGGAATTTGATTTGCTAGCATTTTGTTGAAGTGTTTGCACGTCCATTCACAAGGGTTATTGATCTATAGATTTTTTCATCCTGTAGTGTCTTCTTGATCTAGTTGTGGTATCAAGAGGAGAGTGTCGGCTTCTAGAAGGAGTTAGGAAGCGCTCCCTCCTCATGCAGTTTTTAGAAGATATTTGAGAAGGATCAGTGTTCAACTTGGTGGAAGTTCCCAGTGAAGACGGCGGGGACTGGATTTTTCTTTATTTGAATACTTTGGGTTCAATCTCTCCATTTGTTGAGATTTTCTATCTCTTCTTGACTACATGTGTGTGTGTTTAGAAACCCTATAGTATTTTTTTTTGCCTTTTTTCAGAATTTTTCATACATCTGGAATCCAGCCGCACGCAGAATCAGGCTCCCTGCACTGAGTACGGTGCTCTTGGGATTCACCCATGTCGCTACATATCTTAGACCTGTGTTCCCTTTGAACGCTGCCATTCGTTCCATTGAAGGGATGTTGCAGTTTGCTTGTCCATTCTCCACCTGAGGACCATTTGTGTTGCCCGTTTGGGTGCTTTTGAATGAAGTCCCTACAAACAGCCATAGGTCTTTCTGCAGACACTTTTCTCCTAGATAAACACCTACGAGTGGAATCCCCAGGCTGCTTTCGAAGTGTACCTTTACCTTTGTCAGAAACTACCAAACTGTGGTTTCGGAAGTGGCTGTACTATTTGCATTCTCATTTGTAATTACGTGGCCATATTACTAGCACGTGGGACTGTCAGGTTTCCTCCTCCTCCTCCTCTTCGTCTTCTCCAGTTTTAGCCATTCTAATAGGTGTATTTTAGGTGGTTTCAATGTTTGTTCCTTTAATGAGCATCTTTTTATGTGCTTTGCCTATTGGGCTATAGCTCATCTTTGGCGCAGTATCTTCAAATTGCATGTGTATTAAGAAAAGGGGTTGCTTGTTTTCTTGTTAAGTTTTGAGAGTTCTTTATATATCCTAGTATGTAAAGTCACTTTTCAGATGAATGTTTTGCAAAATTTTTCTCCCAGACACTTGGAAAAATTTTATGGAAAGCAATTCTTGGATTATAGAAACCCAAGTCTATGACATTGCAAGGCAGGGGAATTGGACGCAGAGGGATAGAGACAAGGAGACTGTCTTGATGGTCCAGGTGAAAGATGACTGGCTGAGCCAGGGTGGGGGCCATGGGAATAGGAAGAGTGAAGAACTGTAAAGCACGGAGACCCCCCAGGGTGGTCTAATGACCTCCTTGACCTTGGTGAGCCCTCCTTCCTTCCCTCTCACCATTCTTCCTTTGGCAAATACTGTGGAGTACTTAGTAAGAGCCAGATAATGTTCTAGACATGGAGGAACTGTCAGCCAAGGCATTATTGCTCTCATGGAGCTTTCCTTCTTGGTGGAGAAGACAGACAGATACAGAACCACGTCTTTAAATATGATGGCTGATGATGTTCCCCAGCCCAGGGGCTCTTGCTGAGATGCCACCATCCAGATGACTCTTGGTGTGACACCAGTCCTCTGGGATTCCACTCAAGAAAGAATCAGAACAGCAGGAGGAACTCTGGGCTGAGGTCAGAAGCACTGGGCTGGCCTTCAGGTGCTCTGGCCATCAGGATGGCCTCAGGCAATTTCCTTCAACCCTAGGGCCCTCAGGCCTCTTCCCTCTCCTGGTTGGTCTAGGTCAGGGGTCAGCAAACTGAGGCTCAAGAGCCAGACATGGTTCTTTTGGTCCATACATGTGGCTCTAAAGTACAATTGAAAAAATTTAAAGGATATTATTAAGGTAATGGTGATTTTGTTTCTAAAATATATATTTATGGTTTCAAACAATTTTTAAATTGTTGGAGGGACAGGACTGGCTCTCCCATCTCAAAAGTGTGCCCATCCCTTGTCTAGATGATCTTTCAGGGGCCAGTAGTTCTTACAAACTACCCGTGAGACTCTGACAAGCCAAACTATGCAGCATGTGAAGGGACCTCCTTTTTAAAAATTAGGCTATTTCGTTTGAAAAAGTCTGACGATCTTCAGGCTGGGCCTCCTGTCCAGTGTAGGATCGCATGTGCCCTGCACCTGACAGGTGCTGTTTATCCGCTTTGGGCGCCCTTCAGAGATAAGAGATTATGCTTTTGCAAGGAACCAGTTTAATTTTCTCTTTCTTTCTTTTTAAAGGGAAAGGATCACACCTGCTACTACGAAGCTCGTGCCTTTCAGTTGTGGATTATAACTCAGATGCTACTCGTTCAAGCTCTTTTGTGGAGGTCACACCTGCAGGGACCTGAGGCCCCAAAGGGCGAAGACAAATTTGGGAAGGAGAGGGTGGAGTGGGAATTGGGGTTATAAAGAAAAGACACTCAACAGGGGCTGGGATGTGGTGGAATCACACTGGAGTCCTCTATCTGGTGGTCATGATGTTAACTGAAACAGCGGATTCAGATGTCTTGTGACATGAGGTGAACTCTCCTGAGAGTTCAGATCAGGTAGTGATATCAGCATGGGAGCCGGACATCAGATGGACTGAATGGTGGATCCTCTTCTAGCCCCTTCTAATCTGAAGCCAGAGTGCTTGAGTCCTTTGTTAAAGTCCGAAAAGAGGTAGGGTAGTGCGGCAAATGTCATATGGGAGCTTACAGCACTGCCAGGAATAACCTGGTCACCGTCCACGCATACTTCTGGAAGCAGAGCAGGGCCCCATTGCTACGAAGAGGTGAGAGAGCCCAGGCAGTGTCCTCCTGTGGAGAACAATTGGCTCCACCCACAAAGTCCACTTTTGTGAGCACCTGAATCTATTTCAAAAGGAGATCTGGTGGTGCTGTTGGGTAGGCATCGGACGGCTAACCTGTCATAAGGCCAGTAGTTCAAGCCCACCAGATGCTCTGTAATCTCAAACACCCTCCACAGGGTTGCTCTGAGTTGGAACTGACTTGCTGGCAGTGGGTTTCGTTTTGAGTTACTGTAATATATTCCCAAAGTGAATCTGGTGGGGTGAGTCACACTGTCCAGAGCTCTCTCCTACACTGCCTGTCAGTGCGCAATTAGGGAGAATGGGGAGCTGTGTTGTTCTCAGAGAGGAGGAGCCTTGGTCACACTGCTTCAGTCCTGAAAATGACATCACAGGAAAAAAAATTCAAGACACTCTCTCCGGAACATGAATGTCCTAAAGAAGGTAACTTATTTCTCACTTACATTGAAATGACTATTTTGTTTATTCACGGGCAACATGATCATGCATGTAAAACTATTCTACTGAGTCTACCAAAATCTACTAGAACTAATTAGTTTAGCAAGGGCTCAGGATGCATGATCAACATACAAAAGCAAAATATGGAAACCCAAATACTATTTATAATAGCATCATATTATGAAATACTTATATATAGTTGAAAAATATGCATAAAGTATGTATATTGGAAATTATAAAAGCACTACTGAGAGAAAAGTTTGAAGATCTAAATAAAGAGAGGCATATACTATGTTCATGGATCAAGACTCGATTTTGTTAAAATGTCAGTGTTCCACAATTTGATCTATAAATTCAATGCAATACCATTCAAACTCCTGGTGGGCTTTTGTCGGTGGTGTTTTACAGCAATTAACAGATTGATTCTGAAACATAGGGAAATACAGAAGACACAGATTAGCTTTAAAAAGTGCATTAAAGAAAAGTTGGAGAACTAACACTACCTGATCGATTGCAGATTTATTAGTTACAAGAATCAAGGCCATGTGCAATTTATGTCTACACAGACAGGAGACTCCAGAAATAGTTCACATGTATATGGATAGAACTGACCTTAAGAAAGGGGCCAAGGTACTGCGGTAGAAAAGGGGTAGTCCTTTAAACAAGTGACGTTGGAAGGAATAGCCATCTGTATGCAAAAAAGCAAACTGGGATCAATGCCTGTGCCTTATACAAAACTTTCCCCATTGGTCTGCAATGAACTTGTATATCACTAGAACTCCAAGCCCACTTCAGTTCTCCCTTCCCCCTTTCACAGCCACTCCAACACTGCAGAGCTGAGGGGAAGGAGCTGGAGGGGTTTTAGGCTGCCGGCCTTCACTTTTTAAATGTTTACATTTTAACTTTATTTACTTATTTCTCTTGTGTTTTAAAGAAGAAATAATATATGGGATCACACAGCCCAGCTCATCAAATCCAATCGATAATAGTCTCACTCGATCATCAAATCCATTCAATAACAGTCTCACTCGATCATCAAATCCAATCAATAATAGTCTCACTCAAAACTGTCTGGAAATGTGCTTCTGGTTTTGAACCCCTCACCCTTCCACCTTCCCTCCCTCTGGAATGTCCTGTGCCTCCCCTTCCCCTGCCCCTCCCCCTTCCCCTGCCCCTCCCCCTGCCCCTGCCCCAGGCCCTGGGCCTCTCATAGTCTTTAATTGAAAACCACTCTTTCCCCCCCCCTTTTCTTACAATAATTGTGTCATTAAATATTTTATAAGACTGACCTACTTTGCTGAGCATAATGTTTTCTAGTTTTTTTCCAGCCCTTGAGGTGTTTGACAGCATTGTCGCTGTTGTTTACTGCTGCATAACATTCAGTTGTAGGAATGTACCAGAGTTTGTTTCTCCGTTCCTCTCAGAGTCTTTGCTATTATGGAAATTTCTGCAATAAATAAAAGTGGGCCCCTATCTGTGCTGGGTTCTTTGTTTCTCTAGAGTGTGTGCCCAGTTGGGACATAAAGTAACTGTACATGCATTTGTTTAAGGCAGAGCCGTACTGATTTCCATGGTGGCTGTACAGTTCTACAGCCCCACCAGCAATGTATGAGCCTTCCAATCTTTCCACATCCTCTCTAACACTTATTCTTTTCTGGGCTTTTGTTGTTGTTGTTGCTAAGATTGTTCATGCGAGGTTTTAATTTGTATTTCTCTTATTGCTAATGAAAGTGAACATGTCTCCGTATGGTTGCTGGCCACCTGGATGTCATCTTTAAAAATGGTCCACTCATGTCTTGGGCCCATTTTGTTAATTGGGGCTATTTGTATTTTTACCATATAAGAAAATTAATTCAAAATTTATCTTAGACTAAATGTGAAGCCAGCAATCAAGGGGGCCTGGTGGCACTGCTGGGTGAGCCTTGGATCCGCTACCTGCAAGATCGGCAGTCAAGTGTTGGTCAAGACTCATTCAATGTCAGCAGTGATATTTCTTGTTCCATTTCCTCTTTTGAATCCAACCTGAATCCGATTAAAAAAGAGAATTCAAGCTCACTGTCAATGTCCTGCTGCAACCATTGTTGGATGATTTTCAGCAAAATTCTACTTGCCTGTGATATCAATGACATTGTTAGATAGTTTGAGCTTCTGTTAGGTCACCTTTGTCTGGAATGGGTACAGATGCGGATCTCTTCCAGTCAGTTGACCGCATAGCTGTCTTCCAAAAGTCCTGGCACAGACAGTGAGTGCTTCCAGTGCTTCATCAGCTTGATGAAACATTTCATTTGGCATCCCGTCAATTCCTAGAGCCTTGATTTTGGTTGGTGTTCTCAGTGCAGCTTGAACTCCTTTCAGCACCACTGGTTCTTGCACGTCTGCTACCTCTCGAAATGGTCGCATGTGGACTGCTTATTTTGCGCATAGTCACTCTGTATTCTTTCCTTCTTCTTTTGATGTTTCCGGCATCATTCAATAGTTTGTCTATAGAATCTTTCAACCTTGCAACTCAAAGCTTGCATGTTTTCTTGAGTTCTTGTAGTTTTAGACATGCCGAGTGTGTCCTTTGGTCTGGTTTTCTAGCTCTAGGTCTTTGCACATTTCATTATAATATTTTACTTTTGTCTTTTCAAGGCAGCAAGGGCATATTGCGTGGTTTAAAACCTGGAAAGATGTGTGTCCGTGTGCTTGACTGGGTTGACTCGACAAACAAATCCAGAGAGAGGTTTATATCAAAGAGCAATTGTATATTGAGAAAACAGCCCAGCGCAGTCCAGATCAAGTCCACAAGCCCCATATCAGCCCATATGTCTGATAGTAGTCCATAAATTCCTCTTTAGACTGACACAGCACATGCAATGACACCGAATGCAGGAAGATCACAGGCAGGTGGGTGGATAGTCTTGTGGATGCAGTGGTGGTGGAAGCATCTCAGCACTGGCACAGGTCTCCACGTGGTTCTTCCAGCTCCAGGGTTCTGGCTGCCATCAGTGTGGCTCTATGTGGATTGTCAACAGGAATGTGAAGCAGAGAGAGTGTCCTGCTTCCAGGGAGGAAGAGAAAAAGTTCCCAGAATTTTCATGAGAAGGCCATGTCCACTAAGAGGCCTCAGGCTGTGACCTGATTGACAGGCTAGACTCCACCTCTTCACTCTTAATAGCCTCAAGTTGACCTAAGATTAGGTAACTACCACAGTCAGGGTTGCATCTTTTCACCACACTTACTCACTCTGTATGATGAGCAAATAGAAAAATGACTATATGAAGAAGAAGGTGGCATCGGGATTGGAGGAAGGCTTAGGAAAACTTGCTGTAGCTTGCTGAAAGTGGGGCAGACTGGAAGTACTTGCTGATGAAGATCAAGGACTGTAGCCTGGACTACAACTCAATGTAAAGAAATCCACCAAAATCCTCACCACTGGACCAATAGGTAACATCATGATTGTGATAGTTTATTGTGCCAACCTGGCTGATAAACACAAGCAGGATTAATTGAAGGGCGGAGAGATAAATGGCTCTGTGAGCCTCGCCTTGCTAGTTCTGTGCCTCAATTTAAAGGGTACACTACCTGTGGGATGCCTAGCCTGTGGACTGTGTCACTGTAAGTTAAATTACTAGACACTGGCTCAGAACTGACACTAATTCCAGGAGACCCAAAATGTTTCAAAGGCCCACCAATCAGAGTGGGGACTTATGGGTGTCAAGTTATCAATGGAGTTTTAGCTCAGGTACACCTCATTGTGGGTCCAGTGGGCCGCTGGACCCATCCTGTGGTTATTTCCCCAGTTCCAGAATGCATCATTGGAATAGACATACTTAGTAACTGGCAGATCCCCATGTTGGATCCCTGAATTGTGGAATTCCTATCATGGTAGGAAAGGCCAAGTGGACACCATTTGAATTGCCATTCCCTAGGAAAATAGTAAACCAAAAGCAATACCGCATTCCTGGAGGGATTGCAGAGATCAGTGCCGCCATCAAAGCCTTGAAAGATGCAGGGGTGGTGATTCCTACTACACCCCAATTTAACTCACCTATTTAGCCTGTAAAGAAGACAGATGGATCCCGGAGAATGACAGTGGATTATCATAAACTTAACCAGGGAGTGACTCCAATTGCAGCTGCTGTCCCAGATGTGATTACATTGCTTGAGCAAATTAATACTTCTCCTGGTACCTGGTATGCAGCTATTGATCTGGCTAATGCCTTCTTCTCCATACCAGTCCCAAAGGACCACCAGAAGCAGTTTGCCTTCACCTGGCAGGGGCAACAATATACTTTCACAACTCTCCCCCAGGGGTACACCAACTCTTCTGCCCTGTGCCCTAATTTAGTCTGAAGGGACCTTGATCACCTGTCTATTCCACAAAATGTCACACTGGTCCATTATATTGATGACATTATGCTGATTGGACCCACTAAGGAGGATGTATCAAAGACTCTAGATTCATTGGTACAATATCTGCATACAAGGGGTTGGGAAATTAACCCAACAAAGATGCAGGTACCCTCCACATCAGTAAAATTTCTAGGGGTCCAGTGGTGTGGGGCATGTCGAGATATTCCGACTAATGTGAAGGATAAGCTATTACATTTAGCGCCCCCAATGACTAAAAAAGAGGCACAACGCCTAGTGGGCCTCTTCAGATTTTGGAGGCAACATATCCCTCATTTGGGTGTTCTACTTCGACCTATTTATCAAGTGACATGAAAAGCCTCCATTTTTGAGTGGGGCCCAGAACAAGAAAAGGCTCTTCAACCAAGTTCAGGCTGCCGTGCAAGCTGCTTTGCCACTGGGACCATATGATCCAGCTGACCCCATGGTGCTAGAGGTGTCATTTGTGGATAAAGATGCAGTGTGGAGTCTTTGGCAGACCCCTATTGGTGAATCACAGTGTAGACCATTGGGATTTTGGAGTAGTCTTGCCATCCTTTGCAAACAACTACTCCCCCTTTGAAAAACAGCTGTTGGCCTGTTACTGGGCTTTGGTGGAGACTGAACACCTCACCATGGGCCACCAAGTCACCATGAGGCCTGAATTACCTCTCATGAGCTGGGTATTGTCTGACCCACGTAATCATAAAGTTGGACGTGAGCAGCAACACTCCATTGTTAAATGGAAGTGGTATATATGAGATTGGGCCAAAGCAGGACCTGAAGGAACAAGTAAGCTGCATGAAGAAGTGGCCCAAGTGCCCACAGTCTCCACTCCTGTCACATTGCCTCCTTTCTCCCAGTCTGCACCTATGGCCTCCTGGGGAGTTCCTTACCATACTTTAAGTGAAGACCAAGAATGTCATGCTTGGTTTATGGATGGCTCTGCATAATACGCAGGTGCCACTCATAAGTGGACAGCAGCATCACTACAGCCCCTTTCTGGGATCTCCCTAAAGGACAGTGGTGAAGGGAAATCTTCCTAATGGGCAGAACTTTGAGCAGTGCACCTGGCCGTTCAGTTTGCATATAAGGAAAAATGGCCAGATGTGAGATTATATACTGATTCATGGGCTGTGGCTAATAGCTTGGCTGGATGGTCGGGGAATTGGAAAGACCATGATTGGAAAATTGGTGACAAGGAGGTGTGGGGAAGAGGTATGTGGATAGACTTCTCTGAATGGGCCAAGAAAGTAAAGTTGATTGTATCTCACGTGAACGCTCACCAAAGAATTACCCCTGAAGAGGAGGACTTTAATAATCAAGTGGATAAGATGACACGCGCTGTGGAGACTGGTCCTCCTCTTTCCTCTGCCACTCCTGTCATTGCCCAATGGGCACATGAACAAGTGGACATGGTGGCAGGGATGGAGGTTATGCATGTGCACAGCAACTTGGACTTCCACTCACCAAGGATGACTTGGCCACTGCCACTGCTGAGTGTCCCATTTGCCAGCAACAGAAACCAACATTAAATCCAAGATATGGGACAATTCCTTGGGGAGATCAACCAGCAACTTGGTGGCAGGTTGATTACATAGGACCACTTCCATCATGGAGGGGGCAGCGTTCTGTTCTTACTGGAATAGACACCTACTCTGGATATGGATTTGCCTTCCCTGCACGTGATGCTTCTGCCAAAACTACTATTCGTGGACTTACAGAATGCCTCATCCACCGGCATGGCATCCCACATAGCATTGCTTCAGATCAAGGAACTCACTTTACAGCAAATACAGTGTGTGTGGCAATGGGCCCATTCCCATGGAATCCACTGGTCATATCAAGTTCCTCATCATCCTGAAGCTGCCGGCTTGATAGAATGATGGAATGGGTTCCCAAAGACAAAATTACGGCGCCAACTAGGTGGCAACAACTTGCGGGACTGGGGCAATGTTCTCCAAGAAACTGTATTCGCTCTAAACCAGCAGCCAATATATGGTGCTGTGTCTCCAATAGCCAGAATTCATGGGTCCAGGAACCAAGGGGTGGAAGCTGGAGTTGCAGCACTCACTATTACTCTTGGTGATCCCTTGCAGTATTTTTGCTTCCTGTCCCAGCAACCCTGTGCTCCTCAGGCCTGGAGGCCCTGGTCCCAAAGGAAGGAACTCTCTCATCTGGAAACACAGCACGGATTCCACTGAACTGGCAGCTGAGAATGTCCCCTGGCCACTTTGGGCTTCTCATGCCTTTGGAGCAACAGGTAAGTAAGGGTGTCACTGTACTAAGTGATGTGATTGATCCTGATTACCAAGGAGAAATTGGACTGGTGCTACATAATGGAAGTAAAGAAGAATATGTCTGGAATCCAGGAGATCCCATAGGCTGACTCTTAGTGTTACCATGCCCTGTTATTAAAGTAAATGGTAAGTTACAGCAACCCAATCCTGGCAGGACTTATAATGACCCAGACCCCTCAGGAATGAAGGTCTGGGTCACCCCGCCAGGCCAAAAACCACAGCCAGCTGAGGTGCTTGCTGAGGGCAAAGGTAACACAGAATGGGTAGTAGAAGAAGGTAGTTCTGCCTATCAATTACGACCATGTGATCAATTGCAAAAGCGAGTTTTGTAATTGTCAATGTATTTTCTTTGTATGTGGTTATTTCATACATTTCCTTTGTTCAGGTATGGTATATCAGACGTAATTTGACTCAGTGAGTTTTCATTTATATATATGATAGATGATTGATGGTAAGTATAAGTGTGATTTCATTAATGTTTGGAAATTATATAAGTATGTGTGGATAAAGAATTGTGTACAGGTGCTAGGTTGGCAAGGGGTAGATTGAGATAGTTTATTGTGCCAGCCTGGCTGTTAAACACAAGTGGGATTAATTGAAGGGCGGAGAGATAAATGGCTATGTGAGCCTCGCCTTTCTTGTCTCTCGCTCTTTAATCATTGGACCAGTGTGCGGCTGCCTTGCTTGTTCTGTGCCTCAATTTAAAGGGTACACTACCTGTGGGATGCCTAGCCTGTGGATTGTGTCACTGTAAGTTGAGGTCCCTTTAAGACCACACGATTGAAATTTATATCTCCAGAGCTGGGGGCTGACGGTTGGTGACCTGCCTTGCTGTTTGCTGTCTGTGCTGGGACAGCCTAGCTCTCTCTCTCTACAGAGGACTACCTAGCAGCTCTCAAGACTTGAAGGACTTCATTTCTTGTACTTTATATCTATCTATTTGTTTATAATTTAACTATTCATTTCTTATATGATATATATCTGCATATAATTTAACAGTTCATTTCTTGTGTTATTTATCTAACCCTCTCTCTATATATGTATATATATATATAATTATATATATATATATATAATTATCAGCAATCTGGTTTTATCTCTCTAGAGAACCCTGTCTAATACACCAAGTATCATATTATACTGTGGTTGGACCCAACATAATCAAGTTTATAATAATCTCTGACAGTAAAGCTGGTCTCCTCTGTGGCCACAGGGGATCTGCCAGAGGCTTAGTCTGATCAGATACTATACAGATGGACTTTGGGTTCCCACTGCCCTCCATAGCCGTCTATAAATTCGATGTTCACCATTTAAGCTCTGGTTCTTTTCCATTCATCACATTTGGATTTTGTTGTCATCATCTTTGGATCACACCAGCTGCTGTGCTTCCACTATGTGGACTTAGTTGATGCCTCACTTAGCTGCTTGTTTGAATATAAGCCTTTTAAGACAGCAGTTCTCAATCTCTGGGTCTCAATCCCTTTGGGGGTCAAATGACCCTTTCACAGGGGTCGCCTGGTTCATAACAGTAGTAAAGTTACAGTTATGAAGTAGCAATGAAAATGATTTTACAGTTGGGGGGGCCACCACAGCATGAGGAACTGTATGAAAGGGTGGCGGCATTAGGAAGGATGAGAACCACTGCTTTAAGACCTCAGACACTATTCCAGATGATAGCCAGATACCATCTCTTTGCTGTAGCACCTTATCTTTAGTGATCTCTTCCTGAGGTGGAGTATCAAGCAAGGCTAGGTTATAAGAACTACCTGCTCTTGGACTGGGGCTAGAATTAAGTGGGAGCCTAGAATCCATCTGCTCGTCCCTGGGTTATAAACAATTCTGAATTACATTAGCGGTCAGGTTATGACAGGTATTCAGTCTTCTTAATGTTTGATAGAATTTGTTGGTGAAGCTATCAGAGCCTGAACTTTTCTTTGTGGATTGATTTTTTGATTCCTAACTCAAAATTTATTTACTGTAGTGTACAAAACTCTACCAAAAAAATCCGACTACCATTAAGTTGCTTCTTGCTCATAGCAACACTATATGGTAGACCTGCCCTTGTGAGTTTCCGAAATTGTAACTCTTTACAGGAATAGAAAGCGTCATCTTCCTCGGGCAGAGCAGTTGGTGGGGTGGGTTGTAGTTAGCAGTCTAATTTGCCACTATGCCACCAGAGGATCTACTGAAATGTATCATCTTACTAGGAATTCATCTAAGTTATTTAACATATTGGCATATTCTTGGCCGTCACTCTTTCTTCTTTATGATGTCCTCTCCACACAGTGGCCAGAATGATCTTTAAAAATATGCACATCCAGACATTGTGTCTCCACTCAAGTACTCCCTCAATGCAAGAACATGTTCTAATAACCTGCCATTCCATGATACTCACCTTCCTGACAATCGATGAAGACAAAGTGGGTGCATTAGCAAATTTGGTGAAGAAAGCTGATGGTGCCCAGCTATCAGAAGATATAGCATCTGGGGTCTTAAAGGTTTGAAGATAAACAAGCAGCCATCTAGCTCAGAACCAACCAAAGCCCACATGGAAGAAGCACACCAGCTTGTTTGATCACAAGGTGTCAATGGGATCAGGTACCAGGCATCATCAGAACAAAAAATCATATTGATGTGAATGAGGAGGAGTGCAGAGTAGACACCCAAAGCCCATCTGTAAACAACTGAACCCTTACAGAAGGTTCTTGGGGAGGAGATGAGCCAATTAGGGTTCAGTATAGCAAATGATAAAACATACAACTTTCCTCTAGTTCTTTAATGCTTCCCCCCCTCCCTCCATCACCATCACGACCCTAATTCTACCTTACAAATCCAGCTAGACCAGAGGATGTACATTGGTACAGATAAGAGTTGGAAACAGGGAATCCAAGGCAGATAACCCCCTGAGGACCAAAAATGAGAGTAGCAATACCAGGAAGGTAAGGGGAAGGTGAGGTAGAAAGGGGGAACTGATCACAAGGATCTACATATAACTCACTCCCTGGGGGAAGGACAACAGAAAAGTGGGTGAAGGGAGACATCAGTTAGTGTAAGATATGACAAAATAATAATTTATAAATTATGACGGGTTTGGGGGGGGGTGCGGGGACAGGAAAATGAGCTGATATCAAGGACTCAGGTAGAAAGCAAATGTTTTGAGAATGATGATGGCAACAAATGTAAAAATGTGCTTGACACAATGGATGTATGTATGGATTGTGATAAGAGTTGCATGAACCCCCAATAAAATTATTTTTAAAATAATTTTAAAAATGCACATCTTTCCCAAGGAGAAAACGGGACAGGCAGTCCTAGGGGGACATGGGAGAGAAGGGGGTGGGGAGGGGGAGTGTGGAACAAACTCAGGGATAAGGGAACAACAAGAGATCTAAAACTGATGGCGAGGAGGGGGTATAATGCCTGGTGGGGTTTGATCAAGTGCAATGTATTCAAGAGGAAATACCGACAGTCGAATGGAGGGTGAAAATGATAGTGGGACAGGAGGAAGGGTGAAGGGAAATAGAGGACAGAAATAGGAGGCAAAAGCTATTTATAGATATATAGCTATAGGCATGTAGATATACAATTATATACATTCATTTATAATGAAAGGAATAGAGGCCAATGTACATATATGTATATGTTAAGTATTAAGATAGCAGATGGACTTTGGACCTCTACTCAAGGTTCCCTAAACACCAGAACACTTTATTCTAATTTTTGCATAAGCAAATCTGGTGAAGAAAGTAGATGGTGCCCAGCTATCAAAAGATATAGCATCTGGGGTTTTAGAGGTTTGAAGTTAAACACGCAGCCATCTAGCAGGGAAGCAAATAAGCCCATATGGAAGAAGCACACCAACCTGTGTGATAATGAGGTATCAAGGAGATCAGGTATCAAAAAATCCCAAACAAACATATCGATGTGAAAGAGGGGTGACCCAAACCATCTGTAGACAATTGGACATCCCCCCATAGAAGGGTCGCAGAAAGGATTGATTCAACAAGGGTGCAGTACAGCACCAAAGAAACATCATTCCTCTAGTACCGGAATACTTCCCCTGCTCCACTAACATGACCCAGTTCTTCCTCTTACAAATCTGGCTACACTGGAGTACACACATTGGTACAGATAAGAGCTTTGGACACATGGAAGCCGGGACAGATTAAACCCTCAGGAACAGTCAAGGAACAGCAATATTATGAGGGTAAAGGGGTGGTAAGGGTGGGGTGGTGGAGGGGGAAAAAGAGGGAATCCATCACAAGGTTGGAGATGAATAGCAGAAATATGGGTGAAGAGTGACAATGGACAGTATAAGGCATGAAATAACAACAATATATAATCGATTGTGTGAGTCTGGGTACATTAGAGAAACAAATACACAGAAACGCATGATTAAGAAAGTTTTATATAAAGGGTAAGTGCTCATCAAGAAAACATCCTAACCCAGTGCTGCCCAAGCCCACAAGTCCAACATTAACCCATTAGCCCATATGTCCGACACCAATCCACAAAGTCCTCCTCCATCTCACAAAACAGACGCAATGATGCTGACTGCAGGAGGAAAGCTGAGTCAGTGAATGTGTAAGCATCTCAGTGCTGGCAGGGGTCTCCACACGGCTGCTCCAGCACCCAGGGCTGCATTGGGGTAGGTCCATGCGGCTTCTCCTTGGGGATGTCTTGCAGGAAGTAAGCCTTGCCAGCTGAAGCAGAGAACTGGCTAAGGCAGCTGCACTCTGGTCTGATCATCACAAAGTAAGAGACCCAAGAACGAGAAAGGCGAGGCTCACTGAGCCATTTATCCCTCTGCCCTTCAATTAATCCCACATGTGTTTATCAGCCAGATTGGCACAAAAAAACTAACTACCTCATTGATCAAGGATTCACGAGGGTAGGGCGGGTGGCAGGGGGAGGGGAAACAAGAGGAGCTATACCAAGGGTTGAAGTAGAAAGAAAATGACTTGGAAATGTTGATGGAAACCTGTGCACAGGTGTGCTTAATACAATTGAATGATGGATTGTTATAAGGTCTGTAAGAGCTCCCCCTTAGTAAAATGATTAATAAAAAAAACCCAAAACGCTCATCTGACCATGACAGTCTTGCTTACAGCTCTTCTGTGGCTATTCTCTGTTCTTAAGATAAAGATCCACATCCTTAATGCTGCCTATGAGGCGCAGCATAGCCTGGACTCGGCCACCTCTCTGTGCTCCATGCACCTGTAGAGCTCAATTCTTCTTTTGTTCCAGCCACACGCAACTCTTTGCAGCTCCGGAATGCACCAGGTGTCCTAGGTCTGTTTACACTGCCAGAATCTTCTTCTGGTTAACGCCTACTTCTTCTTCATGGCCTAGATTTATTCGTCATCATCTTTGGGAAAGCTTGCCTAACTCCCTGTCGTTTCTAGGTGCTCCCCAGGCCACCTCTCCCACAGCTTTCTTAGCACCCTATTGTCTTGTTTGTTTACATATCTGTTACCACTCAGGGACAACTTTGTTTATATTGGTCTGTAGCAGGAACATCCTGATAATCCCACATAAGGACCTGCCAATATACCTGCTGTGAATGTGGTTCCGAAATGAACTTTCATTTGATTTATTTATTCTAAGTTTTTTAAAAAATATTTTACTGGGGGCTCGTACAGCTCTTATCACAATCCATATATCCATCCATTGTGTCAAACACATTTGTACATTTGTGGCCATCATCATTCTCAACACATTTTCTTTCTACTTTAGCCTTTGGAAGTGGCTCCTCATTTCCTCCACCCCACCCCACCCCCATTTCCTCCCTCATGAACCCTTGATAATGTATACATTATTATTATTTTTTCATGTCTTACACTGTCTGACGTCTTCCTTCACCCACTTTCTGTTGTTTGCCCCCCTGGGAGGGGGTTATATGTAAATCACTGTGATTAGTTTCCCCTTTTTCCCCACACCTTCCCCTTCCCCTCCTGGTATTACTACTCTCATTATTGGCACTGAGGGGTTTATCTGTCCTGGATTCCCTGTGTTTGCAGTTCTTATCTGTACGCGTGCACATGCTCTAGTCTAGCCGGATTTGTCAGGTAGAATTGGGGTCATGATAGTGAGGGGAAGGAAGCATTAAAGAACTAGAGGAAAATTATTTGTTTCATTGTTGCTATACTGCACCCCAACTGACTTATCTCTTCCTTGTGACCCTTCTGTAAGGGGGCATCTACAGATGGGCTTTGGGTCTCTACTCTGCTCTCCCACGCATTCACATTGATAGGATTTTTTGTTCTGGGTCTTTGATGCCTGATACCTGATCCCATCAACACCTCATGATTGCACAGACTTGTGTGCTTCTTCCATTTGGGCTTTGTTGCTTCTCAGTTAGATGACTGCTTGTTTATCTTCAAGCCTTTCAGACCCCAAATACTATATCTTTTGATAGTTGGGCACCATCAGCTTTCTTCACCACATTTACTTATGCACCCGCTTTGTCTTCAGTAATTGTGTCAGGAAGGTGAGCATCATGGAATGCCAGGTTATTAGAACAAGTGTCCTTGCATTGAGGGAGTCCTTGAGTAGAGGCCCAATGTCCATCTGCTACCTTAAGACTTAACATATAAAGTGTCATAGTCAAGAACCAGTCCACAATGTACCTTGTCAAGGTGTTGACTTTGGCCACGTCAGTGCTGTAGAGCTTCTTCACCGTCTGTTTGGTCTGGCGGTTGTTGACCTTGACATGCACAATGAACACAGCATGTTGTTGTCCTTGATCTTCTTCATGGTGGACTCCATGGTCAGGGGGAATTGATGATGGCATCATGATCAGGATTGTTTCTCCAGGGGGTTCTCTTCTGAGGGTATTTGGGCTGCCTTCTCATTCTGAGTGCCTTGGGCAACTGAAAGGTGGGTGACATACAGATCTCCATTTTTCCTCCTGGGGATACTTTTCAGCACAACTTTCTTGACCTATAATGCCTTTCATTTGACCTCAGTTTTGGGAGAGGCAGAGCTTCCTTTTTTGCCCTTGGTGCCATCTTTGTTTAAAAAAAAAGTGCCCCTAGGTAATTATTAATCCAGTTGCTGTTTCTATAGATTTGCCTCTCCTGGATTTCATATACAGAAAATCAAACAAAACAAAAACAATAAATAAATAAATAAACAAAAACCAACAAGTTACAAAATAACACACAGAAAAACTTCCATAGAAAAGACAGAAAATATTAAAAACCAAACATTTTGTAAAGGGTCAAGGAGATCAAATGATTTTAACTACATCTCACGTAATCGGCTTTCCAATGGTCTCTGTCTGATGGCAAGGCTGTTCACGTCTCTGGACTGTGGTCAGAAGGGATTCACCAGAGGGTTAGTCTTTGTGGGGACCCAGCAAATGACTTTTGGTCTCCTTCTGTCATTCATAGTCTTCTGCAAATGGGGTATTCAGAATTTTAAGCTCTGTTATGGTTCCCTCCTCTGGATTTGGATTTTATTATTTGTGATCCCTGGATAACACAGGCTGGTGTGCTGGTTCCATGTGGACTTAGTTAACGTCTCACTTAGATGGTTACCTCTTTTAAGACAAGCCTTGACAAGCCCGCTAGGCCCAGGTACAACCAATACCTTGGACAAACCCACTTTAGGTACCAGCAAATGACATCACACAGGTGGGCCTAACAACCAATGAGGTCAATCAATACCAAAAGAAAGACGAGTCTTTAAGACCCCAGACACTATTCTTTCTGATAGCTTCTTTACCACACTTTGCTGTCGCACCCATATCGGATTTCTTCACAAGGGTGAGTATCAAGTAATGCCACATCATAAGAATGAACTGTTCTTGGCTTAGGGCTGTGATTACGTAAAAGCCTAAAGCACAATCGTGCATCTATGGTTTATTTATGTCCCCAGTTGGCTTCAGAGCTAGCACTGTCACTTAATAATGCAAATCATCCCCATGGGACATAAAGCAATTCTACTGAGCGTCTCATTAATTTAGCCAGTGGTATGGAATTTAAGACACTGTTGAGAAAAGAACATTATAAAGGCATCCGTCAGACATATTCAAAAAGAACTTTCCCCATTAGAAGAGGCCTCCCCGCACAGGGTTTTAGTGTAGCTCGGGAGAGTGTTGTTATTTCTCTTTGTGTTTATTTTTTCTCTGGCTAGACCAGCATAAAAGATAGGCATTGGATGGACCTTGTCAAAGCATTTATTTATTTTTTTCAGAAGGCAAAGCACGGAGTGTGCAGCAGCGGCACAGGGCATGCTAGTGGGGTGCTCGTGAGGGTAGAGGAGCGGAACTGGGGGGGGGGTACGGGCAGCAGCAGGAGAGGGGCGCACGTGTGGAATGGCGGAACTAGAAAGAAGGTTGTGAACGGTGGCTGTCAGAACGGCCGCAGGAGGGAGCGGTAGCCATTGTGAAGGACGGGGCCCCAACTTGCCCTCACCAGAGGATCCTCCCATTCTTCTTTGAAAAACCAAAATCTCTTGAGGCAGCTCAGGCAGGTGGTTACCAGGTTCAGTAGCGGCAGGAGGGCGAGGAGAGGCTGCTCCGGCCAGCAGAGTCAGGGTCTGCTTGAGTGGCGGCTCAGGCTTCCTCGGCGGTGGCATCAATGCCCGCGTAAGTGAAGTTCTCAAACAGCGCCATGTTCACATAGGCCTGGAGATCGGATCAAGCTTTAGTGGGCCATCTGGCCCGAAGTCTTTGACTTCCAGGCATTAGGCATTTCCACAGACCGTTCCTTTGTTCTGGAGGTTCCAGACGGTCCCAGGGGCAAGGGAAGGCTGATAGCAGACTGTAGGCGGAGGACTCAAGTGAGGGGCCTTTGGCATATAGATCATGGCTTTTTCATGGATGCGTCTATTTGGTTAGCTCTGTGCCAGCTGAGAGGCAGAGCCCTATGTGAGAATGGGCTGATGGCCAGTAGATGAGGACAGGCAGGCAGACTGGAACCTAGTGTAGGCGGGCAGGGGGAGGGGGGGGGACTGACAGCTGAAGCTACACAAGGACCTTGGAAGAGTTTAGAAGGGTGTGGGGGTTCTGTTGGCACGGGCACTGTCGTTGGGGCCCAGGCTGGCTGCGGCAGTCGCTCTAGCTGAGGGCGTCTGGGCAGGCAGGGTCGGGGAGGGGGGGGCAGGGGGTATGGCAGCTATTGCCGTTTGGTTCCCACGGGAGTGTATTATCCCTGTGAGCTTGGTAAAGTCCAATAGTCACCCCCCTCCCCGCCCCCCAGTTTCCTCACCTTTCGGGCTTCCAGCATGCGAGCCAGCTGCAGCGCAATCTGGGTGAAGGGGGGTCGCTCATATGGCCGGTCCCGCCAGCACTGACGCATCAGCTCGTGCTGATGCAGACGGGGTGTTACTGGGACGAAGGGTCCCGACAGAGACGGGGTCTCCTGCAAGGCTGAGTGACTCACACTTCATCATCGCAGTTCGGCGTGCCCCCTGCAGGAGGGCGCAAAACTCTCCCAGCCCTGGCCACGGGGGCCGGGGGTGAGGCGTGGGAGCAGGGAAGGGGTAGGGAGCCCTGTGGGGGAGGAAGGTCAGGGATTCACCAAGGCTCACAATCTCCCAGAGGAGGACACCAAAGGACCAACTGAAAGGACACCTAGGGCTCAGCCGATCAGTGTCTATCAATCCCGGAGATGCACTTGCTCTTGGTCCCTGCATGTGCCCACTCTACAAGGATCTGACCGTGGCTCGCTGATGCCTCTACTTCATAAAAGCTCCTTCACAGCCCCTCCCAGGTTCAATGTCATGACAGGTAGCACTGTTATTGAGCACTTCCAATGGGCTAGGAACCCTTGTGGCTTAGTGGTTGCACATTGGGCTGCTCACCTCAGCATCAGTGGTTCAAAACCACCAGCCACTCTAAGGGAGAAAGATGAGGCTTTCTCCTCCTGTAAAGACTTGGTCTCAAACCCTCCAGGTTGGTGCTGCTTTGTCCTATAGGGTTGTTATAGGACAAATATAAGGTCCTTGAGAAGCAAGTTGGAATGGACTCGGTGGAAGTGGGTGAGTGAGTTTACTAGGGGATTGTCCCTGAGTATTGATATATGTTAATTCATCTAGCTCCCACACCAACCCCATGACATAGGTGCTATTATTTTCATAGATGGAGACTGAGCTACTGAGAGGCTAACTAGCTCATTCAAGGCCACAGAGACAGAACAGGGATTCAAACTCAGGCAGTCTGGCTCCAATGCCTTTGCTCTTAACTGCCTTTCACAATGTAACCGTATTCCTATAGGTCTGGGTCAGACCCAGCTCGTGGAAGGAATCTCGGGAGTGTAGGAGCAGATGCAGGGAGGAGGGGTTTGGTATTCAGAGGGGTCGGAGTGGTGGCCAGGGAGCAGACTAGGTCAGGTGTAAGGGACTGGAGTAGAGGCAGAGCATCTCTGGAGGCAGGCTGATAGGCTGGCAGTTAAGACTCAGTCGAGATGGTCATCTGGGGCAGAGGGCTCACAACGGGCATCTGGGTGGTCCCGAGAGGATGACTTTGCCCCTCAGAGAGGAAGGTGAGAGCATTCCTTACGTGGTCTCTCCTAGTATTGGAGACCAGGAGCATTGCCTACCAGCATTCTGAAACCTCTCCTAGGCATTCCCCCATCCCTTACACAAGTATTCCCTAAACTACCTCTGCCCCAGTCCTATCCCAAAACATCCTCCAGGAAAAAAACGTACTCCCAGCCAGCCTCTTACACTCCCACTAAGATGCTAGTTACCCCCAAAGTCTGCTCAGGAGACATACAGCCCTTACCTGCGTTTCCCTGGAGCTCACCCCAGGGCTCCCAAGTTCCTGACACATTCCTGTAATGCATCTTATCCTTGGAAGCCTCTCCCGAACTCTTCCCACCCCACCTCCCACTCACACATCGCTCTTGGTGGTGTAGACACTGTAGTTCAGAGACTCGATGGCCATCCAGCGCACCGGGAGACGTCCCTAAAGAGAGAGTAGGTTTGATGGATCGGGTGGCGAGGAGGAGTCTGTCGGGGGCTCATGAGCGTGGGGGACAGAACCATGCGCAGACCCTGAGGGGAGGGTTGAATGAGTCTTACCATTGTTTTCTTCACATAAACCTCCTCACCCCGAGACGGGCCGAAGTCTGCGATCTTGGAGGCCAGGTTCTCTCCAACCAGCACATTTCGGGCAGCCAGGTCCCTGTGAATGGACTGTGGCGACGCTGGAAGTCAGGGAAAACGGGGATGTGGGAGCTCAGGATGCCGGGGCGAGGGAGGGGCCTGGCCTCACGGACAATCTTCATGGGCGTCTTTGGTGCCTTTAGCAGCCCTGACTCTCCTTCCCACTCACGCAGGCCTCACGCTCGGAATAGCTGAATCCTGCCTAAACACCTGTCATTCCTTCTCTCCGTGACCTGGGCTGGGTCCCTCTTCCTGGGACAATGGTGGGTCTTTCCTGGGGGATCCTATTGCACCTTCTCTTTCATGTTCCTCAGCCCCCTCTCCTCATCAGAGGCCTCTTTCCATGAACACCCTCCTGCAGAGGCTCCTGGGCCCCTGCCAGCGAGGACATGCAGACACGGCTGTCTCATAGCCCCTTTCCCGCCTCACGCGCTCCTCCTCTTGTTGCCTCTTCGCCCCTCTCAGTCACGTAGGGGTCCTCGCACGGACTCCACCTTCTGTCCTCTGCTCTTTTTACTCTGCCAGCCGGATCCCATTCATGCCTTCCCTAGGGACTCATGTCTGTGGGGCGGCAACTTCCCGAGCTGGGTCTCCAGCCCAGACCTCTCGTGAATCTGAAGCTAGCATCTACACGAGCTCACTCCCCACTTCCACCCAGATGTTCCTCGGCTGCTTCAAACGCATCCTCTGGATAGTGTTGGGGTGCCCAATAGGCAAGGTACTCATGGGCTTACTAGTGCTTTCCTATTGGTCCGCAGGGAACAGTTTCACATTTTCCACTTCATCAAAGATTCTACTGCCTATCCTTCACCCCAACCCCAAGCCTATAGCACCTTCCTCCAGAATCAAAGTCTCTTCTCAAATGTATAGGTCCTGAGAGGGGCAGAGGACCCACCAGTACATAAGGTAAGCACAGGCTTAATTTGCATGAACCTGCTAATCCCTAGTGAACAGAGTCGTGGAATCCATGTGTCTAACTGTGTGCTACAGATTGGTAAGTAAGCACGAGTGAGCCATGCCTACTTTGTTTATTGCAGAATCCACCCCTGGTCCAGACCTGTTCCTCCTCCTGCGTGCCCCCTACTACCCTTGTGCTCACCCATTCACTCGGGCCAGGGGCCTGGGGCCGCGTGCTCTCTGCTCCTCAATCCTCACATCGTACCCTTGTTCCTGCCGCCCACTCCCCACTCCCAGGCACCCCCACGCACGCACACCTGCTTCTCGCTCAGATACTGCATGCCGTTGGCAGCGTCGCTGGCGAAACGCAGCAGCTGCCGGGAACTGAGAGTCGAGGCTGTCCCGTGCTCCCGGGCAAACACTGGGTCAGTCTCGAGGACCCGGCTCTTCCGTAGGAAATCCAGCAGGTTCCCATAGGGGGCATATTCAATGGCGATATACAAGTAACCTGGAGGACGAGGAGGCACCTGGTGGTGACTTACACGTAGGGAACCGAGGCTGGGAACAGGTGTTAAGTAAAACAGACCTCGAGTCTGAAGCAGGAAGGGGAATCAGTAGAGATGTACGAGCTGCCTGCAGCTCCCAGGAAGCTACTGTGGTGGCCCAGGTAATGGTTGATAGTCGGGGGTTGTGGAGAAGGGGGTCAGGGATGAATTGGGGGTGCTCACCTCGGTTCTCACAGGCCCCAATAGGTTGATGATGTCGTGGTGATGCCCCAATTTGCACAGAACTTCCAGTTCCCCCGCAAAGTCACGATGGTCGTTTTCAGACGCATATTCTGTGTAAAGAATCCATGATCACTCTCTCTAGCAATAACTCTGGGGTTAGGACAGAGGCTGGTGCTGGGGTCTTAGATGGCTTTCTGAAGGGAGTCGGGGGTGGGGCTGGGCCTTGCTGTCCGGAACAGAGAGGAGAGGCAGGGCTGAGGCCAGGGGCATGTGCAGAGAACCTTTCAGCATCTTGATGGCTGCGTTCATCTTGAGCCCATCCTTCTTGATCATGGCCCGGATGACCTGACCGAAGTTCTCTTCCCCAATGAGGTCCTCAAAGGTGATGTCTTCCCACTCCAGCCCGGGGTAGCTCAGGGGCTCAGGCTGCGGTTTTGGCCTCCGGGTCAGTGTCAAGGTCCCCGAGCTGAACTGTAGGATGGTCTCCTTGCCCTTCACAAGATGGGACAAGTAGGCAGACAGTCCAGGCAAGAGACACGGGACAGAAAGAACCAGAGACAGGCACACAAAGGGAGGTTCCCCAGGTCAGATACGTACGGGCACCCAAGACAGTGGTCAGCCCGGGACAGGCATATAGAGAGAGGACGCACAATGAGAAGCTGGGCCCTCGGTGGACTGTTGTGTGGACAGATGTCCAAGGAGAGAGAGGCAGCCTCGGCAGCCTGGAGATGCAGTGTATGGGATTCTGGAAGGGAGAACAGGGCTGTTGCTAGGAACCAGGATGTGAGCCGCAGAAGGAAGACCGTCCTGACACAGCAGAAAGGAGCTGGAGTGGACCGTGAAGGGAAAGGGTGGGCTCCCCATGACTATGCAGCCCACAGCTAGGCTTTTTGCCTCTAGGTAGCTCCAGACTTTCTTGAGCACCTACTACACGCTAAGCTCAAGTGGCTGGGAGTCAGTAGAGGAGCTTTCTTCTTTGCTCACTCTCTTGGCATCTGTTCATAATGGTAAGACCACGGTGGGACCAGAATATAGACAGACAAGGTGGGGGGTCTCGAGTGAAGAGGAACATCCACTTTCCTCTACTGAGCCGGGACCGGGGCGGGGGGCTGGAGCAGGGCTGGTGGCAGGACAGGACCAAGGGAGCTGCCAGTATGAGAACTGGCAGAGGGTCAGGAGAGACCTTGTGCTGGGACTCCCTACGTGAACAGAAGCCCAGCTGGACTAGTGAGTGCTGAAGATCGGCGTCACGAGGATCCTCGTGAAACATGGACAGCTGAGGCACACACCAGAACGCGCATGCATGTTTCTGTGTTGACACCCTATGTCAGTGGGCACATGCTTAGGTCTGCATATGAGTACGGAGGTACATGCATAAGGACACCCAAGCATCAAGGACATGTGCATGGACACACGGGGTATCAACAGGAGCTACATATGCTCACTCACACATGGCACACACACTCACATGCCTACACACATGTCCAAACAAACCCGCTGTCACTGAGTCGCCTCATAGTGACCCTATAGGACAGGGTGGAACTGCCCTCCCGAGACTATAACTCCTTATGGGAGTAGAAAGTCTCATCTTTGTCCCTCCGAGGCTGCTGGTGGTGACGACCTAACTCGTCACCACTAGGCCACCAAGACTCCTTGCTGGCACACGGAGCAGACGTGTATTTGGTTATGGAAAGAGCTGCTTTCTCACCTCCTTCCTTCCATACCCACGGCCTCTGCCCTCCCCCTGGACAGCAGCAGCGCTGTCTTTCTGTGTGCACTGACCTCAGAGGCGGGGAGAGCACAGCCCGCAACAGAGGAGCCCATTGAACCTCTGAATGCATTTTTGTTCCCCTCCAAAGGCATGGCAGAGATAATAGGCTTGGACACTGGGCTTTCTATTACAAGAGTCAGCCCTTAAGAAAGAAGTACGTTGTTTTGTTTTTAAATATCAAAACTTGGCTCTAAATCAACACACAGAGCATGGGCCCCGCAGACCAAGAACAGAGTTCAGACCACAAATGACAACAGTGAGCAGAATCTCAGAAGATTGGACCAGGGCGTGACAAAGCGATGGAAGGATGGGACAACATGGAGACCATGCCAGGTGCGTGAGGAGCCATAGCTCCAGTGCTAGCCTGAGGGCTGCCAGGACATGGACCCCCCCACCCCCAACTCACAGCAACCCTATAGGACAGAGGAGAACCGGCCCTGTGGGTTCTGACACTGTAACTCTGCCCAAGAGTAGAAAGTCTCCTTTTTCTCTTGAGAAGCGCCTCTTGGTTTTGAACTGCTGACCTTGTGATTAACAGCCCAACTCATAGCCCACTGCACCACCAGGGCAGCTCTTCTGGACAAAGAAGGACCCCAAGTTCAGAAAAATGGATCAGGAGGCTTATGTTTCTTTCCTCAAAGAGTGATAGCTGAGACCATAAGCTCTGGATAGTGGAAACAGTAGGAAGGATTGTGGTCAAGGATCTGCGGGTCATGATTTATTGTTCTTTGCAGGGGACTGGGACACCCAGAATTCCCGAGTCTCTCCCAAAGGAGGCCCTTCTGCTAACAAAGACCGTAGCAGGGCTGAAGACATCGGTTAGAGAGATCTGTGGCGATGGAGGTTGGCCCCTGAAGTAGTCACAGTGAACCACAGTGAACCACAGGGGCCCCTCCCTGATATCAGGGTGCTGCCTAGATTTGACCATCCCTGGAGAGCAGGAGGAGGCCGGGAGAATCCTGAATTGGTGGAGTTCAACCCCAGAACCGGCCATGGTGAACTAGGGCTGTACTGGAGTTATTTTGCATGAGGCAGATTAAGTACCTCACTGTTACACGTGAGCCTACTCTGAGAGAAAGAAAGTCTATTTGCCCCCTTGAGTGCTGTTGACAGTCTTGTGCGCACCCCACACCCCTCTCTCTACACACACACACACACACACACACACACACACGCATCGATACTGCATTTGTACGAATGGAGGGTTTGTGGCAATCCTTCCTCAAGCAAAACTATTTGCACCATTCACCCCCCCCCCCCAACAGCATGTCCTCACATCCTTTCACATGTTGGTCATTCTCATCACGTTTCAAGCTTTTACATCACGTGATTGCTCACTTACTAGACCATCGTACAGATAAAGGTAACTTTCACATGCACTGGGAAGCAAAAAGGTGTGGCTTGCTTTGTTGCGGTCGGTATTCATGTGATTCTGCACCATCTCGGAGGTGTCAGTTCATAGGTAGGAACATGAACAGGTGGATGCACAAGGTCTGAGGAGCAGCATCCACACCATAGCGACCACAGTGGGGAAGACTTCAGCGGAGGTAGGACCAGTGGGGGAGGGGTGGGGGAAAGCTGGGAAGATGAGACAAGATGAGACAGTCCCCGGTTCCGAAGAGGAGGGAGCACCTGTACCCTGGGGTCGGTACAGTCACTGACCGATCCTGATTGGTAGGTGAAGGTACGTCTCCGATGCAGGCAGCTTCTGCGGATGCAGACCAGGGCTAAGAGGGTGGCCAGGATGGTGAGGCAGGTGGCAGACATGGAGCCCACCACGGCCAGTATCAGCTGTCGATCCAGGCTCTCTTCAGCGGCCCGGCTCTCTTGGATTGGGCCCTCACTCTGCAGCCCTGGACACAGCAGTGGGGGAGGGAGGGGGCAGGTCATGGGGATGCCTGGGTCATGGAAGTCAGAGGACACCCACCATGGGTTCAGAGAGACAAGTCAGCGATCGCTGAACCGGGGTTGGAGAGATGATTTGAGCCACATGGAGGGATGGGCCAGGGATGCCGAGCCTTCGTCCAGTGGTCACTGGATGGCATGCTGATCCCAGTACTATACAGTGGATCACAGAAGGGAGGGATCAGAGTCCCTGACACTGGGGTTGGGCCACTTGAAAGGAGAGGTGTGGGGTGCCCTAGGTCAGAAGTAGGGGAGTCAGAGGAAGAAGAGTGTATTGAGACCCAGGAAGCTCTGGGGCCCTGCCCTCTCACCATTGCCCAGTGTGGACTCCTCTACCACATTGCTCCAGTCACCAGGACCCTGGACACTGGCCCAAACATGGAAGAGGTAGCACGTGCTGGCATTGAGGTCACGGACAATGGTGCTTGTCTCCTCTAGCCTGTCCACATCCATCCAGAGTGGGTCTCCTGAGCCCCCAGCCACTTGTACCTCCACAATATACTTGGATATAGGTCCAGATGGGCTCTCTGGGGGCTGCCACATCAGCTGGATCTCGGAGTCTGAGAGGGCCTGGGCACGGAGGTGTCGGGGGGCGGAAGGACCTAGGGAGATGGGAGTTCACATGGGGCAAAGCTATGTAGCTATGAGGTCAGACAGATCCACTCTAGTGGTATCGCCTGCTTTGTATGCCCCAGAATGGGAGCCCTGAACTCCCAAATCCTTCCCTTCTGGCTGAATTATTATTCTCCATCCCCAAGGCCGCCTCAACCCCTGAGCTTCTGCTTCCCTTCCTGCACCCCAACTCCTCTTAGTGTCCGAAATTCACCCAAGAGCCTAGGTTCTCTCCACCTTGCTGCTGTGTCCTACGTCTCATGTGCTCCTAGTGACATGCGGCCTTCTGGCATGTCTGGCCATTCCCCAGTGCCCGGTGTCTTCCCTAGAGCCCATGTCCTCCCAAGCTCTCCCATGTGCCTCGTGTTCATATGTCAATCCGGTCTCCCTTCACCTCCCCAGGTCCTCAAGTCTCATGTGTACCCTGTGTCCTCCCCGTATCCTGAGCCTCCCACCCCCCTTCCCAGAGCATACCACTGGGGGGCAAAATCACACGTGCAGGAGGCAAAGCGGGGCCCAGGAGGGTGCAGTGGTAGAGCCGCACATCCAGCTGGTAGTGGGTGCCAGGCGTGAGGCCAGCCAGGAGTGCACTGCGGGCCTGGGGGGAATGAGACGTTCTCCCGGCGCTCATGTCCCCGTGCCCCATCCCACAGGCGCAGCAGGAAGCCATCGCCCAACAGTGGCCCAGGCACCGCGGGTAAGGACCAACTCACGCGCAGCTGGTCTGGGCCCTCCACACGCCAACCTTCCAGCCTTGGCTGTACCGAGGGCTCTGGAGTCAGAGTCAAGGTCAGGATGGTCCAGTCAGTGTGTGGGGCTGGGCAGGACAATGACCCCCGGCAGACAGGGAAGGAGAGAGCCCGGCACCCGCAGGAGACAGGAAGGGCCTCTTACCAGGACAGTCTGTGGTCATGAGGGTGGCAGGCCCCCAGGCCCCCTCCCCGCCTTCCCCTGGCTGGCTCAGTTGCACACGGACGTTGTATCCTGTCTTGGGTCTCAGGTTCACTAAGGTCACATTCTCACTGGGATCCACTGGGGGTGGTGTGTGCAGTGTCTGTTATTCAGACCCACCATTCTCCCTCCAGCCCCTTCTCTTTTCATCGCCCCCACCCCACTTTCTGCTGAGCACTCCTGTCCTGCCTCAGCCCCCTCCTCCCCCCGACCCCCACCGCCCAGTTCCCAGCCATCGGCTGGCTCACTTACCCACGATGGCAGACCAGGCCAGGGTGCTGTGCTGGGGCTGGTAGTACAGGCAGACAGAGGAGATGGGCCCATCCCTGGAGATTTGGACCAGAGGGGAGACCACAAGCTGGAGGCTCTGCTTGGCCAGGAGCTGAGGAGCAGGCTGAGGGGCTGTGTCAGGTAGAAGCAAGTCTGTCATGAGGAGGTACTGATTTGGAGGGAGATAACGGTCCAGTTTGGATGATGCTGAGTCCTTGGTGCCTATGGCTCAGGTGAGGGGTTAGGTGTCCTGGAGGAGGTTGGGTATAAAGTGGGCCCCTATACCACATACTAGCTCTCCACAGAAGTTGCCCCACTACACAGAGGACCCCCCCGACACACACACACACACACACACACACACACACACACACACACTCGGGGCTAGAGCTCAGGAGAAGGTCCAGGCTACAGTTCAGATCTGGGAGTTGCCAGGACATGGGTGAAATCTGGGACTAGATGGCATTTTAAATATTATAATAATCATAATTATCGATATTTATTTAGTGGCAGGCACTGTGCTAAATGCTTACATGAACCACCTAAATTTAATCTTCATCTCAACCTCATCAAGAGACGCTAGTATCGCTCTTGTTTTACGGTGGGAGAACCAAGCTGACTGGGGTTAAGTAACGTGCTCCCGATGCTGGAGCTAGGTATTTGTAGGGCGAACGGAGCTAGATGGTCTGAGTCCAAAGTCCGGGGTGAACGAGAAGCGGAAGGATGAAGGTGAGGGCCTGTGTCCACATTTCCAGATGGGGGTGAAGGACAGGGCGGTGGGAAGCAAGTGAGAGTCGAGTGACAGTGAGAAGAACAAAGAGGGTCAGTGGGCTTGGGCAGGAGCAGAGGCAGAGCAGAGCCAAGGGTCCGTCAGAAGAACCAAGGCTGATAGTGCTGAAGAAGGCCTGGGATCCCCTGACTGGGAGAGAGGGCAGCTGACTGTCCTGCCCACATTCTTGAGGCTCCTGCCTGTAAGCCCCATCTCCTCTGAGAAGTCTTCCTGATCTCTCAAAGCCAAGCAGCTCACCTTCTGTGCTCCACAGCCCCCGTGTGCCCCCTTGTCTTAGCAGTACGTGCCCCTGCGACATGACTCGGGAGGAAGTAGCATCCCAAAGGAAGGATGCTGTGTGTGTGTGTGTGTGTGTGTGTGTGTGTATGGATCATAGGGGTGGGGGTGGGGGGCGGGGAGGGCCATGATGGGCAGGCAGGGAGGTGAGGCTGGAGAGTCTCTTCAAAGCATGGGGCATAGGAGGTCCTTGCTAGGTGGGACTGCACTGTGCTTCAGCCTGGCATTGCCCAGCCCAGCCCAGCCCTCTGAGTGACCACGAGCCTCCTTTTCCCTCTAGTGCTGTGCTGTGCTCAGTCGCTCTTGCCCTTCTTGCTGTAATGCTCAATGTGCCTGCTGTCTGCCCCCCATGGTCCCAGGACACCACTTACCTTTGACGTTGACCCTGAAGCGTCGGCTGTCTTGGCCACCAGCTGTGGTTACCCGGCACTCCCCAAGCCCACTGTCCCCAAGAATCAAGCGGGGCACTTCAAACTCAGCCGTGGTCCGATCTGGCTCCACGATGGCCTTGATGGACTAAGGGAGACACAGGGGAAGGGGATGTATCACAGAGAATGACTCACGTGACATACATGTGTGTCTGTCTGAACTGTTCATGTGTTCTGGAGCAGCCGCTCACCAACCAACCAGACCCAGTTTGAGCCGGACTCCGGCTCGTGGGCAGAGAGCTCTGTGGGAGTCCCTGTGCAGCTCGCAGGCGTGCGGGGTGGGGTGGGGGGCACCATCGGAACTGACCAGCAGCACTGTGCCGTCGGACTTGCGCAGCTCCATGCTGGCCTGCACGGGGAAAGGGTTCCCTGCAGCGGCACAGTTGATCCGGGGCATCGCCTCCAAGTTGAACTCCAGTTCCGAGGCCATATCCAGGATCTGGGGGATCCGGTCTGGGGAGAGAGAGGACACCCATCCCAGAGTCCTCCCAGGGGCAGACATGGGGCCCCCCCTGTGCCGTCTGTCCTGGAGCCCTGCTTCATAGTGGGGGCACTGTCCTCGGTAGCGTCACTCAGCCTCAGAGTGCTACATGATTCCTCCAGCCCCTCATGCTCCGCTTCTGATCCTCCCGCTCCCCTTTTCTACTCTCCTCTAATAGCTGGGATCGGGACCCTCGCCGTCCTCACAGCCCAAACATGCAAAACAAGCATGAAGACGCTTCCGGTGCCCTGCCACACATTCTCAAGGGTCCCGCTGCTACTCAGCCAGCAACTAGGGGGTCTTTCTAAAACCCAAATACCCCTCATCAGACTACCTTAGAGCCCTTCAAGAAGGCCCCCTCGATGCCAAAATGCTCAACGCAGAGCCTCGTGACTGGGCCTCTTCTGACCACTGCTCCGGCCTCCCGGACTGCATGGGCTGGGTGCCCAGCTTCAGTTCTGCCCCGCTGGGTCCCAGGCCATGCTCTTTCCCCAGCTATTTGCCCTTGTCGATCATCTCCCATCTCAGTGGTTACCTCCTCCCCAAAGCCTGTCCTGACCCTCTGCGACTGGCCAGATGCTCCTGTGGGCTCCCCACACCCTGCTGTAGAGCGGGGAGAACTCCTACCAGTCCATGAGCTCCGGGGGGTGTGAGGGGGATGGTGCGGGGGGAGACTCGTTGCTTCTAGAAATGCCTGGTCCAGGCTGAGCGATCTTGAGGGATCTCAAAGGCTCTGCTCATACCTGACTTCTCACAGTGCACTCCATGCCACCCCAAGGGGCAGACACAGCCACTGAACTGGTCACAGGTGCCACCATTCTGACACTGGCACTGGAGGCGACAATCAGCCCCCAAATGACCAGGGGCACAGGCTAGAAACAGAAGAGGTATGGTTAGAGAAGCCCAGGTCAAGGGCCAGGGCCGGAAACAGATGGGGCCTGGTCAACGACAGGCTGGGTGCAGAAGGGACCTAGGTACGGGGAGCCGGAGATGGTGGAGGGCTTGGTATCAGTGAGGATCAGGGTGAAGCTTGTGGTCAGGGAGCATCGTTGGGTGAGTTAGTGCATACCCTCCTGGCACTGGCTTCCTCTCCAGCCGGATCCACAGGAACATCCGTAAGGGTCTGGGAGGCAGAAGGCAAGGCCCTGGCAGCCAGAGGTGCTAGGGCACTGCTCCTGGCAGCTCTGCCCAAAGCGACCCTCTCTGCAGGCTGGACAAGAGGGCATGCAGGGATTAGACCTCTGCTAGCACTTAGAACTCAATCCCTACCTCACACCCTTGTTCTGAAAGCTCTTCCTCCCCAGCTGTAGGATCTCCTTTCAGTTGGGTAACCACCCCTCCTCACAGGCACCAGCCATTCTCCTTACCCTGCTCACAGCGGGTGCCGGTGAATCCAGGAGGGCACACACACTCGCCATCCTGGTCGTGGCAGACACCCCCGTGCAGGCAGCCTGGGCATTCCTTGGTACAGCCTGGCCCCCAGCGCCCAGCCCCGCAGCCTGGAGGAAATTGCCTTCAGCTGCTGGCCTCCACCCACCTCCTCACTGCAGCTGAGGACTGAGGTAGCTCTGAGGACTCAGGGGGCCCACAGCAAGAACCCCTCGGTCCCCAGCCTCCCAACCACCCACAACCTCTGCCCTGTGTTCCTGACCCCGCACGAGGAGCCGAAAGAAGGCGCTGTCCAGGGGGCTGGTTTCCAGGTAGCTGGCACTGTAGATAGCACTGGAGGATGGCTGCACGTTTGGGAGCTGCAACAGGAACTGCCCGTCCTGGCCCTCATGCCAGACCAGAGTATAGAAGTAGGATCCTGCGGGGGCGGGGGGGGGGGGATGCGATGAACGGGAGCCTCAGCACGACATGAGAACTGGAATTACCTCCCTCGGTCCAAGCACGAAGCACATCCGTGCAGCCCTGCCTTGGCGCATACCTTGGGGAAGACACCCACCCAGTGCCCAGCTGCCAAACCAGAAAGCTGGTAAGATTGTCTTCACTCTCCACCAGACTGCTCTGTCCTGTCCCTTCCATCTCTCCTCATCTCCCAAGCCAGTCCGTTTCTCGCCATGTCCTCGGCCACCACCCTGACTCACGCCTCCGACAGCTTTGCAGTCACGCCCCCGCCTCCCGCCGTCTTCCCCTTTGCCTCTGTCGCACACTCAACAGTGCGATTACCTACAACAGGTTGGTCTGCCCCTCCCGCTCAAGCTCTCTAAGAGGAGCCCTAGTCACGGTGACGCACTGGGCTGTGATCCACATATTCAAGAGTTCGAAACCATCAGTCTCTGAGGGAGAAAGACAGGGCTTTCTACTCCCAGAAAGAGTTACACTCTCGGAAATTCACAAGGGCGGTTCTACCCTGTCCTAAAGGGTCATCATGAGCTGGTATCAACTTGATGGCTTGATGGTTTGTTTGTTCTTTCAGACTCCCTTTAAAAGTTCTCCACTGCCCTCAGGACAAAGTGAAAAGTGCTTAGCCACACCCTGACTGGCTCCCAGCGTCCATCCCGCAATCCCCAACTGCTTGTTTCTCCCAGGCACACCGGGCCTGTGCTCTTGTTGATCGCTCCTCCTGCAAAGTGCTTCTCTCCGAATTTGCCTGGCCAGTCCCACTCCTCCTGGGCACAGTTCAGGAGGCATGACTCTGGGAAGGCTTCAGGACTGGCATTAGAAGAATATCCTGCTCGTGCCTCCACCCCTTCTTGAGGTGTTCAGGAGTGAGCAGAGACCCTAGGGCAATGGTTCTCAACCTGTGGGTCGCGACCCCTCGGGGGACGAATGGCCCTTTCACAGGGGTCGCCCGATTCATAACAGTAGCAAGATGACAGCGATGAAGTAGCAACAAAATTAATTTTATGGTTGGGGGTCACCACCACCGGAGGAACTGTATGAAAGGGTCGCTTGTGGCATTGGAAGGTTGAGAACCACTGCTCTGGGGAGTTCAGGTCTACCTGACTCAGTCCACATCTCTGATCATTTTAGGCGGCTAGGAGCAAAGTCACAGTCTCAGAAACCCACAGCGGCAGTTCGACCTTGTCCTATAGGGACACTGTGAGTCGGCAGCGACTGGATAGCAGTGAGTTTGTTTTGGGAAAGCTCAGGAGGCAAACCCCTTAGACTCAAGGGAAAGACCTTCCTAACTCAAGAGGTCAAGGGAGAAAGAGGCAACCGAGAGCTGTGGGTCTAGGACTGAGGCAGGAATCTGTGAGGCTATAGGGTGGTCAGAGGGCCCGACAGGGTCAGGGTGGAAGGCAGGCCTGGGTAGAAGGGAGGTGCCACAGGCTGTCAGCAGGCTGCATATCGCTGTCATGGTGTGGCAGTTACATAAACTCCTGTCAACTTGCAAAGGGGTGGAGTCTAGCCTGTCGATCGGGTCACAGCTTGATGATCTGATTTGGAGGCGAGAAGGAGATAAATAGCTCACTGGAGGCCAGATACACTCTCTGCTTCGACATTCCAGATAAGACACATGGAGCTATGCTGATGGAACCAGAGCCCTGGACTGGAGGAGGCACCGGGAGACCCACACCAGCGCTGAGATGCTTCCACCACTACTGGATCCACAAGATTTCCCACCCACTGGCCTGTGGCCTTCCTGCATTTGGCATCATTGCATGTGTTGCATGAGTCTGAAGAGGAATTTATAGACCGGTCTTGGACATGGGCTAATAACAGACATATGTATGGACTTGATCTGGACGGGGCTGGGATATTTTCTTGATGTATAATTGCTCTTTGATATGAAGTTCTCTTTACACATATATGAGTGTCCATGAATTTATTTCTCCTGTCCTCTCCCTTCCTCTCTCTCCACTTTGCACACTGGCCCCGTCACTCAAACCTCTTCACCTTGCAAAAACAAAAACAGAAGCCATTGTCGGGCCTCCTCCCCGCTCCCTCTTCAGCCCAGCTTTCGGAAAGAATGAGCTATGCTTCCTTGTCAGGCCCCTTTCCAGACTGGTCTTTAAAAAACGACTTTGTAAATGTTGCCAAGGGGGGGGGGAGGGGGGGGGCTCTCCTCCCTGTGTCCCTTCCTGCAGGAGGATGCAGGTTAGGAAAGCCAGCACAGGAAAGAAGCCTCCTGTAGGGATCCCTCCCTATAACCACAAGGCTCCAAACAAACAAACACGACTGGTGTGGTTGGCTTAAAGGTGGAAGAGGCTGGTTCTGCAGCCTGGTAACTGTGGAGCTGAAACCAAGTTGGCTCTGGCCTGGGTCCTGTGCTGAGCAAGTCTGGAATGGGTCTTGGTCTGTGCCTTCCACCTGTGCCTCCTTGTTTTTGTGCATGTTATTATCTCCACAGGTCTGTCTAAATAAGACAGGCTGGATGAACTATCTGGAGGAAAAGCAACGGGACTGACAGTTCCCAGGGGACTTGGGATAGAGGGAGGTGGGGGATAAGGAAGTGGTGTTAACAAAGCCAGGGACAAGGGAACAACATGGGATCCAAATTGGTGGTGAGGGGGAAGTGGCAGGGCTGGTAGGGAATGATCAAGGGTAAGATTACGTAAAGAAGAGGTATAGCTATAACCCAGGTGGGGACGGAGCATGATAGTGGGGCAGCAGGAAAGTCAAGGGAAATAGAGGAAAGAGCTAGGAGGCAAAGGGCATTTATAGAGGTCTAGACAAAGACATGTACATGCAAATATATATATGAGGATGGGGAAATAGATCTATGTGTCTATATTTATAGGTTTAGTATTAAGGTGGCGGAAGGACCTTGGGCCTCTACTCAAGCACTCCCTCAATGCGTGAATACTTTCTTCTATTAAATTGGCACTCTATGATGCTCACCCTCCCGACACAACTGCTGAAGCCAAAGCGGGTGAACAAGTAAATGTGGTGAAGAAAGCTGATGGTGCCTGGCTATCAAAAGAGATAGTGTCTGGGGTCTTAAAGGCTTGAAGATAAACAAGCGGTCATCTAGCTCAGAAGCAACAAAGCCCACATGGAAGAACACACCAGCCTGTGTGATCATGTGGTCCCAAAGGGATCAGTTATCAGGCATCAAAGAACAAAAAATCATAGCATTGGCTGCACACCTCCATGATACGATCGCCGAAGACAAACGGGTGCTTAAGCAAATGTGGCGAACAAAGCTGATGGTGCCCGGTTATCAAAAGAGATAGTGTCTGTGGTCTTAAAGTCTTGAAGGTGAACAAGCGGCCATCTAGCTCAGAAGCAACAAAGCCCACATGGAAGAAGCACACCAGCCTGTGCGATCACGAGGTGCCAAAGGGATCAGGTATAAGGCATCATAAAAAAAAATACTATAGTGAATGAAGGGGGAGGTGCAGAGTGGAGACCCAAAGCCCATTTGTTGGCCACTGGAGATCCCCTCACAGAGGGGTCTAGGGGAGGAGATGAGTCAGTCAGGGTGCGATGTAGCATCGATGAAGAATACAGCTTTCCCCCAGATCCTGGATGCTTCATACCCGCCCCCCCCCCCGCCCCAACTACTATGATCCGAATTCTACCTTGCAAGACTGGATAGAGCAGAGGTTGTACACTGGTGTATATAGTAGCTGGAGGCACAGGGAATCCAGGGTGGATGATCCCTTCAGGACCAGGGGGGTGAGGGGCGATACCGGGAGAGTGGAGGGTGAGTGGGTTGGAAAGGGGGAACCGATTACAAGGATCTAATGTGACCTCCTCCCTGGGGGACAGACAACAGAGAAGGGGGTGAAGGGAGACGCCGGATAGGGCAAGATATGACAAAATAATAATCTATATTATCAAGGGCTCATGAGGGAGGGGGGATCAGGGAGGGAGGGGAAATAAAACGAGGACCTGATGCAAAGGGCTTAAGTGGAGAGCAAATGCTTTGAGAATGATTGGGGCAGGGAATGTACAGATGTGCTTTATACAACTGATGTATGTATATGTATGGATTGTGATGAGTCGTATGAGCCCCTAATAAAATGTTAAAAAAAATAAGTCCAATCCAAATAGTGAATTTTGAGTGGGCCTTCTGCACCAATTAAATTCAAGGCAGAGAAGTCAGCTCATAAGGCTCCAGTGACTGTTTGGGGTGGGGGTGGGGAGTTCCAAAGAGGTGGTCTTGGGAGGGTTTCTTGGATGTACAAAGAGCATGGGAGCCTTTGAGGACAAGGTTCAGGAAGAAGGAAATGGGAGGGAATATTTTTTTGTATCACAGTGCATCTGCTTATTCTTCGAGGGGATTAAGGGCTGCCTTTGGAGAATGTACTGGGAAGCCTTATCCCCTACAACCTACAACCCTGATCTTGCCCCTCCAGATTTTGGGGGGAGGGAACATTGAAAAGGACCGTACATTGAGTACTTCAAGGCTGGCCAGACTGCCCTTTTGCTGTGGTCGTAAACCAACACAGGCAGAACCCCGTAGGGAAGGGGTAGAGACGGAACACTGGCTTCAGAAGTGTATAGACCTAGGAGGATGTTGAGAAGCAATAGCTTCAGATTTAATATTCGTGTTTAATATGTTTCTTTGACTCAGCAATGAGACTTTGGGACTCATCCTAGTGTAAGTCTTTTGAAATCCTTATTGAGTAGTTCCATTGCCATAGCTTTCTCCAGATGTTTCCGACCCTTTGCTGCGTCATCTGGGAGATTCCTGCTCTTCGAGGTATTCCGACATTAATTTGGTCATTGGTTGATTGCATCTTTGCTTCACTCTGATTGTTTTATTCTGATAGATCTGGGCAGGCAGTGGGTGTGTGCTGCACTGGTTGGTAATTTGGCAATGCTGGGGCTCCCACCAGTTGGGAGGGGTGGAGGTTACCCAACTGGAGACCAGACAGGCTCTTCCTGTGAAAGACCTCCCTATGCTCACAACCCACAAGGATTTGGGGAATGTCATTGTAATGCTTTCCAAGACATTAAGAAAGACAAAGGCAGCAGTTAGAAACTATGGAGTAGACTACCATTCTGGAACTGGTATGATCAGGTCCATGTCGGAGGCTGTTTCCTGCCTGCTGATTGGAAATCGTTAGCAAAAGCTTGCCTTTCTCCATCAGCTTCCTTACAACACAGAACCTGGTGGAGGGAGCCAAAATATGAGCTTGCAGAAATACAGAACAGGGTGTGCCTATAGATAGAACTGTCATTAGGGAACAGAGATTTTATTATCATTGAAGCCCAATTGAAAATTAATGGGCAAGGACTTTCACAGATATGTGATATTTGCTTCAGAGCTTGGGAACAGATAGTGCCAGCAGGAGAAAGACGGTCCATTCCACTGCAACACAGCCGCAGAACGACGATGCATGTAGAATCTGTGTCTTGTTTGTAGGAAGCAGCCATAAAACTGTCAATAAAGTAGCTCAAAGCCTGCTGCAGACTTTAGCTTCTAAGGCCAGCCCCGCTCGCAAGCTGCAATCTGTGTGTGCAGTAAAGTAGGGCAGTCTGACTATATTAAGATTTGCAGATGAATTGGGTCTGAAACCTTCAAGGCAGACCTTCCAGCTGCTGCTATGGCAAAGGATGCTAAACCAAAGGGAATGTTTTAACTGCAGGTAAGTGGGACATTTCCAGAGAGAATGCTGCCAATGCCCCTCACAGCACGTGACTGGGAATGGCCCAGGGTCACTGGATGGAGGCTGCATGCACTGTATAAAAGGGAGCCGCTGGGCAAGCCAGTGTCATTCAAAAATCAGCGCCACCCAACAGGAAACGGGGAGTGCGGCTTGCATAGAGTCCCACCCAATGTACCTCAAAGAGCGAATTTTCAGTCCAAAGGGACATATAAATGTATCACTCAGTGGTACGAAGATCCTACCAGCACAGACGTACAGTTAGTCCCAGAGTCAACAGTAGGGCTGCCATTAGTTAAATCTAACCTCAACTCTCAAGGGGTTCAAATTGTTACTGAAATTATTGATCAAAATTATGAAGCTAGCCTGGAAAATATGGCAGTGGGAAAATCCTAGCGTATAGAACCTAAAGAGCAGTATGGTTTAATTAAGCTTACAATCACTCTTAACCTTATACGCTATGGTAAAAGGGTGTTACATAAATTAATTTCAGAAAAAGCAAAATGATGGCCACCTTAAAATGGCTTTTGATCCTTGGATGTATCCTGTGTCGTGATGCTTAAGGCTGCCCCTTGGTGTCAGCTTCTTATGGGCCAACTCGACATGTGCAGGCTCTCGAAATGGATTGTCTATATGTAAACGCCCCTCCCTCTAATCAAGAATCGCACGGCCAGTCTTATTGTTTAAAAGTCAAAACGGATTCAGTGGCAACTGGGTTCTTATGAACACCTAAGCCGGATCACCATGTAACAGTGATAACAATTCAAAATGGGACACGTCCCCCTCACCTCAGAACCCTAAGAGGCTTTCCTCACATTGTCTTTGGGCCTTTCAGAGGAAACCAGGTCAAGCCAGTGGCAGTGTCCTTGAACCCCGTGACTCCACATCCTGTAGGCCCCACTAGACACACTACCCAGCAAGACAGAGGCTGGTTCCCAGGTCATCCTTTTATTTTTCTGGAGCAGTGTCCACAGCTGCGGGGACGCCCAGTGTTCTGGATGGTAGGCAGTGTCTGTGGCCACGGCTACTAACGCCCTTCTCCTTAGTCTTCTTGCCCAAGGAAACGATCGATTCCCACGGCAGACACAGCCACACCCACTCCTGCAGTGATACCCGAGCAATGACTCATCCGTCCAACCAAAGAAACTGGTCACAATTCTGATTTTACAGAAAACCTTCATGCAGTTTAGAAACCGGGGGTTCTTGTGTGGGGGTGGGGGCAGAGGCTTCCTCTTCTTCCCACAGGCACTCCCCTAGAACCGTGTCCCTCCACCTTAGACCACCACCCCTACAAGTAACAGGGTTGGGGTGCATGAAGCTGGGAACTCTGCTTACCATGCTGGGAAGGGTGGGACATCGCTGGAGCAAACCATCAACGTGAGGCTGGTCTGGTGCCCAGACATCCCCCCTTCCCAGCCCCAGGGTTCTGGGTAAGGTCTGCAGAGAACAGGTTTTGGTTTATGGGACTGAGCATTGACGGAGGCTGCTGGCATCTCTGCCCACACGCAGAGGCTTATGGAGTGGCTCCCCGGGGGACTGTGGACCTGGCCGTCAGTTCGTCTAGCTGGTGGAAACCATTCCTCTACAGCACGTAGAATCATCTCAGTTTGCACCAGCGAGGAAGCACATGGATCCACTAGGAGGGCTAATACTAGGATTCCCGTGCTTTGCATACAAGCTAGAGAATGAGGTTGCCTTTTTTTTTTTTTTTTTTTTACTTCCTGTCTTCTGGGCTCCTCCAAAGGCCAAATGGGTGAGAGGGAGATAGATTCCTGTGCCTCTCAGCTCCGGGACGCTCCCAGTACTCATGGGGCCACTCTGCAGAGTGCACCAAGCCCTCGGTGGACAGGGTGAGTGTCCTTCAGGCAAGCCACGGCTGGAAGATTCTGGGAACCTGCAGTGGCACTGACACTCCCCTGCAAGACCTGAATGCCCCTTTCTGGAAGTGAAACGGGACCCCTTTAGTGTCTACCTGGCTCATGTAAGTCTCCGTGTCCTTTGCAAGGGGCTTTGCAGTTATGGGGTTCTCAGCAGAAAGGACTTGCCACCACCTCTGTGACAGATGTGAGCATGGCTCAGAAGCGCGGGTGACCAGCCCAGGCTTGCACAGCTCATTGACAAAGAGCAAGGATGAAAACGCAGATCCCCAGGCTCCTGGCCTACGCAAGCTCACAGAACCACCTCCCCTTCTGCGGCCCCGTGCCGAGGCTGTGCAGCTGGTGAGAAGGAGCGGCCATGCTTTAGCAAGCAGTGGGGGAGGTTCCAGGAGAAGGAAACTGGAGTGGACTTCTCTCTGAGCTGAGGATTTGTAAGGCACTGAAATTAACTATAGCTGGGGTGATAGAAGAAAAGGACAGAAAAGAAATGAGACAAGTGGGTGGAGAAATAAAAAATCCATGGTGCTCTTTCTCTTCGACCTGCCAGTGAGATGCCTCACACAGCAGCAATGGCAGACCCCATTTTCCGACTTGGTATGGTCCACCCCTGCTCCCAGGCCAGAGTGGCATGGAAGTGCCCCACTGCGACTCAGGGGGTCCTGGGGACAGGAGACCTGCAGAGTTGGAGAGTCAAGGGAGCTGGGGGCCCAGTACCTGGCATCAAATTCAGATGGCAACTATTCTCTCCACCTGGACGTCCCAGACCTGGGCTGGGCATGCCCTCAGACTTGACATGTCCTCTCTAATGATACGGTCCTCTCGGAGGGGCTCAGCACTTGCTGGGGGTGGGCCTGCAAGCCTTCGCGCGGAGAGGGGTGGAGGGGGCAGGATATCCCCAAGGAGAGCAGGGAGAACTTTGGAATGGGACCTGGCTTTGGCACAGCACCTGTTGGGTCGACCCGCTTCACCTGTCACCCTCCCGAGGCCTTTCCCTTCTCCCCAGAAGGCGCCTGCTGACCGAGGCAGTGGCAGTACAACTCCAGGGCAGCCCCTTCATCGTTTCCACCAAGTCTGTGCTCAGGCCGCCTGACGCGGAGCCTTCTGGACTGTGTAGTCCGACGTGCTGTGGAGCAGGAAGCAATAACAGGACCCTGCACCCAGCCCTGCGAGGGAACAGGGGTTGACAGTGAGCTGGGTGGGCGTTACTATCCCCTTTGGGCAGATGAAGAAATGGGCTCAGAGGGTTTAAGTGACTTGCCCAGAGTGGTTGAGCTCATGAGTGGCTAAACTGGGAGCTGGAGGCATGCCTGTCTGATTCCGGATCCCAGGTTCTTTCCCCTTCACGAGGCTGCCCCCCAGGAGCAGGGAGGAAGCCCTGGGGCCACGTGGGTGGGGATGTCGGAGGGGCTTCTGTCTGTCGGAAAGCGTGGTGCTGGAGAGCAGCTGAACCGGTTCCGGGGGACTGGACCCGCCCACACGTAGCCTTCCTGTGGGGGCTGCGGCTCAGTGCCTGGCGGACTTGCAGATCTTGTCGTAGACCTCGGGGAAGGCGTCCTGGCAGCTGAGCTGCTCCCGAAGCTTGTGGTAGAGGGAGCCGTCAAACATCTCCCAGAACTCCTCCCGGTTCATGTAGCAGTCGGCATAAAGCATCTGGAATCTGCAGTGGTGGGCAAGAGGGTGAGGGCACGGGAAGTGGGGTCAGCAGTGCAGGGGGGCATGGGGGAGACACCTCATCTGCCCTACCCTGGGCACCGCCAGGGGGCCCCTGGGGAGGCTTTGTTGGGAGGAAGGTAGGGCAGGCATGCTGGCCCCCGTGTTGCAGATGGGGAAACAGTGCTTGGGTTGAAGTAGCTTAGCCGTGGTACCCTGCATGGAACTCAGCCTGCTTGACCTGCTCTGCACACCGCCTCAAGTGGAGGCGGGTGTTTTTGTCTTGATGCGCAGTAAGTGGCACACATATATACACCCAAGAGCCCATTGCCACAGTCTACAGAATGAGCCTCTTGACTATCCCGACCGTCCACCCGCTCCCTCGTCATCGCTGCCTTGGCCACCCTGAGCGGAGCAGGCTCTGCTTTCTGTGACTGGGGACTCATTTGCATTTTATAGGGTGTTGTAAAAATGGAATCACACAGCAGGTACTCTTTTTTTGGCCCGGTTTCTTCCGCTCAGCACAGCTATTTTGAGGTTCGCCCACATTGTGCACGTCCTCGCTGCTCCCGAGCAGTACTCAGTCTGAGCGGGGCTCAGCAGGCAGTGGCCCCCAGATACATCTAAATGCAGCATCTACTCCTTGGGGCAGACCTGGGGGGACTCACTCCTGAGTTTCGACCTTGAGCAGGTGAGGGGTGCTGGTGGGGACCTGGGCAAGGGGAGCCAGGAGGAGGAAGGGGCAGTGGTGGCGCCGTGTAGGAGGCTCACCTTCCCTGCAGGAGAGTTGGGGTTGGTTCGGGCCAGTGCATCACATGTCCCTCCCCACCTGCCTGTCAGGGGGGCTTATGCACTGCTGCGATGTTGAACAGATATTAGCAGAGCTTCCAGACTCAGGGACGAGGGAAAAAAACCTGATGATTCTGCAAATCAGCTAATGAAAATCTAACAGATGACTGCGGTCCACTCTACATCCGAGCAAGAGGCTGGAGCAGGGCTGGACAACACTCTGCTCTGACGTGCAGAGGCCTGCTCAGTGGCAGCTAACGCCACCATTCAGTGTGCTTGATGGTCCAGAGATGGCCCCAACCACAGGGTCCCTATTCGATGACCTAGTCAGTGGAGCCTGGGAGCCCCGGTCCCCTGGTCCTTCCCTGGATGCCTGCGGGGCAGTAGTCTGAGCCACTCACCCATGCACGCTCCGCACAAACTTCTCCAACTGCCTCATGCAGGACCTGGCTTCGAAGTGCTTCACTCGAGGCTCCCCGTAGGCCCCAATGTCGATGTAGACCTCTGCCTCATCCCCCTTGGGGTGCACCAGGCCCGGCTGGCTGGGCAGGATGAATGGGCACAGCCAGATGGGGTAGACCTGGTGGACCAGGGAGGGGAGTTGGTGCTTTTCTCACACGGGGAGGCTCCCGAGACTTGCCAAAGAAACTACTGCCATCCCCGTCCTGCCCCCCACCCCCCACCAACAGCCTTGTCACCCTCAGCCCTGGCTGAGGAAGGGCACCCATAAGGAACTCTACCACACTAGGAGACCCATGGGAGCAGGACCCGAATGTGATGGTCACCCAGCCCTAGCATTTTCCCCCAGTGGGGTCCTGAACCAGTGAGCAGAGGGCTCCGTGGGCAAGGCTGCAGCATTCGGGGGGGTGTCAGTCGCCCCCCTGCCCCACGCGCGACTCACGTGGATGTCGTTGTGGAAGGTGAGCAGGGCCTGCTGCATACACTTCATGGGCACCAGCATGTCCTGCACCACGTGGTGCTGCTCGTACAGCTTGCGCAGGGTCTCGCCCTGGGTCAGCTTGAGGAGGGAGATCTTGGGAGGGACCATCCAGCCAAAGAGGTAGCGAAAAATGGGGTTGTTGCCGAAGGGGATGATGTCCTGGAAGATCAAATTGGGGGTGGAGAGAAGGCATCACCACAGGGGCCATCTTCCCCAAGCCAGGGGCAGGTCTTCCTGGTCAGCGCTGGATGCGGAGACAGCACACCGCCTCTGCGTGGGCAGCCCTGGATGGCCCCATCAGACCTGGCCCTCAGTTTGGGCATTTGTTAGCTGCAACGACGTGGGCTAACTGGTTACCTTCCCTGTGCTCAGCTTCCTCAGCTGTACAGTGGGCATGGCAACACAGGGCACACACCTCCTTCAGCTGTGCAGTGAGGATCCAGAGATCTCACAGGGAAGGGACTCAGCCAGTGGTCAGGTCAGCCCAGCCGGCCCAGGGGAGGCCGACCATAAATGCGGGCAGCCCGCAGGCGGTTCCTGGAGGACAATGAAACTTGGAGAACGTACACACTTTCCCTCCGGTCCCTCAGCCAGAGCGATTTCCTCTGGCAGACGTTGGAGCTCTCCAGCACCCTGCAGGGGCAGAGGCACTCCCTTGGGGGAAAATGGCTGACAGCTTCCTTTGGGCAGCTCCTAGACCATTTTCAGTTCTTCCTCGAATGGTCCCCAGGGAGGAGCCACATCACTCAGTGCTGCTTCCTCCACCCCCTCAGCCCCTCCTTGGGCCCCACTTGCTGGCCCCTGGCTCCCAATGTTCTTCCCAGGGACAAGTTCCACTGTCTTCCTCACTGTTACCAGCATAACCCACTTTCACAGGAGAGTCGCTCATTCATTACATCATTAGAAGCTATGTGCAGCACCAGACTCTGTGCTGTCAAGATATCTGAGATAGGAACCCGGCCCTCATGGCACTTTGCAGAGCACGGAAGAGACAGCTCTGCAGGTCAGGGCTGGCTTCCCCAGGAAGCCACACAGCACACTCAGCTTGGAGGGCTCTTCTCCTCCCGCCACGCTCACATCTCCCCAGCCCCTCCAATGTCTGCTTTCTTCTCTGGTGCTCCTGGACCCGGAGCTGCATCAATGGCTGCTGCTAACACAATAGGAGTGCGTGCTAAAACATGGGAGCATGTTCCCATGGTAAACGCTTTTTGGAAAAGTCGCATGTGGCCACAGCAAAAAGATGTCCCAGACAAAGACTAGGCTTCCAGGCTCAGCCCTGCTCCTGTCCTCTGGAGCCCCAACCCCACCTCCTTCCCCTCCCAGCCCGGACCCCAAAGCCATTCCCCTACTTCGCCCAGCCCTGCTCTGTTCACCTTGCTCTCCTTCCATCCTGACCTACCGCTGCCCCACCACCACTCCATGGCTATCAACGCTACGAATTATCTATGTACCCTTCCTGGAGCCACCCACCCCCCAACCCTCTTAAAGCATTGGGCTGCTCACCACAGATCAGCAGTCTGACACCACCAGCGGCTCCTTGGGAGAGAGAGAACTGCTGCGCAGCTATGCGGGAAGACAGCAGGGTATGTGCAGAGAGAGATGCTCGGTCTACAAGGGAAGTAGGGCCCTACAGGATGCTGCTACCAGATGGGTGCCCATGCTGGCACGGGGCTGGGTGGGTGGCCACTAATTTCAAAGCCCACTTACATGCCAAATACCTCTGGAAGGGTGCATCCATCCCAAACCAAACTCACTGCCGACTCGTGGCGACTCTATAGGACATGGTAGGACTTGTGAGTTTCCGAGATGAACTCTGGACTGGATAGAAAGTCAGCCCACCCAAAGAACTGGGGGAGTGCAGTAAACAGCAAGGGAATGGAGTGGCAAGGTCCCCAGGGAATGCTAGGGGTAGACTTTGGGGCCAGGGTGTGATGCCCCAACAGACTGGATTGCAAAACACTCCTAAAGGCCAACAAACGATCCTTGAACTAACTACAAGCTTTTCTTTCTTGTTGTGTTGTGTTCTTTGTCGGTGGTTTGTTGTTGTTGTTTTGTTGTATATTGTTGCTTGGTTTTGCTCTGTCTTGTTTTTGTGCATGTTGTTATCTCCACAGGTCTGTCTAAGTAAGATAGGCTGGATGAATTATCTGGAGGAAAAACAACGGGACCGACAGTTCTGGGGGGAAATGGGATAGGGGGAAGTGGGGGGAAAGGAAGTGGTGTTAACAAACCCAGGGACACGGAAACAACAAGTGATCTAAATTGGTGGTGAGGTGGGTGTGGGAGGCCTGGTAGGGCATGATCAAGGGTAATGTAACGAAGAGGTATTGCTGAAACCCAGGTGGGGATGGAGCATGAAAGTGAGACAGGAGGAAAGTCAAGGGAAATAGAGGAAAGAGGTAAGAGGCAAAGGGCATTTATAGAAGTCTAGACAAAGACATGTACATATGCAAATATATTTGTATATGAGAATGGGGAACTAGTTCTATGTGCCTATGTTTGTAGGTTTGGTATTGAGGTAGCAGAAGGACACTGGGCCTCTACTCAAGTACTCCCTCAATGCAAGAATGCATTGAATTGGCATTCTGTGATGCTCACCCTCCTGACACAACCGCTGAAGACAAAGTGGGTGACTAGGCAAGTGTGGTGAAGAAAGCTGATGGTGCCTGACTATTGAAAGATATAGCATCTAGGGTCTTAAAGGCTTGAAGATAAACAAGCTGTCATCTAGCTCAGAAGCAACAAAGCCCACATAGAAGAACACACCAGCCTGTGTGATCACGAGGTTCCAAAGGGATCAGTTATCAGGCATCAAAGAACAAAAAATCCTATCATTGGGTGCACACCTCCATGATACGATTGCTTAGGACAAATGGGTGCATAAGCAAATGTGCCGAAGGAAGCTGATGGTGCCTGGCTATCAAAAGGTATAGCGTCTGGGGGTCTTAAAGGCTTGAAGGGAGATAGGCGGCCATCTAGCTCAGAGGCAGCAGGGCCCACATGGAAGGAGTACACCAGCCTGTGCAATCACGAGGTGTCGAAGGGATCAGGTATAAGACATCTTCAGAATAAAAAAAATCTTACTATAGTGAATGAGGGGAAGTGCAGAGTGGAGACCTAGGGCCCATTTGTTGAGCACTGGAGATCCCCTTGTAGAGGGGTCTAGGGGAGGAGATGGGTCAGTCAGGGTGTGATGTAACACCGATGAAGAATACAGCTTTCCTCTATTTCCTAAATGCTTCCTCCCTCTCTTCCTCCCCCCGCCCCCCCCCACTATCATGATCCGAATTCTACCTTGCAAGTCTGGCTGGACCAGAGGATGTGCACTGGTGCAGATGGGAGCTGGAGGCACAGGGAATCCAGGGCGGATGACACCTTCGGGACCAGGGGTGTGAATGGCGATGCTGGGAGGGTAGCGGGAAAGTGAGTTGGGGAGAGGGAACTGAATACAAGGACCTGCATGTGGCCTCCTCCCTAGGGGACGGGCATTAGAGGGTGGTGAGGGGAGACGTCAGGGACGGGGCAAGATATGACAAAATAATGATTTGTGGCTTGTTGAGGGTTCATGAGGGAGGGGGGAGCGGGGAGGGAGGGGAAAAAAGAGGACCTGATGCCAGAGGCTTAAGTGGAGAGCAGGTGCTTTGAGAATGATGAGGGCAATAAATGTACGGATGTGCTTTGCACAATTGATGTATGTGTGGATTAGTATTAAGAGTTATATGAGCCCCTAATAAAATGTTTTTGTCTTTTTTTAAAGTCAGCCCACCAGCCCCTCCTCTGGAGAAAGACAAGGCTGTCTGCCCCTAAGTTTTAGGGAGAACCCCGCAGGGCCGCTGAGTCCGAATCAGCGCGTGGCTCTGAGTTTGTCCTCGGGCACCTCGAGCTGGATTCCTGGAAGCGGAGTATTGCGGCTCCCACCGTTCAGTGGTTACTCTTCTAGAGCACGCCGCATTTTAAACCCTCCCCAAAGCACAGAAGAATGCAGTTTCCTCCCGCCTGGCCAGCCCTGTGCGCCACCTACCACACATCTGGATCTCTGTCATGCTGGAGGTGCAAAATGAGCCTCACTGTCCCTTGGTTTCCTGTTGTGATACTGAGGGAACTGGCAACACTTTTCATAAGCTGGAAGGACACTCATGTTTGTTTTTCTGGACTGTAAATTCTGGGTCAAATGTACGCTGAAACCACGCCTCTTCCAAAGTCTTAGTCTCAGGACATTCACGGGTAAAGCCTGTGTCCTGCCCTTCCCTCCTCTTCCCTGACTCACCAGCGCCATTGCCTCTGCTCTTGCTTTCAAACAACAAAGGTCCCTTGAGAACCTGGTGGCTCGCCCCCGCTATTCAGCTACTTGGCTTTGCCAGGGGACAGGTTGCTGCGGCTCTGCTGGGCTTCAGGGCACTACAGACCCAAGGAGCCCGCCCTCAGCTAAGCCCCCACGACACGCCTGTCTGTGCAGTGAAGATCCAAGAAACACAAGTGACACCCAAGGAGTCTGCTCTCCCACTGACGTCCCGTCTTAGCCGACGGCTCATGGTGGAAAGGGTGCCAGCGAGGAGTCGGGCAGCCACCATGCCTGTTCTTCTCAGACCTGCCTCCCGCCTCAGTACCCAGGGCACTGGGTCCGTCTGTGCAGCTTTTCCACTGCTCTGCTTGTACAAATGTGCCGAGTGCTGAAGTGCTTTTACATCTCCCTAGCAGAGGTGAACCGTCATGTTCACGGCACTATTGTTTTTTCTCCACTTAGCGTGACATTGGCAGCAGACCTGCATGAGGAACCAGGAATAAAGGGGAGCGGCCGAATGTTCTAGTGCCGAAATAGCACTTGCCGCCTGCTTTTTGAGGCACCGCGGGTGACAGGGCTAGCTGACTGGTCACTGGGGGTGGGGGAGCGGCGGGATCAGGTGTGACAATGCACTGGTCTCCTAGAATGCAGCTTCTCCAGGGGTTCAGCACCCAGCCCAGGCCACAAGTGGCTCCCCAAAGGGCCCAATTCAGCAGGGAGGAGGCTGAGGGAGTTTGCCAATAAGACCAGGAGTTCAACCCACAGCAAGGAGCAAAGGTCATCTGAAAATTTCTCTTTCTTTCTAGAAATGGCTTTGGCACTTCCACCACCATGGGCGCTATGGTGCCCCCAGCTGCTTCGTCAGGGAGGTACCCACCCCCTTAGCTGTGGGTTGTGCACGGCTCAGTTCAAAGCTGAGTCCCTCTCTGGAGACTTGCCCTTGGCTGAAGGGAGCAAGCTCATCCAAATTCCTGCCACTTCTTCAAGGTCAGCCCACAGCCACAAAGGCCAAACTCAAGGTCATCAAGTTGTTGCCCCGACTCAGGCAGGGTAGAACCGTGAGGGTAGAATGCCCTATGAGTTTCCAAGACTAACTCTTTACAGTACAAATCTGTCTTTCTCCCTCAGAATGGCTAATGGTTTTGAACTGCTGACCTTGTAACCGCTACACCACTGAGGCTCCTGGGTCGCAAACGCAGCCCATATCTATGACAAGTCGATGGAGGCAGAGAATGGATGGAAGGGGTATAAAGTCTTAGGTCCTTTGCTTTAAGGTTAGACAACTCTGGAAAACCCTAGAGCAGGGTGGCAAAATACAAACCCGGCCGGCAGAATGGGGCCCACTACCTGCTTTCAGAAATCGAGTTTTCTTGGAACACAGGGGTGCCCGCTTGCCCACGGCTGCTGCTGCTACCAAGGCAGAGCCGAGCAGTTGTGACAGAGACAGTATGGGTGCAAATTCCCAAACATTTAGAAAAAGTCTGCGGGCCCGAAGATGCTGTCCAATGGTTGACATTCACTGTCTGGACAATTTCAATTCCTGGCCTTCATTCTCCAACCCCCATCGCTTCCCTCTCCAGCTCCCTCCCTCCAGTTCCTCACTTCAAGTCTTCACCCTCCTGGGATACCCAATCCACCACATCTTCGAAGCAGCAGAGCCCTGCCTCGCTCCACCCCTCTCCTGGGCAGGCTTCCATTGATTGCAATCATGCCCTATGCCTTCATCCCCCTTGCCCCCTCACCTACTGGCCCACTCAACTGCAAAGCCTCTTTCCCCTGGTGAAACCGGAGCCTTCAGCTTGTTTGCATCACCCACACAAGCTGACAGGTGGGAACTCCAACCAGACTAGCCAGCTGGTCCCACTGTAAATCGTGAATACCAGGCCAGGTGAGTACAGGGCTGCTGGCCATCTTACATTTCCTTACTCTCAATGCCCGCACCCCACCCCCCAGCTGAAATCCCAGCTTCCCATTTCACTGAGAAAGCAGCAGCCTTCAGAGGAGAGCTTTCGCACCTTCCCACCCCCATGCCACCTTCTGTTTGTAGCCATTGTCCTCCTTTACACTAGCTGCCTCCTGTCCCATGGATGAGCTGTCTAGACTCCCAAAACCCCCCTCTCCTCACAAGCAGAGGGCCTGGCCCCACACCTCTCCTCAGGACTTTGTCCTACACACAGCCCTGCACCTGTCACTTCCTCTTCCTAATGGTTAGTCCCCTTAGCACACAAACCTATTGTTATCTCTCCTTTTTTCAAGTAGTCACATCACACCACCACCCCCTTCTCTAATTCCCTTTCGGGTGAATCTTCAGAGTTCTATAGTCACGGTCTCCATTGCCTTATTTCCTGTTCTCTTGGGAAGCATCAGACCTCACCTCCACTGCTCACGTCACCAATAGCGTCCTTATACTGAAGTCAGAGGTAAAGCTCAGGTTCTCTCTCACTCAGCAGCATTTGTGTTTTTTGTTTTTTTTTTTTAAAGCATTTTATTGGGGGGCTTGTATAACTCTTATCACACTCTATCCATCCATCCTTCCATCGTGTCAAGCACATTTGTACATTTGTTTGCCATCATCATTCTCAAAACATTTTCTACTTGAGCCCTTGCTGTCAGCTCCTCATTTCCCCCTCTCTTCCCGCCCCCCACTCAGCAGCATTTGACAGTGCATCTAGAAACACTCTGTGTTCAGCTCCCAGGATGCCGCATTTTGCAACTATCTCTCCTGACAGACCACACCACTTCTCAAACCGCTGGGTGTTCGTGGGCTTTTGGGTCCCTTCTCTGACCACCTTCCTCACAGGCTCCCATGGCTTTGACACCATGTTTTCGTCTGAGGTCTTACACTCTGCCCCAAGTCTTTACACAGGTATCCAGATGCCGCTTGGAAGTCCCACAGGATGTCTGGCAGGACGTCTAGCTGACATGTCCTAAGATGAGATTTCACATTCTTTCTGGTGATCCTGCTGGTCAGGCTCCCAAGACTTGGACGCACACCCATGCCCAATCAGCCTGGAAATCCCAGTGGCTGGTTCAGCCTCAGTCCCGCCTGCCTTAGGCACTTGTTCCTTCTACACTGCGAACCACGGTGGGCAAGCCGCACTCGCTTCTCCCCCAGTCCCAACCCCAGCCCTTTCCATTCAGCTAGAAACGTGATTCCTTCGTAATAAAACCCGAATCTTGTCCTATTCCTGCTCAAACAAACTTGTTGCTGTGGGGTCCACCCCGACTCCTGGAAGCGGCACGAGTGATCCCATAGAGCGGAGCTCCGTGGGGTTTTCTTGGCTAGACTCTGGAGGGAAACAGATCGACTGGCTGTTGTTTTAGTTGTGGGACGCCCACTGAGCCACTCAGGGACCGGTCCTCCTACCACACAACATCGAAACGCTTCCTTCGAGTTCATGCTCATCAGGGCCCTGTGGGTTCGAACTGCTAACTTGAGGGCAAAACCTCCTTTTGGGTTAGGTCTCCACCTAAGCTGTGGCACCTATGCAACACAGAATGTGTGAAACCCGCCCCCACCGGATCCAGTCTCTGCCTCGCTCATCTACACCCCCACGCCCTGCTGCTTTGGAACACTCCCGAGCCTCACTCGCTCGCTCCCCCAGGTGCGAGTGCGATGGCCTTCTCTCCCTAAGGACAGGCCCCACTCAGAGACATCGCCTGAGACACCTTGTCTGACCCCTCTCTCCAGAACCCCACCGCCCTCCCCACCAGCAGAGATTCCAGCTCAGCATCAGGCCAAGTGATGCTCACCTCCAGCCACAGGAGAGACTAGTGGTGGGGTCTGTCCACAGTTCCTCAAGGGCCTGAGTCCCCTCCCCCCCCCGCCACGCCCATGCCCAGCGCCCTGCTCTCCGGCACCCAGGAGCCAGAGGCCCTGGAAGGACGCTGCGTCAGCTGAGGAACTCAGTGCCCTCAGAAGGAAACATGCTGTTGCTGCTTAAGAAGGCTCCTTGGACCAAGCCGGCCCTTTTTCTCAGGAAAGAGAGAGTTCGGTCACAATGTTCACCAGCTTGGCTCCCTCCCTGCGCAGCTGCAGGAGCCAGGACTGCTGGAACACCCGCGCCTCACCTGGAGCTCCCAGAAGATGCTGCGCGTGTGGCGGTGGTAGTAGTGCCTCAGGGGAATGTACTCCAGGCCCTCCTGGTTTGTCTTCAGGTAGTTCTCCACGTGCTTGAAGAACCACGGCTTGTAGTAATTGCCGATGCTATTCAGCTGAAATGACAGAGGGCACGGTGACGGGCCACCGACAAACACCACATGCCGTCGTCGGGGTGTAAGGGTGGCTCTCGGCCGCCTGCCTGGCCTTTTCAAAGCCCTTTCATGTCTAGTAGCGCCTGGGAGCTGCCGGGAAGCCTGGTGAGGTGACACACAGCGGGTTTTCCCTAGCAGAGAGGAGTTCAAAGAGGCTAAGTGGTGTGTCCAGGGTCAAACAACTAGTGCCTATTAGTCCAGAGAATTCAGCAGCTCCCTCGTTAGCCTGGGGCTCCTCTCAGTGAGAGCCCCGGAGGAAAATGGGTCCCAGCGTTAGTTGCAATGCCTGCCCCACGTGGGTGACTTCTCTCCCTCGCTCCTGCCTGTGGGCCAGGGCTGGCAAAATGCTCAGCCATGGGTTCTCAAGCCCCACAGGAGCCCCCTGCCTGCCCCCTGCTGCCCACATGATTCTGACTCATGGGCACCCTCCAGGGCAGGGGAGAACTGCATCAGGATTCAGCCACTGGCAAGCTCAACTTCTTTTGAGGTGTCTCTGGAGTTTGAACCCCCAAACTTTTGGACAGCAGCCCAGTGCTTCGTCCTGTGCACCACCAGGCCCCCTCTGGCCTTCGGCAGCCAGTGCCAAACCTTAGACCAGTCACTCCCTTTGCACTTCTGTTTTCTCAGGGGTAAAACGACAATAGAAACACCTGCTTTATGAGGGTTTTCTCTGAAAGGACACATGGGGGGGGGGGGGCAGGCAGCAAAGGCTTAGGAGGAAGTATCGAGTGAACTGAAGATCAAGGACGACAGTGTTCAGTACGGATTACATCTGAACCTACAGAAAGCACCAAGCATCACCACGCTCAATGGAGAGCAGGTCAGGACTGCAGTGCACTTGGGGCCACACTCAGGGCGCCTGCAGGCAGCAGTGCGAACATCAAACACGGCACTGGGCGCTGTGCTGCCCGAGGCCTCTTGAAAGCATCCAAACGCAGAGATGCCACTGTAAGGACAAAGCTGCACCTGAAAGCCAGAGCATTTTCAAGCACCTCACATGCACACGAGAAATAAGGTAGCCACAGAAGAGTTGATGTCCATAATATAGTGTTGTCGGAGAATACTGAAATGCCACAGGCGTCAACAAAAATGAACAAATTTGTCTCGGAAGAAGTGCAGTCAGGATGCACCTTAGAAGAGAGAGAGGGTGAGGTTGGGTCTCAGGTGCTTTGGACATATCACCAGGAGGGGCCGGTCCCGGAGAAGGACATCATGCTCGGAAAGCGGAAACCCTGGACGAGATGGCTTGGGCTCCAGCGTGAGAACAGTTGTGAGGACGGTGCGGGACCGGCAGTGCTTCTGCCTCTTGTACTTGGGCTGGCCGGGAGTCAGGGATAGCTCCATGCACCTCCCACTAACAGCCGAGAAGGACGTAGGCTACGCAGTATCGGAAGACGAAGTGAGGAACCAGCAGGTGCAGAGACAAGAAGCAAAGCAGCCTGGACAATGATCCAAACCACATTTGGCCTCAGGCACATAATGCACCTCGCTCTTTCTCCCTTCAAGGCTGTGGGGCTGCCACAAGGTCGGGACTCCCACCCATCCCATATGGCCATACAAGGCCAAGGCCAGAGCAGCGCATCTGCAGCCCTGGGCTCTGGACTATGGGCGTTATTTAGAACAAACATCCCAAACAAACGACTCATTTTTCCCTCTCCACGTTCCCAAAGGAATTGCGCTCCTTGTGAAAACTTCAGGCAAGGCAGAAAATGTAAATTGGAAAGTGAGAAACGTTGTCTTGCCCTCCGGGGCGACTGCGCACTACAAAATGGCCCCATCCTTACATGTTGTAAGGAGCCTCGAGGACGCTCGCTGTAGGGCACTCATTTGACTGCTAATCACAAGGTTGGCCAGTTCAAACCCACCAGCTGCTCCGAGGGAAAGGAGGCTTTCTGCTCCTAGGTTCCGAGTCGTGTCTCACTATGAGCAGAATGGCTCCCACAGCAGGGAGTTTGGTCTGGACTCACAGAACTGCCTCACGGGGTTTCTGGGCTGTAAGCTTTAGGAGGGAAAATTGCCAGGTCTTTCTCCCAAAGAGCCGGTGGCTGGGTTTGAATCGCCAACCTTTCTGTTAGCAGCTGTGCGCTGAACTGTCGCCCTCGAGGGCTCCTTATCCGGTGCACACTGTTGACAACTGGTTTCGTGCCTCCTCACAGCAGACGTGGTTGGTGCTGGGTAGCTCACTTCACCTTCCTGGCCCTCGGCCTTTGTGGTAAGAAAAACCTGGAGCCCTAACCACCCCCGGATGTGTGGGGAGATGGGAACGTCTAGTGTTCAATGCCAATCAAAGTGCTCTGCCCACGGTGGGTGCAGTACAGGTCCCTGCCTCTCACTGCTGCTCTGGGCTAGAGCCAGGCCACACACTGCCCTTGCATTCTGGCAGCCAGTACCTGAGCTTATCTGGGTGGCATTTCTCTTTATCAGCCCACTCAGCTAATAGGCCACCCCAGAGGGAGGGCACCAGGGACGGCGGCATGCCAGAAGCCTGCAGAGGGAGAGCCTGTTTCCCAAAGCATCTTTAATGTGGGCAGGGCAAGGGCACCATACACACTGGCTTCTGCCTGCTAATGCCAAGCACAGGGAAGCCCAATAGGAAACACAGCAACTTGGCCCCAGTCCCAGCTGCAGGATGGAATTTGGGTTACCCTGTGCACAGGGCGCAGGCTGCCTGTCCCTCCAGAGCACAGCTGGGCTGGGGAAGTCAGGTGGGGCATACTGGTTCCACACCCAACACTTGGGTAACCAGCCTCTCCCATCTTGGGGTGTCCCTGTAAAATGGGGTGTGGTGCCTCCTCACAGGGCTGTGGTGAGCCTTCCAGTAACCAGTCCACAGCACAAAGGTTCGGAAGGGATGCTGCTTACACCCAAAGTCCATGTCTTAGGGCTTCTACCATCCTTGGTCACAGCCCTCTCTGCCTGTCATTCCTCAGAGCACTTGGCACATGACTGTGGGCCTTGGGCCACTGCCGTAGGGGAACATTTGGGTCAGGCTCTGTGGCCTGGGTCTTCTCCTTGGACACCAAGAGAATTCGTCAAGGAGTATGAACATGTCAAAAGCTGTATAAACACATCTGTCCACTCAGAACCCTACAATGCACCTAGTATATCAGGCAGAGTCTAGCAGAGCCAATCTGAATACAGTGGGGGATGGGGGGAGCAGCTCCCCTGGGACCCACGAGCTGAGCTTTAGGGGATGTCTCTGAGCAGCTGGCCAACCTCTGCTCCAGAAGCTCGTGCTAGGTGTATCAACACACACTGACGGGCAGGAGCCCACAGTCCTCGCCTCTGCTCCACGCTGCCCCTCTCCAGTGCTCAGCACAGTGCACCACCAGGAGTGGGCTATGAGAAGGCCGGGAGCCGAGTCAGAGGCCGGAAGGGGGAGCTCACGTGCCACCTCCCTTTCTGGGCCTCCTTCCCTTCTTTAGAGAAGGGCCGGCACCAGAGAGCTTCGGAGGCCTTTGCCCATCTTGAAATGTTCTAACTCGAGTCATGGCGATCAAGAGCAGTAAGAAGTGATCTTCTGACCACTTCTACTTCAAGACATGACAGGGATCAAAGACGGAAGATGTGTGTTGTCACGTCCATTACAATAGCGAGAAAACTATGGGAAGCAACTTAAAATTCCAGCTATGGGGAAGTCAGTGGCTCAATGGAATTCTCTAAGTCCACTCCAGGGCCAAAGGGACATGGTCTTCACACGAAAACAGAAGAGCTGGCTGTGCAGCTGAAGACAAACAGTGAAACCAGGCAGGTGACCTGAGAACTGCAAACCAACCCGTGAGATGCTATTTTTAACCCTCTCCGCTGGACGAAAGGTAAAGAGCAATCCGATCCGGGGGCCAGCAGGGACAGGAGCTTTGAAAGGGCAGTCTCCAACACTCTCGGAGGGTGACTTTTCGGCAGGGCTGTTAGGTCTTATCTTTCATCATGTCATGGGCTCAAATCCTGGGGCCGGCATTCCATTTTTTTTTAAACGGAATCCCAGAGAATTGCTTGTCTAAAAGAGCAGGGAGCGAACCTCATTTGTGATAGCAAGCAGTTTCAGGAGACGCCACAGTTATCGGGGAGCAGTGAGTTCAGGGAGTGATTTCCTTCCACTAATATGTGACTGCAGATGAAACAAGGGCCCGTGTGTACACACACACACACACACACACACACACACACACACACACACACCCCCCAAACGTGACACGTGGTTACCCTGGAGTGTGGCGGGGGGCAAGGAGACACATTTGAAATTGTTCATAGAGTCCAATATTGTTACACGACTTTAGTAACGAAAATTAAACACAAACAAAAAATTTACCTCAGACAAAGAAAAAGTATATATCCTGAGCAATTTCACGACAGCTGGCTCTAGGCCTTGAATATAGGGGAAGATTTTCTTTTTTCTTGCTTCTATTTCCCTGTCGCTTATAGTAAGTACAGCTCCTTTTGACATGTTGGGGAAAATGCAACTCACACATTCTGACTGGGGTCACCAGAGCTAACTCTGGACAGAATAGGAAAAAAAACAGGAAGAACTCAAATTCTTATTTAAAAAGTAAAGAAATAAATGATGTAGGCAGGTAGGACCAAAAGTAAAGAAATAAATGATGTAGGCAGGTAGGACCAAAAATAAAGAAATAAATGATGTAGGCAGGTAGGACCAAAAGTAAAGAAATAAATGATGTAGGCAGGTAGGACCAGTAGAGAAGACTTCTGAGACTGCCCCCCCACCCCCGAGGGCACTTTCTAGAGACTCCAAGTGCACACTAAGGAAGGCTATTACCCTTCAGACCAGTCCACTACTAGAAGCCACCAGCGCAACAATGGCTTGAAGCCAAGAGGGGGCAGGGAACCCAGAGTGCTGGCGAGGGCACAACCAGCACCCAGTGACCCCTGGGAGAACCCAACGACTGTCACCAGGCAATGGGTGAAGAAATTGTCAAAGGGGAGCCCAACTTTATACAACATGAGTGCTCACCAAAAATCGAGATGCAATATTACCAGATTGAAACAGTATGGGGTGTGGTGGGGGCATGTTGCAAATAGAATCATGAACCCGGAGGCATCAAATCAAATCCTCCAGCCTTGGCTTTGGCTTACACGATCTCTGGGGACCTCACTCGCCTCACGAAGATGGGGTGGCTGTGAGGGTCAAAGGTGACACCTCTGAAGAGGCATCTGACAGGTGGTAGGGGCTTCCCTCATAGCCCGCAAAACCTCACACTATCGGCCCTGCAGCCCAGAAGGGCTGACCTAGGAAGCAGTCTCAAAAAGGGTGCAGGCTCCAGCCTGCTCAGAGCTCCGTCCAGAGCTAACACCCCGGCCTACCTTGCTGGGCTCCGCTTCATCCGTCATGACACCCGTCATGATGACTGCCTCGTCCAGGGAGTAGAGCAGCCCTTCCACGAAGTGGTTCTCCAGCCGCTGGGACTCCTGGGAGAACCGGTCACAGATGTTCTCCAGGCCCCGCACTGGCTGAAAGCGCAGCTTGACATACTTCTTGGCGGGGATGATGCGGATCTCGGCGGTCACCAGGAAGCCCAGCGTGCCACAGGACCAGGGCACAGCGTAGAACAGATCCGAGTTTTCAGACTGCAAGACAGAGGCAGAGGCAACACACATAGAGCGCTTATACACTGGACTACGTCCTGGCAGGTGATCAGAGGACCAATGAAGGTCTGGGATCTCAGAGCTAAGAGGCCTAGATGAGGTTCCTGTTCTGTCTCGCTCTTGTCGTGTCAGCCCAGAGACCTTACAAACGGTACAGTTTGCAGGGCAACTCAGCCCCATAGTCTCAGGATTCTTCTCGCCTTCCTCAGTCAGTCTGGATTCCTTAAGAATTCAACTTCGGTAGTAGTAGCCTGGAACCATCTCGTTGTGGTCTGGGCTGCTCGTAAAATATATCAATCCTTCTCAGTCCATTAGCTTGTTTCATGCCCCAACAGCCGGGCAGAGAGAACACCAGCATTCCCATCTGACAGGTAAAGAAAGTGAGGCTCCAAGAGGCGGCACGACTCAGCTTAGGCTTCTAAGAAAACCAGTGGCAGCAATGCCAGTGCTCAGGCACGATAAACCTTGCCCGCCTCCTAAAGCAGCTTCACGTGGCCTATCTGCTTCTAACGTCGCCAGGTCCCCGTTTTGTTGGTGTTTTTGTCTTGAGGACAGCTGGCTTTTCAGCTGGTCATCCTAATCCAGATTCTTTGATTATTCAAATAAGACTCCTTTTGAAAAAATATGCCAGCCCTCTCGTGTCTCCCTGAGAAGACATCCTGTGCAGCTGCTGTGAACACCCAGGAGAGGCCTTGAGGGGGAGCAGGAGGGGCTGGAAGGGTGAGGAGAGCTGGAGCAGAGGGCCCTGGCTGCCCAGCAGAAGCCTCTGTAACAGCAGAACTGGACCCACCTGGGCCACCACCTACTCACATTGTCACGGTCTCCACAGTGATAACCAAGTGCCAGGTCCTGAGCCAGGCCCTGTGATGCCTACCTCAGAAGAGGAAGACGGGCTTCAGAAGGAGGGCGAGGAGGACACGAATGAGGGGTTATTTCCTCTCTGTTAGCATAGAAGGCCAGGCCCAGGGCAACGTGCTGACCAGATTTGAGTCCTGAAGGATTCTTCTCTCCTATCTAAGACCAGCCCTCCCATACCAGGGTTCTTCCCTGGTCTCTCCTTTTGACCCTGGTGGCATCTTCAACAGGATCAGACTGTCCCTCCTAGCACCCAAAACAGCTCCAAACTGTTGCCATCAATTCGATGCCGACTCATATGGACCCTGGCGACCACAGTAGAATTGCCCCCAGTGGGTTTTCAAGACTGTAACTCTTTAGGAGTGCAAAACTTCATCTTTCTCCCAAGGAGCAGCTGGTGGCTTCGAACTGCTGACCTTGCAGTTAATGGCCCAACACGTAATCTCTACACCACAAAAGCCCCCAGCACATGGTCTCCTTAAATATGCTAGTGGGGAGCTTAGTTTTTTTTTTTTTAAGTTTTAATTCAACCCCACTCTTTTAAAGACACCAAAGAATCAAAATCAGAATCCATTCTGACTCTGAGCATTACTGAGCCTGTAAATCTTTATGGAAGCAGACAGCCTCATCTTTCTCCTGAGAAGAAGATGGTAGTTTTGAACTACCAACTTTACAGTCCAATCCCTAAGCCACAGTGCCACCAGGGCACTTGACCTTTTAGGGCAGTGGTTCTCAACCTCCCTAAATGTCATAACCCTTTAATACAGTTCCCCATGCTGTGGCGTATGTGGGCGTATCTGCATGTGGGCAGATCTGCCTGGAGACAGATAGAGGAGCGGTGTCTCGGTTCCTAAGACCATTGGAAATATGGTCTTAGGCGGCCCCTGTGAAAGGGTCATTCAACCCCCCAAAGGGGTCGAGACCCACAGGTAGGTTGAGAACCGCTGTTTTAGGATAAGAAGCCTTAAAAGACTATTTCTCTCTGGAAGGTAGAACTATCTTATTTCTCCAACTCAGTCTCTCTCAATGCTTTTTGTTACCCCTCACAACAGCAAGCAACACAGAATAATGAACTGCTAAGGGCATGGATCTAGGAGCCTGGCTATCTGGGTTTGAATCCCAGCTCAGTCATTCCCTAGCCGTGCGCTCTTGGGCAAGTTTAGCAACCTCTGTGCTTCGGGTTCCTCTCTATAAAAGGGGAGGATTACTAGTGTCCACTTTCTGTTGAAGAACTAAAGGCATTATTATATGAGGGGGGCTTGGGGGGGATAGAAAAGATAAGGCATTTACAGGCGCCTTTGGACGCTCCCTCTGAAATATAAAAATTCCTTTTACAACAGTTCTTGACCATCGCTAAGGAGACCATAGTGGCTGCTGGTGAGGAGTCCATTCTGACTCCGAGCGGCCGTACAGGGTAGAGAACTGCCCCGCGCGTCTCCAAAGCTGTCATCGTCACAGAGGCAGACTGCCACACGGTTCTCCCGTGGTGCTGCAGGCAGGTTTGAACTGCCAGACCTTTTGGTTAGTAGCCTTTGTACACCAGAGCTCCCCCTCTTCCTTCTAAGTATCTACACAAATGCTATTATCGAGGACAGGGTCCCAGAGTGTGCGCTGGACTTTTTGCTGCAGTATTTGAGAGGAATTACCCCCGAGGAGTGACCCCCCCACTCCCACCCCCAGAACCTTCTCTGGACTCACCGGAGTGCATCGCACAAAGCTGCCGTCGGCCAGGATCAGCTCGTAGGCTGTGCAGATGTGCTGGAACAGGCCGTACTTGTGGGATGACGACTCGATGCCGGTGCCCATGATCAAGCCCCCTGCAGAGACACTCATGCTAACCCGGGCAAGCTGCAGGGTGCGGCGGCCCGGGGAAAGGGTGCTGCACTGGAGCTGAGGGAGGTCATGGCATGAGGGAAGCTGAGCAAAGATGGAAGAAATGCCACCACTGACGTCGGGGAGAGTTCCGAGAAGAGGAGGAGGGGTGTGAACAGGAGCTCTGGGTAAGAGACCAAGGGTGCTCAGTCGTAGCTCTGGCCAGACTCAACCCAGAAAACTGTGTGCTCCTGTGAAGAGGGGCCTCAACGCAAAGGGGAGGTGGTGGGATCGCAGGCAGCGGTGCCTCAAGGGAATCATGAAAGCACTGCCAGAGTGTGTCGTGGGAAAGAAAAATGCTCGGGGTGCCAGCTAGAGATTAGACTTACTCTGCCCCTAATTGTAGAATGAGGGGTAATGGGAATGAGTCAGGGAGATGCTGAGTCTAGCTAGAACTAAAAAGTGCTGAATCTCAAAACGCACTGCTGTCGAGTGGATGCTGACTCAGAGTGACTCATAGAAAGGGGTAGAACTGCCGCTACGAGTCTCTGAGACTATGACTCTTTACAGGAGTAGAAAGGCCTGGTTTTGAACTGCTAACCGTGCAGATCGCAGCCCAGTGCATGACCTCTACACCACCAGGACTCCTGTCTGATAGTTAGAGCTGTTGAAATGGAATGGTAGGCAGCGTCGCTGCAGTTGGGTGAGGAGAGAAGGAAGACTTCTGCCCACGTTGGAACAGAGGGGCTTCCTGAAGTGGGCGGAAAGTGAGGCAAGTCTCTCAGCTGGGATCCTAGTACTCTGCTCCTCCTGGCCCGGCATGGGTGCTCACCTACAGTGAGGTCATCAAGTTCAGGCAACACAGGCAGGGTCCAGCCAATGGAGGTCAGCAGGGCGGTCACCTGACCCATGGTTACCAAGGGCTCCACACGGACAATCTGTTGACACAGGAAAAGGGAGCTGGGTCACACGGAGGCTGCTAGGACTAACGGCCGGAGGGAAAGGTCACCCTCTGCCATGGGGTGTCATCCCAAATGTCCCACACCTCGGTGAAGGGACTCCTACACAGCGTTTGTGAACTCTCTTCCTAGAGCAGTGGTTCTCAGCCTTCTTCGTGCTGCGACCCTTGAATACAGTTCCTTCTGTTGTGGTGACCCCCAACCATAAAATTATTTTCATTGCTACTTCATAACTGTAATTTTGCTACTGTCATGAATTGTCATATAAATATCTGATATGCAGAATGTATTTTCATTATTACAAATTGAACATAATTAAAGCAGTGATTAATCACAAAAGCAAGATGTAATTATACATTGTGAAATATTTATTTCTAATGACAAATAATGGAATTTTGTCTTGAAGCATGGTGTAGCATGGGTAACAGTGTCACACTGGGTGCTCGTATGTGGGTGTATCTGCATGTGGGTGGACCCGCCTGGAGACGGATAGAGGAGCGGTGTCTCAGTTCCTAAGACCACTGGAAATATGTGTTTTCCGATGGTGTTAGGCGACCCCTGTGAAAGGGTCATTCGACCCCCCACTGCCCCTGCAAGGGGTCTTGATCCACAGGTTGAGAATTGCTGTTCTGGAACATTTCAAAAAACCAAAATGTAAACTCACTGCCATTGAGTCAATGCTGACTCATAGGAACCCTATAGGGCAGGGAGAACTGCCCGCTGTGAGTTTCTGACCATCAATCTTTGAGGGAGTATAAAGTCTTACCTTTCTCCCTTGGGCTGGCTGGTGGTTTCAAGTGGCTAACCCTGTGGTTAACAGCCAAATGCACAACCACTATACCACCTTTTACTCATACTGAATGTAATGTCTGGTTCTCTGGCTTATTAGTATTTAATCCAGCCCTTTCAAACATGTCTACACCGAATGCTCCTTTTGTGTGGCCGCCCCACCTGAATTATAGAGGAAACGTTCATCTGGCAGGTACAGCATGTAGGAGACAATAAAACAAAACAAACCCGCGCTGTCTTTGCATCAATTCTGCGGGATGGAGTAGACTAGCCCACAGAGCTTCTAAATCTATAATCTCCCCGACCCAAGCACACGAAGTGTGAAGTTTATCCTGGGTGAACTGCTCAGAATCAGTGATAAAAGCATTGAGAGAAACGGATGTTATGCACACAGGAACAAAAGGTAAGGACAATGGCATTCTCCTCAGACACAGCGCAAGCAACACCATTAGACTGCTGAGAGAAAACACCACAGACGGCCAATCTGAAACTCCAGATGCAGTAAAACTATTGTCCAAGCAGGAAGGTACAATGAACACTGTCACACATCCAACAGCGTTGTCACCAGCAAAACCAATGCGTGAGAAATATTACAGGCAGCCTGAAGGAAACCAGACCAGATGGAAATGTGAATCTACACAATGGAATGAGGAGCACCAGAAATAGTGGATAAATATGTCAGATCATTTCTTCATATTCATGCTTATTATAAAATAATTGATTATTAAAAACCAATACTATAATACGAGGTTTAGAGCATGTAAAAGAAAGACACTAATAGCAAAAAAACAAAAAAAACACAAAACATGTTAAAAGTATATTATTGTAAGATTATGGAGCCCTGGTGGTGTAGTGGTCACAGGTTGGGCTGCTAAGCACACGGTCAGCAGTTCGAAACCACCAGCCACTCCAAAGAGAAAGATGAAGCTTTCTACCCGTGATGGATACCCACAGGGGCAGTCCTAGCCTGTCCTTTAGGGTCGCTATAAGTTTGCATGGACTTGATGGTGGGGAGCTTGATGTTCTGGTTATTGTACGATTCTTAGATTTATAAGTGAAATGGTCTGATTTCACTTGAAGGTAGGCTGTGATGGGTGCATACTAGAAACCTAAAAAACCTGCTTGCTGTTGCGTTCCGATTCTGAGCGACCCTATGAAGCAGAGCACCCTGCCCCACGAAGCTGTACTCCTTATGGGCACAGGTGACCAGGTCTTCTCCCCGAGGAGCTCGGCAGTGCAAACCACCAGCTTTGTGGTTACCAGCGGAGCTTGAACGTAGCCGCTGCATCACCAGAGCTCCTTATAAAACCTAAAGCAAACGCTAAAATGCCCAGTCATCACTAAGAAAGTAATACAGAATCATAACGATGATTTAATCGTCCAAAAGACAGAAAAAGTGAACAAAGACTAAATGCGAGGCAACTCAGAGCAAGATGACAGCTCTCCTCCAAGCTTTATCATGACTGACATCACATGTAGTGGCTTCACCACTGTGCTCGGAAGAGAGAGATGGGATTAAAGAGCCAGACCCGACCATACAGGATGATGGCTTCTGTTCCCGTAGAGACGGAAAGACTCAGAACCCTGGAGAGGGCCACCAGGAGTCTGGATAGACTCTCTAGCCGTGGATCTGGTGTCTACAAGTAGTGCTGGAACAACGCAAAAAAATACCCCCAACCCCTAAACCTCCCATTTATAGCTCATACAATCTACAAACAAGCCAAGCTCCAAACTCATTGCTATCACAGCTACAGGGCTACAAAGGCTCTTTTTTCTCCCTTGGAGTGAATGGTGGGTTCAAACTGCTGAACTTCGAGGCTCGCAGTCCAATGTGCAGCCCGCTCAGCCCCCAGTGCTCCTCAGGAGTGCAAAACTTTCAATAAAAAAAGAGGTTTTTAATTTATGTCCAACTCAAATAATAATAGAGTAGCTGGAAAGAGCCTGACAATCGTCAAGGAATACCTGTGGTCAAAACCGGATAATAACCCAAATGTCCCTCAACAAGTGGACGAATGTACACTGCGATACTGTCACACAGCGGATCACTAACGATTCAGCAGGGACAGGGACACGCAATGTGGAACAATCGAAAAATGATTATTCTGAGCGGAAAAGGCCAGGCAAAAAAGTTGACTGTATGTTTTCATTTACATGTAACTCTAAATTCAAAATCTTGACAGAAATCGGGCCATTGCTTGCCTGAGAATGGAAGGTGGCGGGGAGAAGGGCCAGAGGAAAGGATTATCGGGGAGCATGACAAAATGTTGGGGGTGATAGGTAGATGCATTGTCTTGATTATGAGAATTGTTTCACAGCTATGTTAAAAAGCAAAACAAAAAAACCCAAACTAGTTGCCACTGGGTAGATTCCAACTCATGGTGACCTCATTTGTGTCAGAGTAGAGCTATACTCTCTACAGAAGGCTTTCAGGGGCTCATCTTCCAGAAGATTGCCAAGCCCTGCTTCCGAAGGGTCTCTTGGGGACTCAAAGCACATCCGCTGTTCTCACTAGCTGTCACTGAAGCCATTCTGGCTCCTAGCAAGACCACATGCCTGGTCCTACACCAATCTTCATGATCACTGGTATGTTGTTATGAGCATATTAACTGGTTTGCACTACCCTGAGACTCCTGCGAGGATATTTCACTGCCATCAAGTTGATTCCAACTCAAAGTGACCCTCTAGGGCAGGCCAGACCTGCCCTTGTGGGTTTCTGGGACTGTAACTCTTTACTGTTGACCCTGGAGGTAGCAGCCCAACTTGTAAGCACTGTGGCACCTCCCATGAGTACATACATATAAAACTTGTCATCAATTGTACACTTTAAATGTGAGCCCTGATGGGCTGCTAAGCACAAGGTCATCAGTTTGAAACCATCAGCCACTCTGTCTCGGACACCCCTGGGAATAGTTCTAACCTGACGTACAGGGTAGCCAGGAGTCGGAATCGACTCAGTGGCAATGAGGAAGAGTGAGACAGTTAGTTTATTGTGCCAGCCTGGCTGATAAACACATGTGGGATTTTTAAAGGGCACAGAGAGATAAATGGCTTGGTGAGCCTCGCCTTTCTTGTCTCTCGCCATTTGATCATTGGACCAGTGTGCGGCTGACTTGCTTGTTCTGTGCCTCAATTTGCAAGCTACACTACCTGTGGGACACCTAACCTGTGAACTGTGTCGCTGTAATTTGAGGTCCCTTTAAGACTTGCCTCGCCAGAGAATTGGAATGTACATCTCTGGAGCTGGGGACTGACGGTTGGTGACCTTGGCTGGATGGTTGGTGACCTGCCTTGCTGTTTGCTGCCTTGCTGTTGCTGACAACATCGACAGATAGAGAGAAACCTTTCCCCTAGAGCCAGTGCCTGGAATTCGGATTTCTAGCCTCCACAACTGAAGGAGCCCTGGTAGTGCAGGACTAACCAAAAGGCTGGTAGTTCGAACCCACCAGCAGCTCTTCAGGACAAAGATGAGGCTTTCTGCTCCCACAAAGATTTAAATGGACTCAATGGCAGTGCATTTTGGGGGAAGCAGTGACTAAAAGTCATTTGTGAGTGAAAGCTACCCACTTGCACTATTTTGTTATAACAGTACTAGGTCTGGTGGCACTGCTGTGTAAGCATTGGACGGTTAGTTACAAGGTTGATGGTTCAAAAGCACCAACTGTTTCTATAAAGATTCACAGCCTTTGAAACGCTATATATGGTCAGTATGAGCGAGCCCCGACTCGATGGCAGAAGGCAGCATTAGCTCGCTAAGACAGACATTCTTGGTGAAAGCCACCTCCCTGAGTCACTTCCACCAAGGTGCTGTCCGGACATGGCGCCATATCACCTGCTTCTTGGTGTCCACCTCCAGAATGTCCATCAGGTTGATCATGATGTTTTTGTGCGTCTTCTTGTACTTCCCAACCCGCAGCGAGACGGTGAGCCAGCCAGGGCGTCCCGTGCACATGAACGTCTTGCTGCCTTGCTCCTTCCATTCTCGCACCTGCAATCAAGAGGAGAGAGGCTGAGCAGCCCTGCCAGGGACCTCCAGAGCAGCTCCCAGCTCCTCCCGGAGAGAAGGAACTGGGAGCGATGCCTTCACTTGTCAGCAAACAGCCTGTCAGCCTTCCAGGTGCCAGGAGAGCCCGGCAGCCAGTAGCCGCTTGCCCTATCCCTAGCTACCCAGGCTGATGGAAAAGCCAACATGTTGCCACACCACAAGGCAGAATGAACAAAGAGCTGGCCTATAAGATCAAAGTGTTTTGGTAACATTAACTCTAAAAGGTTTTGTAATGATAATAACAGTGGTTATAAAAATGGTTAAAATCATAGTGGGTGCCCCTCTGTGCCAGGCACCTTCTGTACACAGTCTCACGGAATTCTCACAACCCAAACCAAGAAGTTGGGATGGCCAGCTCCCTTCTGCGGAAGAGGAAGCCGAGAGGCAAAACGACTTGCTCAAGGTCACACAATCGAATGGATGAATCCAGGTTCACAGCCAGGACTGTTCGACTTTTGATTTCTGAAAGAAACTTCCATGGCAGGTCAAATGGGCTTTAGTATTAAGAGTCAACAGACTAAAAACGAACACTGATTTAAGCTTACTACATGTAAACCCCTGTTCTAAGCACTGGTGGTGTAGTGGTTACAGGTTGGGCTCCTAACTGCAAGGTCAGCAGTTCTAAACCACCAGCTGCTCTGAGGGAGAAAGATGAGGCTTTCTACTCCCATTAACAGTTAGTCTCAGAAACCCACAGAGGTGTCACCATGAGTCAGCATCGACTCCAAGGCAATGAGAAAGCGTTAGCCTCAAAGTCCCAGGGCCAGTTCTATCTTGTCCTAAGGGGTGCTGTGAGTGAGTACGGATGTGGTGGCAGTAAGTTCTAAGCACTTGCATGCATTAAAGTGTCACTTTGAGAGGGACAGAAGAAGGTAAGAAAGAACTGCTTTGTCAAACCTCGACTGGAAGTGCTGAGATAACAAATGGCCCAGGGGATTAGGAGGCAATGTTCCTCTGTGCTGAGATGGCCCAGGGCAGGGGAGGTGGGTATCTGTTGCTTTGACCTGCCACCTTCCATACCCTCTTCACTTGCTTCTATCAATCCCATTTCCCTCCAGTCCAGGTGAGGCTAATTCTACTTCCCCTGGTCTAAGGGGTATGTGACTTTGGTCTGATTCCATTCTCCTGCCCGGGGTGACGGTTTCAGGGATGGGCCCAGGACCAGAGCTAGACCAATGAAACCAGTTCCAGGAGAGGCACTCTCTCGACTGGGGTTGCTAAGGCAGAAGGGGCTCCATGGGGAGATGGTGTCCCTGAGAAGGAAGCTGAGCCAAGAGATGGCAGAGATGGAGAGAAACGGAGCCAGGGGAGAGGCCCCTGGATCCAGCCTGCCACTTTAATGGCCGGGGCTTGTCAGGCACCTGAGACAACGAAGTCTCTCTTTGCCACTAAGACTTGAGTTTCTACTATGTGCAATGAGGAGGGCAGTCAAAGACTGGCCCGGGCTCTGGAAGGATGCTGCATCTGAGCTGGTCAGCTCAGCACGGGAGGAGTTTCTCATAGTTAGAGCCCAAGGTGATGTGATGGGTGCCCCATCCCGGGAGATACTCAGTCAAGAAGAGTTGAAGTAGAACGGGATTGTGAAAGCTGGGAATTATGGGTTGAGTGGAGGCACTCCCAATCAGGCCTTGCCTCTATAAAACGCTGCCACCTGCTTCATGATTTGACACAAGTCGGCGGCGTGAGGGCACGGGGGTGAGGGGCGTTCTTGGAAGGCAGGTCATGTGAAGTGAACTTGAAAGCCAGCAAACTCTAACCGTTGACTGGACTGGATCCTGGCAAGAGTCACCCAAGATTTTGAACAAAGAGATGTGTGAAAAAGTCATTTTTGTGATTGTGTGCAAATCAAATTAAGGTGAGGGAAGGCAACTGGTTGGGCAGCTATTACAACGGGCAACGGGTGAATCAACAGAACCAGACCTACAGGTGAGATGGAAAGGCTCAGAGAGAACCATTGTGGGCGCTCCAGCTCTGGTCAAGCTGACGTGTTCTCATTTACCAGGTATGTCATCGTGGGCACATTACTTACAGTCTGTCTCAACTTTTCCCATCTGTAAAAGAGACACAAGACCCACCAGGACTGCTGTGCGAGTTACAAATAATGGACATCAATGATGTAGGGCGTGGCACATGGCAGGTGAACAGGGGACTGGTCTATATGCCAGTCCCGTCTTCCTGTCCGCCATGACCTCTGTGGTTTAGCTTAAACAGAGGTGTCATGAGGGTTTGTAACTCATGGTGTGGCACGACCTCCCAGTATAGGTGGGCATCCCCTTTCCCACAACTTCCCCTCGCCCATTGGCCAAAGTAGAATCTTCTCCCTGGCCAGTGGCAGGTACAGTGGCCTACTCCCCTGACTTGTGGGTAACTGTGGGGGTGGGTGTTGGTGAAGAGTTACCCTACTGGGTAACTGGGTGACAGGTGACACCAACTCCGGTGATAGCCCTGCCTTGGCAGCCCCTCCCATTGTGATGCCTGTGTACCTGTTGCTACCACTGCGGCCAGGCTCTGGGGGTCACTTTGGTATCACCCTCTCTGACAAGTATCGGTGGGCAGGGGCTACCATCCCTTCCAACCACCACAGCGAAGCCACTGGTTTAGCGCTCACTGGACTGCTCTGGCCAGAGGAGAGTGTACATGGTCCCTGCCTTCAAGGAGCTCAGTCTGATGGGAAGAGGGGAAAAAGCAAGAAGATAGAGACTGTGAACACAGTGTGGGAAGAGCTGTGAAGGAGGGTGGGGGGGTAGGGAGTGGAGGCAGAGCTTGGAGCCATGACTGTGATAAGCAAAAGCTTAGGGCTGCCTGGTGGCATAGTGCGTTATGCGTTGGTATGCTAACCTCCAGGCCAGCAGTTCAAAACCATCAGCTGCTCTGAGGGAGGAAGATGAGGCTGTCTAGTCCCATAAGAGTTCAGTTTTTGAAACCCACTGGGGCAGTGCTACTCTGTCCTGTAAGGGCAGCAGTGGGTGTGAGGGCCGCTCTGCGCAGCGCATTTCCACTGCAGCACTCTCCCGCCGCCCAAGGGGCTTTCTTGCTCATTGATCTCCATGCTCTTGTTTGCAGTCCCCCGAAGGGAGCAAACAGCATGTGGGCGCTGCTACACTTGTGGGGAGGTGGCGGCAGGAAACTGAAGCGCTTTGCAACCTGATGCCGCTAAGGGAGGAACCTAAGAAGGGGCCCGGCCCACGCCAGCCCTGAGACTGGCTTTGTGGGCGCCGAGACAAGGGCTGCCTTCCTGGCCGCAGGGGCTGTGAGGCTGCACACCGGGCATGCTTCCCGAGGCTCACGGTAGCCTTCTCTGCGAAGTGTCCCGGTGGCTGTGGAATAAACTCCACACTCCAACCAGGCCTCATGGCCCTCCCCATGCAGTGCCAAACGGGCTTCCCAGCGCTCTCCCTCCCTGCGCTGCTCGCCTTCCCAGCCTCTGCTCACACCTTTCCTCCGTCGGAGACACCTTCCCCCATCATCCCCTTATTTCCCACGTCTAGTCCCAGCTCCACGGCCGCGAAGCCTTCGTTCCAACGAACTCGCCCAGCGCTTCGCTTCCCTTCGGCCTCCTCGAGGCTCCTGCCCTGTCTATGGATTCTTTATCTCCCTTCCCGGGGCCCACAGGGCGGGCACTCCAGAAGCATCTGCGGGATGTTTTGTTCCCTCCACGCCTTGGCGGTTCTGTTCCCTCACCCCCGAGGTCCCCCGCACCGCCCCCCGCCCCACCGCCCCAGGTCTGTGCATCGAACCCCCCCGGAAGCCCCCACCCCAGGCGTGGCCGGCTCTCCGCTGGGCGCCGCACCTCACTGTCTTCGTCCTCCCCCACGGCGGCCCGGCCGACCGCTGCGGGCTCACCCGCGGCGTCTCCCGCTAGCCCGAGAGCTCCGCGCCCGGGGCGCCGCTCACCTGTTTCTGGATGTCCCGCACCCGCTGCTCGTGCAGCCGCGGCGCGCTGCTGAGGCGGAACACCACCCAGGCGCGCACGTAGTAGTAGATGTCGAAGATGAGCGAGAGCGGCAGCAGGAAGAGGCACACGAACACCCAGCGCTGGTGGATGAGCACGAACTCCAGCCCCTTCACGCGGATCCACAGCAGAAAGAGCAGCGCGCACACGGCCAGGGACACGGCGGGCTCCATCGCGGCCAGGCGGGCGGCGGCCTCGGGGACGCGGCGTGCCGCGCGGGGGAGGGGGCGCCGGCTAGCGTCTCCTGTCAGCGCACCCGCTCCGCGGCGGCCGCGGGCTCCCACTCTTAGGCGGCGGGGAGGCGGGAGAAGGGGGGGTGGAGCGAATCGCTTCGCCGGCTCGCGATTGGCTGGGGTCGCAAAGGTTCGGTGGGCCGAGACCTGGGTGGCGGCCAATGGCGAGCCGCGCCGGGGATCGGACCAGGAATCCGCGGCTTTTATTGGCTGTGTGGTCAGACCGCTCCACCCACTTCCCCTCGCGAACGCCCGAGGAGGGGATGTCCGCGCCTGGAAGAGGTGGTGGGGTCAACTGCAGAGCCGCAGGGTAGCCGGGGCGCGCCGGCGGCTGGGAGTGGGGGTTCCCTACCGTCTGGGCTTCGGGGTCAACTTCTGGACGGAGGGCGGGGGGCGCATGGCGGCTCCATTCTCCTCCGGAAGGGGCGCCTCCCCTGAAAAGCCGTCGCACGTTAGGTTACCTCGCCTGGGGAGGGCGCCCCAAGGCCGCACCAGTCGGTTTCTGGGAATACCCCACCCCCGAGCTAGTCACTCTGCATCCTGAAGATCCCGCAAGGGTAGAAAGTTGCCCACCACTTGGGCAGGTCAGTCATCACTCCAGACCCATGAGGTCACGAGATGAACCTTTTTATTTTTCGAGGCGCTTCCCTTACGTTCAGTTGAGATCCACAGCAGTCCTGGGAGCCGGGTGGGTGTCAGTCCCATTTGATAGACGACCAAAAGGAAGAAGCTCGCTATGCTGGACCCATCGGCTTTGCTGGGACAGCCAGAGGCGGTGGCTGTGAGTTGCTGTGGCCTCGAGTCCTACTCCTGGCACACCACATGCTACGGAGGACCACTGCTTTCTAAGATTCTCTCGGTTGCGGTCTTTAGGGAGACAGCCCCGGCATGTAACTCCACCATTACACTGGGTGTTTGAAGAAGCTCCTGTCTAAGGCCTCCACAGAGTAAGAATGCCTGGAATTCAATGTTGCAGGCCCTGGGGCTAGAGGGTGAGTGGAGCAGGTGGCCTGCCCTCAGGGAGCAAAGAGCCCAGAGACTTAAATCTTGTGTCTTTCAGGCTCCATCTTGCTTCTATGGAGAGATGATCATCTCCTCTGAGATGTTAGTAAGTATACCAGGCAAACATCACCTTACCAGCCCCTCCACTTCCCCCTCCTTTCACCTTCACCCCTGGATGCAGTCCTGGAGATTTCCCTGCACCCTGCTGTTCCCATTTCTGTGCCTTGGGGAAAGCTGGCCCTTGAAGAATGCCCATTCTCATCCCCTTTACAGAGCTAGCATTTACAACTCTTCAGGAGCTCATAAAATACATGCATCTATGTCTCAATTAGACTGAGCTTTAGGGCAGACAGTGTCTGGCGCGCCTTTGTGTTTCCAGCAGCAAGCATAATACTGTCTGAAGTGCTGGTGGTGCTGTAATGTAAGGGTTGGACTACTAACTGCAAGGTTGATGGCTCAAGCCCACCTCCCACACCATGGAGGAACAATGAGATTTTCTGCACCTGTAAACATTGACATCCTCAGAAATTCTATCTAGGGGCCCTAAGAGTTGGAACGGACTTGAAGCCAGTGGGTTGGCATGATTCTTGGTGCTTAGTGGGTGCTCTAGTGTTTGTTGAACAAATGAAAGAGTGAAGAATTAGGCAGAGGTTTAAATATTCAGTAATCATCAAGATTCAAATACACAGATTCACTGCCATGGAGCCTATGCCGGCTCCTATTGACCCCACAGGATAGAAAAGAACTGCCCCTATGGGAATCTGGATGGTAACGCCTTACAGGAATAGAAAAGCCCTTTCTCCTGAGGAGCAGCTGGTAGTTTGGAACTGCTGATGTTATAGTTAGCAGCCCAACATGTAACCATACCAGGTGTCGAAATGAATAGTCCAGCTGTGTCCAATGGTGATAATCACCCTGTAACACCCGACCTCTTAAAAAGGATCCCTTACATCCCTCTCTATTTTCCAGGGCTAGCAGCCTGCACAAGCCACAGTTTCATCTACCCTGAGACCAGAAGGACTAGATGGTTTCCCACTCTCACTATATCAACCGTTTGGAGCAAGGCAGCAATAGATGGACCATGATGCAATGGGAGGAAAACATGGACGACAACTCACATGAAAAAGTGCAGAGTTGGAGGGTCAATTGAGATGAGAGAACTCCCCAAGACTACCTCCTTCAGATACTCTTTAAATCTTGAACTGGGATTGTTCCCTGGAGTCATATTTTAGTGTAGTAGCAGGTTGGCAAACAAATTTTAAAATATTACCTGGGCATCTGGTAGTCCATTAAAAAATATTTATATGAGACCGAGAGGGCAACAGTGTCACAAAGCAAAGATGAGAAGATAGGCAGGGAGTGAGTGCTGAAAAAGGAAGAAGCAGAGCACAATGAAAAAGATTGTTGACACATTGTGAGAAATGCGACTTATGTCACCAGCAATTTGTATTTGTATAGCGACAGCAAAGGGGAACCAAATAGGTGGTGTCAACTTTCTCTGAAAACCACAATAAAACTTTATTTAAAAAGGGAGAGAGAATGGCCTAATAAATCTATCAAACACTTGGTACAAAAGAGAATGAAAAAACAACCCTTATTAATCAAGTTAGAAGTGAGTTTATGTTGAAATGTCACTATTTTGACATACTGAGTGTTTAGGCTCAAGCACAAAAGAGGGAAAGACTCCATATACGTTGATGCAGAGAGATGGAAACACTGACCAAGAACCAATCGGGGAGACTTCTATTTATTTGCAATAAACTGGGGAGCTTATGAGGAGCCCTGATGCTGTGGTGCTTACGAGTTGGGCTGTGAGCCTCAAGGTCTGCAGTTTGGAAAGACTTGGGGCGGGGGAGGCGTGGAGAGGTAGGGAGGGTGTCTACGTCTGTAAATGGTTACAGTCTCTGAAACTCTTCTATAGGGTTGCTATGAGCCAGCATCAACTCAATGCCAGTGAGTTTGGGGGTTTTTTGGTTTGGGACAGGGACAGACAGTGCTGCTGCTTCATCACCGGCTGCGCAGGCAAGGATGCGCTATGGGGGCTGCTGTGACAACTGTTTTTGGTAGGCAGTCAAGAGTTTCAGCCACTGTCCAACCAGGGCTCTCGGGACTCTTTTTATACTGGTTACAACTTTGAATGAAGTGGGCTATGGAAGCCATAACACTAAGTGACGCTAATGTTAATTTACCAAACTCATTTTTAGGTCAATGCTAGTTTGATAGGTGGGTGGGATGGGGAACAGGAAGCAGTCACAATGCCTCTGGCTGTGCCCTGGCTACCTGCCAGGGGCAAAGTGTCCTCTAGGTAAGTCCCAGGATACCCAGGGAATGACTGTTTAGCTGAAGTATGACCATTTTTGGTCATTAAGTAATGTCTCTCAAAAAAAAAAAAAAAAGCTTCTCAAACTCACCACCGTTGAGTCAATTCTGACTCTTAGCTCCCCCAAGAATTGAAGGATTCTATGGGCAAAATATTCAATGGTGGAAATTATCAAATGATATTAGTATCACATGCGAGATTTGCTTAAGATAATTCTAAAATGGTTGCAGTAGTACATCGATGGGGAACTGCAAGAAATTCAAGTCAGATTCAGAAGAAGACGTGCAACAAAGGCTATCATGACTGATGTCCCTTGGGTCTTGGCTGAAAGCAGAGAATACTCCAAAATGTCCCCTGTGATTTACTGACTACACTAAGGCATTCAACTGTGTGCCTCATGACAAATGATAAGTAATATTGCAAAAATGTGAATGCCAGAACACCACATATACTCGTGTATAAGGCGAGTTATTCAGCACATTTTTAATGCAGTTTTTGTGGAAAAATTAGGTGCTGCAGCTGATATTCAGGTCGGCTTATACGTGAGTATATTGGCAATTGCTCAAGTGGAATCCAGTGGAATGAGAGCATACTGCATGGTGTAAAGTCAGAAGAGAGGTGTGTCAGGTAGATCATTTCACCATACTTATGCAGTCTTTTAGGAGAAAGGTGAGACTTCCTGCTCCCATGAAGAGTTAGTCTCAGAAGCCCACCGGTCTACCCTGTCCTATCAGGTCACTATGAGTTGAAAGTGACTGGATGGCAGTGAGAGGTTGGGCTCAGTTGGTGAGGAAGTAATTGAGAAGTGAGGCTATATGAAGAAGCTCCTGACATCGGGATTGGAGGATGGCTCATTAACACCCTGCAATATGCTGTTGACACCACAGGGCTTGCTGAGAGTGAGAGGGCTTAACGAACTTACTGGTAAAGGTCAAAGCCAACAGCCTTCAGTATGGATTACACTTCACATAAATTAAAAAACAAAACTCACAAGTGGACCAATAAGCAACATCACGATAAATATCTTGGTTGAAATAGTCAAGGGACTCCCTGGGGGACATTGCAGCTGACAAGACACATAGTGCCCTGAGCTGGAGAAGCCACATGGACCTACCTTGATGCAACCAGACCTCTGAAGCCGGAGAAGCTACATAGAGACCCCTGCCAGTGCTGAGATGCGTACAACGCCACTGGATCCAAAGACTCTACCTAATGGCCTGTGACCATCCTGCATTTGGCATCATTGCATGTATTTCGTGAGTTTAAAGAGGACTTTATATATCGGTATTGGACATATGGGCGAATATCAGACTTATGGACTTGGCCTGGACTGGGTTTGGATTCTCAGTGTAAAATTACCCTTTATATAAAACTCTCTCTACAAAAAAAAATAGTCAAGGATTTCATTTTAGTTGTAGCCACAACAAAACACTAGAAAATAAACAATTTACAGATACGTTATATTTCTAGAAGATTCGATCAAGAGGGGAAACTGTAATGTAAGGAGGAGAAGAGCCTGGAAAATGCCTCTCCCCTGAATGTTGGAACTGGCAAGGAGTGCTTTACTTAAAAGCTGAACTGTGCTGGGTGTTGTCAGGGTGTAAGGTACCCTGGAAAGTGAAGTTATCTAAACATCAACATTAAGCTGAAGTGTTAGTGCTTGTGGGAGGAGCAGCCCACACTGATGATTAATCGAGCAGTGTCACACTTGGAAAGAGTAGGAGGGAATCCCAAGCAGTCGATAAAATGATCTGCATAGGCAACGCTCAAAAAAAGAAAAGTTAATGGACTCAGAACAATTGTTTGCTTCATGTGCATCCCTGCCCCCCATGCTCCTTTCCGACCGCTTCTCTCATGTCTCTGATTCTTTTCTCTCTCCACCAACCCCACTCCTCTGAATGGTTATTAACTTGACAAAGGATCAGATGGCACCTTGCACTGGTGCATAAGACTTCTTACAGTGCTGAAAAGTAAGGATGTTACTTTAGGACTAAGGCGTGCCGGACCCAAGCAATGGCATTCTCCATTGCATCATTCATATCCATGTGAAAGTAGGACATTGAACAGAAGAGATTCATTTGAATTACAGTGCTGGTGAAGAATATTAAAATATTAATATTAAAATATTAAAATACCATGGACTGCCAAAAGAACAAACAAATCTGTTGTGATAGGTAGGTTTAGTGTGCCAACCTGGTCAATAGGAACATGTGGGATTAATCAGTCACAGTTTGATTGGAGGGCAAACAGATAAACGGCTAGACAAAGCCCACTCCCCTCTCTCGTGCGACTGGTGATCGGACCAGCATGCAGCTGCTTTAGCTAGTTCTCTGCCTCAACTTGTGAGCTACACTACCTGTGAGACAAGCCGATCTGTAGATCATGTAACCAGAGCTTAAGGTTCCTTTCTCTCATCGAGTGACTGGTAGTTCAAACTGCCGACTTTGTCCTTAGCAGCCCACGTAGTAGCCCGCAACACCACCAGGGTTCCTGGTAAAGTTTGATGTATCTTATATATCACACATATTAGATACTGTGTATCTGTGTACGCATACATACACATATGGTACAGACACATGCATACATTATATTGCCTACATGATACAATATATTATACATTATATTTTGTATGTGTGTATATATACACACAAAGATTGAAACATATCTAAAATGGAATATCACTCAGCTATCAAGAGAAATGAAGTCCTGATACATGCTACAACATGGATGAACCTTGAAAACATGCTGAATGAAGCAAAGGACAAATATACGATCCCACTTACATGAACTATCTAGAATGGGCAAATGTATGGTAACTCGTTTGTTAGTGGTCACTAAAGAAGCTGGATTATATGAAGAAGAATGTGGCATCAAGATCGGAGGAAGGCTGTGTCCCGACCCGGGAGAACTTCAACGTGGACCCTGGAGGAGGGAGTAGGAATTGGGGGCGGTCAAGAGACACAAGGATTGGAGACAAGACAGTATCCTGATCAAGTCTCGTTTATTGAACAAAGGGTTACAGCTTATATGGGCCAGGGAAAGGGAAACACCTGTCGCACATTTAAATTAGGCTACTTTGGTGATGGACCAACCAGGGAGTTCGGGGGAGCGTGCCCTGCCTGTGAGTCAGTAACGGCTTACAGTCTTCAACCAGGTACGCGGGGTGGCATGTTATGAAAATCAAGTGCAGGCACTAGATAGGGCGAAGCCAATCTTTTACCCAATCAAGGGGAAGCAGGATATATGTGCTTGAGAAGCGAGCTGCTTCCTGTGAGTGGAAGGTGGGCAAAAACAGTCAGCCCCTTCTCTAAAAGGAAACAGGCAGCACTAGTAAATGGCGAAATAGAAATTTACAAGGCTAAGGCAGAAAAGATCAAGGCTATGGCCCAGCCTCGGGCTCCGGACAAGGCTGATTAAAAACCCATGATACACAGAAGCCACAAGTTTCCTTGCTGAAAGTGAGGAAAATGTGAAGCACTTGCTGATGAAGGTCAAAATTGCAACCTTCAGTATGGATTACAACTCAATGTAAAGAAAACCAAAATCGACACAACTGGACCAAGAGTAACATCATGGCAAATGGAGAAAAGGTTGGAATTTTAAGGATTTCATCTTGCTTTTCTCCATAATCAGTGCTCATGGAAGCAGTAGTAGAGAGACCAAAAGATGATTTGCACTGGGTAAATCTGCTTCACAAGCCCTCTTTAGAGTATTGACGAGCAAGAATGTGCTCTGAGGACTAAGGTGCACCTGTCCTCATGTTATGCCTGTGAAAGTTGGACATTGAATGTCCTTAAGAAGAACCGATGAATTTGAAATATGGTTCTGGTGAAGAATATTGAAAGTACCATGGACTGCCAAAAGAGCAAAGAAATCTGTTTTGAAAACAGTACAGTCAGAGCGCTCCTTGGAAATGAGGATGGTGAAATTTCATCTCACATACTCCCAGGAGACAAATGCTGGAAAATGACCTGATGCTTGGTAAAGTAGAGGGGCAGCAAAAAAAAGGAGGAACCTCGACACGATGGATGGACACAGTGTCAGCAACAATGGGCTCAAGCAGAGGAATTAAGAGGATGGGGCAGGACTGGAAGGTGTTGTAAACAGGTTTGCTAAGAGTCAGAACGGACTCAATGGCAGCTAAAAACAGCAAGAACGGGTGGGGAAAAGGGAGTCATTGTTGAGGAGGCATCCAGTATTAGTTTTTGGTGATGAAGAATTTGTCAGTGGACACTGGTAATTAATGTAAGCAGTGTCATTGAATTATACCCCCAAACCTGTTACTGTTGAGTTGACTGACTTAGAGCAGCCTTCTAGAGCAGAGTAGAACTGTCTCATACATAGGGTTTCCAAGGCTACAATCTTTATAGGAAACACACTGTCACCTAGTTCTCCTGGTGAGTCTGAACCAATAGCCTTTGATTAGCCTTTGATTAGCAGCTGAGCACTCAACCACTGCCCCACCAGTGATCCTAGTGGAATACGAACAAGCAAAAACCAAACTCACTGCCATCCAGTCAGTGCTGACTCATAGTAACCCCATAGGACAGGGTCAAACTGCCTCCGTGAGTTCTCAGTACTGTAACTTTTTTTCCCTTCTATATCATTTTCTCTCCTCTCTCTTTTTTAACAGTTGTATTGGCTAGAATTCATTTATCATACCATCCAGTAGTTCCATGGCACCAGGAAGACTTGTGCAATTATCACCACAATCACCGAAAGCTTAGAACATTTTCTTTGCTCTGGTGCTCAGTGTAGTTAGCTCTCCATTTCCCGCAGCCTCTCCGGCGAGAGCCCGCAGGAACCATCAAAGCAGTCACTGTCGTTCTAGATTTACCGACCCTGGATTTCATATACGGAAAAGACATTTTTAAAATGTGGCTTGTTTCCAACTCCCTATGATTGTAAACTGTGCCCCAATGAACATTGGAGCACAGATGTCTGACCATGGTTTGTTTCTTGCCTCTTCTGGGTAGATGCCCAGTAGGGGGATTGCTAGGTTGTATGGTAGCTCAATTTCCATCTGTTTTAGATATCGCCAAATTGATTTCCATAGTACATACCTACAGGTTCACTAGCAATGGACGAGAGTTCCTATCTCATCACAGCCCCTCCAACACTTGTTACTTTCTGATATTTTGAATTGGGCTATCTTTGAGGGTGTTAGGTGATATCTCATAGTTGTTTTAAATTGCATCTCTGTTATGGCTAATGATTGGGAGCATTTTCTCATTTATGTTTATTGGCCATTCGGATTTCTGCCCCTGTGAAACTTCTGTCCAGGTCCTTTGCCCACCTTCTCAGTGGGCAGTTGGTTTTTTGTTTTCTTTTTGGAAGCTAGCAGAGTATTGCAGATTTTAGTAATAAGGCCTTTGTCTGATGTGTCATTGCTAAAGATTTTTTCCCAGTCCATGGACTCTCATATTACTGTTTTGGTGAATTCTTTCTATGTACACAGGTGTCGTATCTTCAGTATGCCCCACTTGTCTACTTGTGACTCCTCTGTATTTGTATCCTTCCCTATTTCCGATAGCCTATGTATTCCCTGTGCCAAGGTTCTCAGGTTTGTCCCAATTCTTGTATTGATTGCCTTAATAGTTTGGGGTTTACCTTGAGGTCTGTGATCCACTTTGAGTTTATTCTTGTGGATGGAGTGAGGTATGAGTCTTGCTTCATTTTTCTGCAGGTAGATATCCATTTTTTTTAGCACCACTTGTTGAAAAGGGCATTACTTCCTGTTTGATTTTTTGGGGGGCCCTTATCAAAGATCAGTTGTCTCTATGTCAATGATAGTATTTCTGCGTCTTCAGTTCTTTTCCATTTGTTTGAGTATCTGTCATTATATCAATACCACACTGTTGACCACTGTGGCTATATAGCTGGTGACAAAGCCAGGTAAAGCAAGCCCTCCCACTTTGTCCTTCCTCAGGGGTTCTCTGCTGATTCTGGGCTTCTTCCCTCTCCATATGAAGTTGGAAGTCAGCTTTCCCAATTCTTTGAAGAAAGATGATGTTATTTGTGTCAGGATAGAATTAAACTTCTATAGTGTCTTGGGCAGAACTGACACCTTTACTATATTGAGTCTTCTGATCCACAAGCATGGTATATTCTTCCATTTGTTGAGGTCACTCTTGGTTTCTTGTAATAGTGTTTTATAGTTTTCCTCATATGAATCTTTTACTTTTTTAGTCAGGTATATCCCTAGATATTTCCATTTGTGCTTGGCTATTGTGGTACCACCTTTTTGATCCCCTCTGTGGTCTTATCCAATGTATATAGCAGTTCAACAGACTTCTGTCTGTTGATTTTGTATCCTGCCTCTCTGCCATATTCCTCTATCACTTCCAGCACCCCCTTGTGGAGATTTTGGGATTTTCCCTATATAAAATCAAATCATTTGCAAATAACGATACTTTCACCTCTTCCATCCCCAGGTGAACACCTTTGATATCTTTTCTTTGCCTTATGCAGTTGGCTAAAACCTCAAGTATGATGTTAAATAAGAATGGCGACAAGGGGCATCCTTGTCTGGTCCCCCTTTTCAGTGGGATTGTTTTTGTCTTTTCTCCATTGACTATCAGTTGGCTGTTGGTTTTTCATATAAAGCTTATATTATATTGAGGAATTTTCCTTCTATTCCCATCTTCTTGAGTCAGATGCTATTTTTTTCTGATAACCAGGCACAATCTGGTTTATTCACCAAACGTTGCCATGGCACCCACATCTTCAGTGATTTTCATGAGGGCAAGCATCAAGCAGGGCTGTGTCATAAGAACGAATTGTTCTTAGGTCGAGGCTAGCCCCAAATCTATTTGTACATCTATGATTTTTATGTCTCTGGTTCCCCTTAGAGGCAGTACTGTCATTTTGTTAGAGGATGTTATCAGTCAGCTCCTTGGGGTGTCACTTCCACTGCCACCAGAGACTAACTCTTTACAGGAATAGAAAGTTCTGTTTTCCTTCCTTTGAGTGGCTGGTGGTTTTGAACTCTTGCCTTGTGGCTAGCAGCCCAATGTGTAACCACTATGCCTTTGGGCTCTTTTGGATAGAAAGACAGACAAATATTCCAGTCCCAACAGTCTTGACAAGATCCTGAAATGGTGGTGGCCCAGGATGTTTTCTCCTTTTACTCTCAATCCAAGGACACTTCTGTTCCTTCCTTTCTTGTTACAACCTGCTGTGGGCTCATGTCAGGGACCAACTTTCCAACCAATGTTCTTGAATGCACCACTCACTCATTTGCTTACAGAATCAACCAATAAATTATTTAGTATCTGCTCAACATCTCCAGAGTGATTATAAAGTCCTAATGTGTAAGCTTATGTCCTTTATTATTTATGTTTTAATAACTCTTTCTATAGGATTTTGTCATAGGGCTCACTGTCATCGAATCGATTTCAACTCATAGCAACTCTATAGGACAGGGTAGAAGTATCCCCGTGGCCTTCTGAGATTGTAAATCTTTATGGGAGTCGAAGGTCACATCTTTCTACAGTGATTTTGAACTGCTGACCTTGCACAACCCACTACACTCCCATTTTAGGGATGGCTTTTCAGACCTTACTGCTGTCACTATGGAAATAAACGTGCCATCCATGGAACCATTTCAGACCAGGGTAGAGACAGTCCTGAAATAAGAAAGTGCAAACACACTGCCTTCAAGTCAATTCCGACTCACAGCGACCCCATAGGACAGGGTGGGACTGCCCATTTGGGTTTCCAGGACTTTAAATGTTTACAGGAGTAAATAGCCTCTCCAGTAATAAAGGTGATCTCCAAATCGATGTCTGCAGAGAGGTACACACAGGCTGAATGAGTGTGCCAGCGAGGGCTGGAGTCTACCTGTGCACATGTAGAGGTGTGTGTATTGACCGTTGTGGAGCCCTGGGGGGTAGTGGGTACAAATTGGGCCACCATCTAAAAGGCCAGCCTTTCTTAAGCAACAGCCACTCCTTGGGAGAAAGACAGCACTCTCTACTCCAGAGAAGAGTTTCCATATCGGAAACCCACTGTCGGGTCACTGTAAGTCAGCATCCACTCAATGGCACTGCTTGGTTTCTGTTTATTTGCTATTAACCTTTGCTGCAAATATGTCCAGAAATGTGGTGGAGCATACAGGCGAAAGTTATAGCAATTCTTAGATCCAGCCAAACAACTGAGGAAACGAGTCGCTGGGTCTAGGGGCCCAGGACCACAGTCTCAGGGGACACCAAGGCCAATTGGCATAACATAGCTCACAAGGACAATGTTCTGCCTTTACTATGGTGAGTGGGCAGTGGAGTATTCATGAGTGGCCGTCTAAGGTGCAACTGTTGGTCTCTCCCTCTCTGTAGGAGAGAAGAGTGAAGAACATCCAAGACACGTTGAGACAATTTGCCCAGTGGATGCACTGGGTGGAGGTTCACAGAGCAGATCGTTCAGTGATTCACACACATCTTGTTTCATCTCACTCACTCATGGCAACCCCTTCAATGGACCATGACTTATCTCACCTCCTCCCTCTTTCCCGCTTCCACTCCTCCATTTTCCCTAACCCTCGGAGTGTTGCCTTTGGACAGAGAGCATCAGCAACACTTGGAAGCTTGTTAAAAACTCACTCGGACTCACTGACATTGAGTTGATCCCCACTCACAGCCAGCCTATAGGACCGGCTAGAACTGCCCCTGTAGGTTTCTGAGGCTGTACTCTTTATGGGAGTAGACAACTTCAACTTTCTGCCACTGAGCAGCTGGTGGTTTCGAACTGCTGACCTTGTGGTTAGCAGCCCAACATGTAATGACTATGCCATTGGCTATAGTCTACTTTTTTATGTCTTTGTGTAATAACAATTTTTAATATTTTCTTCAGAGAGAATGAATTTAAAGCTAATTCAATCCTTCTAATATGGTAGATCAAAATTTGGCTTTTACTATTGTTTAGAGAAGTTTTAGCTATATAAGTAGCCACTATTAATGTCATGTATATTTCTCTCCTCCCCCCCCCCCCCGGATTATTGTCAAATTTGGCAAGATCTGTACTGAGTTTCTTTCCACGATGAGCTGTAAGATTTCAAAGCATACTGAGGACTCTGCATGTGTATGAATAATCTTTATTTTCTACATGGAACTCACTGAATCAATTCTGGCTCCCAGTGATTTAAATCATCACAACCCTATAGGATAGAGTGGAACTGCCCCATAAGGTTTCCAAGGTTGTGGTCTTTAGGGGGACAGTCTGCCACACCTCTCTCCTTCAGAACCACTGGTGGGTTCGAGTCACTGACCTTTTGGCTAGCAGCCAATCATATAACCACTGCACTACCAGGGCACAGGGCCACTCGCTGACCAGGACCTAAGGAGATGCTGGTTCAAATGAGGGTTGTTGAAGTTCATCTTCCCACTTTCACGTGATTACTTTCTTGCGTATCCAACTCCAACTATATACAAACAACTGTGCTGGGGCTTAGGTGGGATACACAAGACTCGGGTCTTGTCCGTGGGCCAATGTGGGGAGAGGGGGGAGAAAGCAGGCAGCCAGCAGGGCAGAATGTGAGTAGTATGAACTGGGAAATGAACACAACCTTCACTACAATGCTGGGATTATCACATACATGCTCCTAATTATACAACACATCCCACAAATATCTGTTGAATTCCATCTATGTGCTTAGCACTGATAGGAAGAGAACATACGGATTGGCCCAACAGGGTCTCTGTCTTGTGGGTTATAATTTAGTAAGTAAGGTAAGATTATATGCGGAAAAAGCAATCCTAATCATAATAGTGATACCAGTTACAATCTATTGAGCATGTATTATTTGTCTAAATGCTTTAGATAAAACTTTAGATACAATAAAAGAGTGCGAAGTAGACTATTAACAAAGAGTCTAATACTTTTGAGTGACCCAGGACTATGACAGTGTTTAAAAGGGAGGGAAATTAAGAAATGTTGAGCACTTGTGTACCAGGCACAGCATCCTTATCATCGCGATACAACCTCCACACCAGCCTGTAAGTGGGTGTTGACTGCCCTCATGCCACTAGTGTTCAGAGATGTTGGGGAGCTGGTCCAAAGAGTAAGTGGTGGAACCAGGCACTAGACATTTGGCCTCTTAGGAAAGGTATGATAAGCCAGGTACACAAAGCCAATTTGGGATGGTTCCAGCTTCATGCAGCTTCAACAAAGGAAATAAGCATGTAAGGCAAAGGGCCTAAGTTGCAAGCTCTTGCCCTTCCCTTCCCACACTCCGGTCTCCCCTTTCCCTTGTTTTGGCAGCTGGCTCCATTAGGTAATGAGCATCTCATGGGCAAATCCTGTTTCCTAACCACTGTGTGTCTAGTGCCAAGCATGAGGCCCGGAACTCTGAAGTCAACTGCTCCCGGTCTGATCCTTGAATCAGGATCATTTTAGTTCTTTTTAACAAAGCCAAGAAATCTCTTCTAGAAACAAAACAACACATAATCTATTAGCATATAGGCATTACATACTGCTCATAACTTATGTAGATGGGTGTCTCCACTCACCGAGTGAGCCAGACTTCCCAGGGGAGAGTCGTGGTAGAGTTGCTGTCAAATTGGCTCCTAATCAGTCTGTTGATGCTGAACCTAAGGGATCCCATTGCTTCCTTAATAAACCACCTCATTGTAAGGCTGGTCTGCGAGTCCTGTGTGGCCATCGCAATGGGTCACGAACCCAGCGGCAAAGTAGGGTGCCAAGGTGGGAGGGATGACAGGTGTCAGACTTGGTACCAAGATTGGAAACTCATGGTATGCTTGACTCTGCTTCCTGCGAATCCGACTTGGGCTGACTTTGACGGGGATGTTGCCCTCTCCTTCCCACAGCCTGGCTGCAGTTAGAGCAAGTCTGACGCCTCATTGTTTTCAGAGATAAGGTTGCTCTCACAGTGTCTGTCATTTTCATTTCCTAAGAGAAAGGGGCGAGTCTCCTTGATTGTTTACTGACCTGGTGCCCTTTATTCCTTATTCCAGAGTGGAACGGTCCCAGAGACACAGACTGTTGACTGAAAGTGATGTGTCAAATGAGCCCATTGACTTAATAAGCTCGGTGGCCTGATATCCTGAAGGTGAAGGGTGGAGGAAGAAGCTGACGCTTCAAGGGCTATTGGGTGAGTGAACTGTGGCGGCAGCAGGATTACTCAACTTGAAACAGAAAAGTGGTCTGGGCAATCTCATGAGGAACAAATCTCCTCTTCTTAAATAGCCTCCCGGGGGCCATGGCGTGGGGTTAGCAGTTCTTGGTGGTTATAGGTGCATATCATGATCACTTGAAGTGTCGAAGAGAGTCAAACATGTTTTCTCCAGCAAAGGGGTGTAGAAAGCCCTCACAAAGACACCGGGGAATCTGAGCTTTAACTTTGAATGCAGTCTCTTAGAAAAAGCACCTCGTCTGACCCGCCCGCCAGAGCAACAGCTTTCCCTACAGGTGAGACGTTCATGGACCAAAATGGCGTGTCACCAAGTTGAAGATCATCACCCTAGGGTTGAAGACTTGTCATTTTGGCATGTGAAGATACTCAGAAACAAACCAGCCCATGAATCACTGTGCACTCTCCTCAGTTGTTCATCCAGGAAAGGCTAACGTCTAGAAGCTGTTGGTGCTGGCCTGTGCCATCAAGTGAGTTCCTGCCCCTGTCCAACTGATCCAGACTCTACCCAACCCCGCGCTTCGTTTCAGCCCATTGCTGCAGCCACGGTGTCGATCCATTTTGTTGAGGGTCTTCTCTTTTTCAGTCACCTTCTACTTTCCCTCTCTAGACAGACCCCTCCCGATAGCTCGTGCACAGCATGCGAGACCAAGCCTACCACCCTCGTGTAAGGAAAACTCTAGCGACCCTTCTTCCGAGACAGATTTGTTGGTTCTGCAGGTCCGTGGCGTAGTCAGTCGGTTTCAACAACACAATGCAGACGCATCCGTTCTTCTGTGGTCTTCCTTATTCACTGTCCAGCTTCCATTGGCCTCTGAGGTGGTGCAAATGTCAAAGCTCGGGTCAGTGGACCTTAATTCCGAAAGGGACAGTTCTCGCTAACACTCAAAAGAGGATTTTGTTGTGCAGTGGCTTTCCCCGATGCAGTGCATCCTTTTTGATTTCTTGACTGCTGCTTCCGTGAGCAGATTGTGGATACAAATAAAGTGAAGTCATCGACAACTTCAGTCTTTCCTCCTTTGATCGTTTGATTTACCATCGGCCCAGTTGTGCGGGTTTTCGTCTTCTTTACACTGAGATGTAATCCACCCTGAAGATGATATCCGTGGTCTTCATTGGCAAGTGCTCAGATTATAGATCAGAGCATCATCCACCTGGTCACTCTCAACTGGGTGCCTATTATGACGGTGATGATGATGGTGATTAGCTTCTGTTTTCTGAGTGCTTATTGCTGTGCACCAGGCCCTGCTTAGGGGTGGCCCAGATGTTCCAGTTTGTTATCTACACGGCAACCCCGGGAAGGAGTTTTGCCATCTTCATTGTATAGGTAAGAAAATAGTATCCCAAATCACTCAATAATAATAAACCAAACCAAACTCACCGCCATCGAGTCCGTGCTGACTCATGGTGACCCCTGTGGGTTTCCCAGACGGTCACTGTTGACGGGAGCAGAAAGCCCAGTCTTTCTCCCTCGAAGCTGCTAGTGGTTTCCAACTGCCGACCACACGGTTTGCAGCCCAATGCATAACCATGACACTATCATAGACACTTTACAAGCACTACATTGTAAAAAGCTGAGCCAGGATTCCAACCTCTGGTCCCAATTCCAACACTCCGAGCTCACGCTCTTGTCAGGCACACCAAGCTCCAAACCCAACTCACTGTCTTCGGGTCGATTCGAACTCAGCGATCTGGCAAGGCTGTGTGGAACTGCCCCTGTGGGTTTCCAGGGCTCTAACTCTTTATGAGAGAAGAAAGCCCCGTCTTCCTGCCGTGAATCAACTGGTGGTTTTGAACTGCTGATCTTGCGGTTAGCTGTCCAACCCATAACCACTGTGCCATCAGAGCGCTAGCACACCAAGCTGCCCTGAAATCCCCACAGAAATACCACGTGAGGCGCTCAAGCCAGGGAGACATTGGCATGAAGGCTGAGGACACAGTGCTATGGCAAAAGCATGGACGTTGGAGTCCCACAAATCTGGATTTGAATCTTGGCCTCTGCAATTATGCATTCTATGACCTTGGGTGTGTTTCCTTTTCTCTAAGCTTCAGTTTCCTCATGTGCACCATGGGGATTATGACAGTGTCTACCACAAAAGTCTGCTGCGCGTAGTACATGAATTCATGCTTATAAAGCATGCAGTCAAGTGCCGGATAGCACTCAGTAACGATCTCAGTTATTCTTGCTGAATCTGTGTACTCAGTAATTAAGTAATTATAATACAGATGAGTCATACCCATGCACAAGAGCATCATTATATAGCAGCGTAAACCAGGGCGTCTAAACACCGACACTCTTATTCCTGGCTCTGGATTCTCTCAGCAGTAGCCTTACGCCCCGAGTCCCTGTCTCGATTTTTCCTTTTACAAGCTCACCTACATCTATCTGTTGGCAGGCCGGTCTTCCTAAAGACCAGCTCCATGGGAGCCATGCTCCTGCTCAAACATCATCTTTAACTTAAGTCCAGTCTTTTCTTTCTGGCTCTCAGGGTCTATATGTAATAGGAGCCCTGGTGGCATACTGATTACGCATTGGGTTGCTAACCACAAGGCCAGCAGTTCGGTACCACCAGCTGCTCCACCAGAGAAAGATGGGACTTTCTACTCCAGTAAAGTGTGACCGTCTTGGAACCCCACAGGGGGCAGTTCTCCCCTGCCCTGTAGGGTTGCTATGACTCAGAGTTGACTCAGTGGTAGTAAGTTTTATATATAATATGGCTTCATAATCCCGCCCCTCCTGTTCCCATTATTGCTGTACGTGGACACTAAGTTCTAGCTAGAGAATTTGGCACCTTTGTTTGATCATGTATTTCCTTTGGCATTTTCTCTGTCCAAAATATCCTCCCGTCTCTACTTCTACTCTCCATTGCTTTCCATCAAACATTGTCCGTTGCCAAGTACTACCCCTCTCACAAAGCTTTCCTCCAACTCCCCAATGGGTATAAGCAACTTCTTCCTTTGGACTCATTTGGTTTTATGTTTTGGACTGGCAGGCTTGGCCACAGGTAGATGTGGCAGTTCTGGATCTTCCACTTATTAGTGTGTGAGATTCTTGAGATTCAGTGTCTTTGTCTGTACAATATCGATGGAGGATATCAGTAGTTCAGCGGTAGAATTCCTGCCTCCCGTGCATGAGATCAGGTTTTGATTTCCAGGCCATGGATTTCATGCCCAGCACCCATCTGTCTGTCATGGCTTTGATGATGAACAGGTTTGAGTGGGGCTTCTGGACTAAGACAGACTTAGAAAAAAGGCCTGCCAATTTATCTTCCAAAACGCAGCCAGCAAAAGCCCTATGGATCAGAAGGACTTCAAAGGCAACTAATTGATCATGGGCAGGACTGGGTAGGGTCTTGTTCTATTATGCCTGGGCTACCGTGCGTTGGGGCTGGCATCTAAGAGAACGAGATAAGAGGAAGGATTGGGCAGTCTCTTGTTTAACACCTGACTCATATTAAAATGTCCAGTGCCTGGTCTCCTTCTATCCTACTGAATACACAACAGAATGTAATCCTCTCTTTACTGAGAGGCCAGCTGTTATCTGTTGGGCTGATGCCTGCAAGGCCAGCAACTCTGAACCCACCAGCCACTCCGCAGGAGAGTGAGGAGGCTTTCTGCTCCCAAGAAGATGGACAGCCCCCGAGACCCGAATCGGCTTGGTAGCAGTGAGTTGGGTTTTGAGAGACTTTTTTTAAGAGCAAGGCCTGTGTCTCCATTATCTTTGTATCCCTCATAGTACTTAGACTATTTCTTGATGGATAAATGTGCACAAAGCACCCGCTGGCTGCTTCCTAGCCAAGTGGCTTCAATCTGCTTAGCCTCCAGAGATGTTTCTTGTGCTCAAACTTAGTGATGTTAACATGTTTAAAAATTTTTTAAAAAAGAAAAAAGAAAATGATTAGGTCAAAGAATGTACAGATGTGCTTTATACAATTGATGTATGTATATGTATGGACTGTGATAAGAGTTGGATGAGCCCCTAATAAAATGTTTTAAAAAAAATTTTAATGTTCCTTGTAGCTCTTTCTCATTCACTCAAGTATTTATGGGGCAGTGCCTTGTGCTAGGCAGTCTATGCGGTACTGGGGACCCGAGGGTGTCTAGACCAGCCACTCTGTAATTCAAGCTGGGTTCCAGAGGCATGCATGCAGCCTGCAATAGGCCTGGGGACAGGACAAACAGTACCAGGCCGCAAAGGTTAGCACTTCAGGGGAACGTGGGTATGCAGCTTGGGAGAACTGGACATTCCAAGAATATTACATTCTTTCTCCATAGGTGGGAAACCAGTTCTTTCCCTTCCCCTGACCCTGTGTCATCCTCACGAGTGCTCTGTTGAACCCCTTGTTGCAGCCACTGTGCCAGGCCAGCTCCCTAAGGGCCCTCCTTTTCCCTCTGCTCCTCTGCTTTATCCTGCGTTATAGCCCCTCCTGACAACATGGCCAAAGCACATGAAACACAGTCTCTCTGTTCTTGCTTCTAGGAAACATTCGAGCTGTCTCTCTTCAATGACAGGCATGCTCCTTCTTCTGGAAGTCCGTGGAATAGTCCTAGTATTCACCAAACCATAATTCAAACGAACCAATTCACCTTCAAGCTTTCCTTACCCATTACCCAACTTCCCCATGCATGCCTGAAAATCCTGGGCCTTGGATCAGGTGCGTCTTAGCCCTCAAAACGACATCTTGGTTTTTGAACATGTTTAAGAGGTCTCTTGCAGTAGATTTGTCCAATGCAATACACCATTTGATTTCCTCACCTCTGCTTCCATGGACATTGATTGAGGGTCCAGGCAAAATGAAATCCTGGATAATGTAGAGCTTGTCTCCTCTCATCACGATGCTGTTGATTGGTCCAGCAGTGGGGATTGTTATTTTCTTTTTGCTGGGGGGCAATCCATACATCTTTCCCCATTAGTGCTTCAAGTCCCCTTCACTTCAACAAGCAAGATTGTGTCCGCTGCACAGCGCGTCTTCCTTGAATCCTGATGCTGCTCTCTTCTCCATGTGACCCAGCCTCTCAGATGACTTGTTCGGCATACCGAGTGAGTATGTACGGTGAAAGGCACACCCCTGCCATATACCCTGCCTGATTGTAAACCATGCACTGTTCCCTTGCACAGGTCGCACGTGAGCAAAGTGAGGTGTTCTGGAATTCTCATGATTTGCAATGCTATCCATCCACACAGTTGAACGCTTTTGCATAATATATAAAAACAGGTCAATGTTTATCAGGCATTCTCTATTTGCAGCCAAGAACTGTGTATCTGAAATCAACAATGATAGCTCTCATTCCAGGCCGCCTTCTGAATTTCGCTTGAATTTCTAGCGCGTCCTTGTCAATGTACTGCTGCCGTATGTTCAAACTGTCTTCAGCAAAAATTCACCTAATGATGATATTATTAGATCCCTTTGGGGTCCTCTGTTGGTTCCCTGTCTTTGGAATCGGCACAGATATGGCTCTCTTCCCATTGGTTACCCAGGTAGCCGTCTTCCAAATTGGTTGGCATAGATGAGTGAATGCTTCCAGTGCTGCGTCAGTTTTATTTTTGAAACATTTCCATTTCATCAACTCCTGGAGCCTTGTTTTTATACTAATGTCTTCAGTGCCGCTTGAACTTTTTGCTTCAGGACCAGTGGTTCTTGATCACGTACTATCTCTTGAAAGGATTGACTGCCGACAACTTCATTTTGGTTCCGTGACCTTTCATCTGCATCCTTCAATATTTGGCACGTGGCCTCGTCCTGTTTTGAAAATCAAGGCTCGGACGTCTCTTTGGCTTGAGAAATGACGAGTGTGTGCTTCCCTTTCGGTGTTCTGACTCAGGATACTTGCACATTTCACTGCAACTCTTTGTCTCCTTGAGCTGCCCTGTGAAATCTCCCATTCACTTCTTTTAGCTCAGCATTTCTTCCATTCACGTTAGAGCAAGTTTCACACTCTCTGTGATATCAGCTTTGATCTTTTGTTTCTCTCCTGTCTTTTCAAAGAGGTTTTGCTTTCTTTATAAATGGTGTCCTTTGGGGGCAGGGAATGTATGGATGTGCTTTATACAATTGATGTATGTATATGTATGGATTGTGATAAGAGTTGTATGAGTCCCTAATAAAATGTAAAAAAAGAAAAGAGGAGAAAAAAAGAAAATGATTAGGGCAAAGAATATACAGATGTGCTTTATACAATTGATGTATGTATATGTATGGACGGTGATAAGAGTTGTATGAGCCCCTAATAAAATGTTTTTAAAAAATGGTGTCCTTGATGTCATCCTAGAACTCAACAGGTCTTTGTCATTATTAGTGTTCAATCCATCAACTCTGTTCTTGAGATGGTCGCTAAATTCATGTGAGATATGTTTAAGGTCATACTTTGGCTCTTGTGGACTTGCTTTAATTTCTTCAGTTATGACACCACTGATGGTCTATCTGTTCCATAGTTGGTGTCTGGTTTTGTCCTGATTTAAGATATCAAGTTGCCCACAGTCTAGAAGCAATTGATTTGATCCTTGCTCTTCCATTTGGCAAGGCCCACATGACCTTCTGTAGGCATTGTTTATGTATAGACATTGTTGATGTTGTTGAAAAATATTTTTTCAATAAATAAGTTGTTGGTCTTTCAAAATTCTATTCTATATTCTCTGGTATTAATTCTATCACCAAGGCTATATATTTCCAGTTACTGATTCGGCTTTGTTTCCAACTTTTGCATTCCAATTACCTGTAATTATTAGTACATCTTAAATTGCACAGCTGATGAATTTCAGACTGCAGACGTTGGTAAATTTCTTCATCTTTGGCATTAGTGATTGGCATTTAAATGGGAGTCAGTCATATTAGCTGGTCTACCTTTCAGGCATGTAGTGATAGAATATATTTACTTGCACTTCAGGTTAAATCTCGAAATCTTTTTCTTTTTAAACAATAAATGTGATGCCATTCCTCTTCAAGTTCTTTCTTTCTTTTTTACTATCTAATGGTTTGGGGGATGAGGAGCTGATATGAGGGCTCAAGTAGAAAGCAAATGTTTTGAGAATGACGAGGGCAACAAATGTACAAATGTGCTTGACACAATGGATGGAGGTATGGATTGTGGTAAGAGTTGTACAAGGTCCTAATAAAATGACTTAAAATATATGTATAATGGTTTTTTAGATGCTTTTAAGTGGTTTCATTGTGGAATTCAGCATCACTGGAAAAAAGACTCCAATGTCTTCTTAACAGGAATCATGCTCTTACTTGGCAATGGCTTTGGCTCCAGGTAGAAATGCCTCCCAGTATTTCATCCGCTGTTGCTGTGTTTTACCAATGACCCAAATACTTGGCAATAAGTTTTATAGTCTCTGACTCATTCTTCCTCAAATCTTCCCACTTCTTTTCAAATTGTTTTGGGGTTCTGTTCAAAATCTCTCTCTCCTGGTTGCACTTTGGCCTCCCACTCTTGGATGTCATTCTTGGCTTGCTGTGTTTTAGCTGGTTTGTTAGCAACCATCATTTTTGCCACAGTGTCGCATTTTCCGAACAGTCTTTTGAGCATCTTCCCATTCTTCCAGCATTTCACTTGAGGGCCAAACACGCCTCTCACTGCAGCAATAAGATCTACCTGCTGAGTAGATTCCCAAGCCGCATAGAGGTCAACAAAAGCTTGATGTAACTGATCTATCTTCTCTTTAACGTCAGCAAGCGGTGACAAGGCTCTAGTCTAGATAAAGCAGGACGATGCTCAGAATTGCCTAACATAGCAGCACCTTTAGTAAAGGCTGAAAGTTTTGAAAGTGTTGGCTGAAAGCTTGTTCCTATGACAGCCCAAAGCTTCAGCACTGACACAAAGTTTCCTCAGTTGCTGTCAACGTCTCACCTTGCTGTTGCTTTTCTTCAAACCAGACATCCGGTTCATTCATCTTGGCTGGCGTTGTGTTGATGGGGTCGGCAGCCCTGTTCGCCACCCTCAAGATTCCTGCTCCACTCAGAGCCTGTGTATTAAGTGCCCTAGGCAGCTCAGAACTTGCCAAGAACTCTCTTAAGCCAGGATCCTGTAGTAAAGTTGGATGATTTACTGTTCACTGGAGAGATCTTTCAAGAGTGGCTCTCCATTTCCCCACAAATTTAGTAGATGATGAATCTTATTTACCCACTTTGACCCTGGCCATGCCCAACACTTCTCTGGAACTGGTGGCCCATGGTAACCGACATGTAAATACTTGCTTGCTAATTTACTATGTAAATTGTAAGCCAAGAAAGTCACAGAAACATCTTTTAACTAAAAACCCACTTGTATCGAGGCAAGTCTTTGTTGTGACTCTGTATGCCATGTAGCATTCATGCCATCACCACCTTGCTCTGGGTCTGAGACTCCAATTTCTAGATCAAAAAGATCTCCATTTGATTCTTCTTCAATCTCCTCTCTGGATCTATCAAAGACCATGGGAGCAGATATACTCTTTGATTCAATTCTGGGTGCAACCAGTATTGTAGGGGTGACTGGAGGAGTAGGTTCTGAAATGAGGATAGGTTCCCTCTCTGGACTGTCCAAAGAAACTTCTTCTGTGACTTCTGCACAGAGATCTTCTCTGTCGTCATCCAACACAACATGTGTGGGGTTGGGGCCATTGGGATTTGTACTAATGTCTTCTGTGGGAGGAGCAGCTGGTTCTGGAGATGATGGGCTTGACTCCAGGGTGGAGACAGTGACAGCGGTAGTGGTAGGACCTCGCCATCCTCCAGTCTAGCTTCTCCAAGTCAGTGTCCTGTCCACTAGTGGACAAGGATCCTTGTTGGCCGGTATCTTGGCTCACCCAGCCCCTCTTCAATGTCTCATTCCTGATTCAGTAGGCCATGTGACTGTCTAATTCACAAGGGCCAATACCAGGCCATTTCACCTCATCAATACCTAGAAGAATCTTTAAGCATTCCATTTGGTTATTGACAATTTCAAACTTATCCTGATGCCTTGAACCTTGGTGTCAGACTCTGTATTTAAGCTCCATAATAAAGGCCTGTCTGATCAACATGGCTTGTACCATTTCTATTTTTTTAATCCAAACTGGGCCCCTCAGAAGCACTGCTACTACCAGTCTGGTAGGGTGTGACACCATTGGATAGATGCCAATTCATGGAGACCCCATGTAGGTCAGAACACAGCCGGGCTCCTGTGTTAGTCTGGGTTGACTAGAAAGCAAATCCATAGACACTCATATGTGTGTAGCAGAGAACTTTATATCAAAAAGTAATTATATATTAAGAAGACCCCCCAAGCCCAGTTCAGATCAAGTGGGTCTGGCCTCCAACGAGCTATTTATCTACATCACGTCTCCAAACAAGGTCACCGAATTGTGACCTGATTGACAGACTAGACTCCACCCCTTCACAAGTTGACAGAAGATTATGTAACTGCCACAGATCCACACGACAGGTTTTGCGGAAGTAGATGGCCAGGCCTTTCTTTTCAGACACCTTTGTGTGGACTTGAACCTGTATTCTTTCTGCTAACAGCACAACATGGAATTATTTGCACCCCTGGGGACTTCGGTGATTCACAGGTGACTGCAGTTAATTGGGTACAGAGTTTCCTTGCTTTTTAAAAATGGATTTATTGAGATACTTCCTTGCTTTTTAAAAATGGATTTATTGAGTTTAAAGCATGCAATTCAATCGTTTTAGTGTATTTACAGAGTTATGCAGCCATCACCGTAAGTGAATTGATAGCAGAGCATTCGCATCCCACAAAAAGAAAGAAAGAAACCAAAAATAAAATAGGCACGAGATTCTGATTTTTATAAAACAGGCCAAGCTAATCAATTATGCCTTTGCCCACATGAGGTCCACCTGTCTTCACATCGCAGTAATGTTGCTTGTTGTTGTGAAACCGGACTCACTGTCATTGTGTCGAGTCTGGTGCCGTCAAGTGGGTTCCGACGTGTGGCAACCCTCTGAACAACAGAACCAAACACTGCCTGGCCCCATGTCACATCCACAAGTGTGCTTGTGTCTGAACCCATTGTTGCAGCCACCATGCCGATCCATCTCGCCCAGTCTTCCAGGGCCTTCTCCAGGCTGCTCTCTCCTGACAACATGTCAAAAGTACGTGACACAAAGGGTCACCCTCTTTGCTTCTAAGGAGCCTTCTGGCTGTGCTCCGTCCAGGACAGATTATTCTGTTCCTTTGGCAGTCCGCGGTCACTTCCACATTCCTCCCTGGCCCCGTCCTTCAAATGCCTCCACCCTCTCCCGATCTTCTGTATCTGTTATCCAATGATCGCACTCTGATGAGGAGGTTGGAAGCACCATAACTTGGGTCTGGTGGACTTTATCTGGGGCTCATCTTCCAGCCTTCTCTCCCACTGTTGTTCATGAAGTCTCCTGTGGTTAATCATGCAGAAACACACAACCCATTCCTTCTGCGTCATCTCTCCTCCGTCGGGAAGCCCTGTTGAAATATCGGTAACCTAACTTCCAGCATCACAGCCACACCCAAAGGACAATTAGTCATGACGTTGCCTAGCTAGTTGTAGAAATCAGTAAGACTGAGCAATCAGACTGTGAAATCACCGCGTTGGCATTTGATTGAGAAGTCCACTGCAAACATACGGTCAATACCCCAGATCTCTTGGGACACTTGCGAAGCACAGCTCTGCTTCCCTGTGCCTCTTGACTGATCCCAGTGGCTTCCTCTTGTCTGAGTCCGTGGGACCCAGGCTACTTTCATGTCCACCTCCATCTCCGCTCATCAGTCGCCCTCACTTATCCTTGGTCGCTCCTCCTCCATCCCGCAGGACCACGCTCCCTCCCTGTAGGAGCTGGAATTGACCTGCAGACAGTGGGAACTCCCGGGCCCTGTCTAGATCCCAGTGTGCCCTCTCAGCACCTTGCCCCCACCCCCAACGATTGCCCTCAATTCCCACCTCACCTTTTTTTCTTCTCCTTAGTCTTTCTTCCCGCCCCCCTTCCTTCCTTTATATTTTTATTAAGGAAAAACATTCTATCTTTAAGTATCCTCCGTGTAGATTTAAGCCTTTCCCTCACACCCGCAATCTTCTCCTCAGCTCTTTCAGGATGATGGACTATTTGGGGAGCTTCCCCCTGCCCCGCACTCTGTAGCAGCCAAAATGCGCCAAGTCAGTGATGGGGGGAGCAGCCCCCGCCGTGCGTGCACCTGGCAGCATTTTACCTTTGCTCACAGACGAGGCCCACCGGTTATCAGGGCTGACCACTGGACAGAAGCTCTGGCTCCTCCCCAAGTGGCCATGTCGCAGATCAGCGTTCCCAAAGGATCGTGGATGCTGTATGTCCGCATGGATCCTGTGGCCATGCCTGCCACCGACACTGCCCAGGTCTCCCAGGGCTTCCACTACTTGCTGAAGTAGACGTGGCTCATGTGACCCCAAAGTGCCCAGCTCTTCCTTAGTCTCGGCGACATTTTGGCTGCCGAATGGAAAGGAAAGCGCTCTCACCTTCTCTTTAGAGACAGGCTCCTTGAGGAGGTTGGCCACTGTTGCTGTCCCCACTTCCTCACTGCCCTTCAGTCCTACGCCCACTGCAACCCCACCTCAGCTCCCCTGCTCCTCAGCCAACCACGCTCCCCTACACCTAGGTAGGCAGTAACTTGAGGATTGCTCAATCCTACAGCCCCTTGCCAATCTGCCTACTTGCTGCCCTTGAAGCGCTCTCCTCCCTGGATTTCTGTAACCCAAAGCTCTCCACCACTCTGACCTCTCAGCCTCCTGCCTGACTTTGCCCACTCCCTCCTACCCTCAATCTTTCTGCTGCCCACAGGCCCCTCCCTGGCGCATTGCATTTCTAGTGCCTGGTCAGCCCCGCCCTCCTCCACCATCTATACACCTTTATGGCAGTGGAAGTCTGACCAAGCAGAGTTATAGTTTTCAGATAAGAGGCCAGGGAGAAAATCTTGGTTCTTCACAGGATCTCTGGAGTCAGCTACACTTCTTACTTCTTTGATAAGGGAAGGCTCTAAGGAGGGGGGGGGGAACATTTTTTTAAAAAAACCTTGGGTCTCTTCTGACTCATGAGGCGCCCATGCACAGTGGAATGTCCCATAGGGTTTTCTTGTCATCTTTATAAAAGCAACCCCCAGCCCTTTCTTCTGCGTTGCCACTTGGCAGGCTCAAACCACCCATGTGTAGGTGAGCATACAACACGTGTGTCATCCAGGGGCGTCTCTGAGGGGAGCAGGGGCCCATTCACATTAGGCTCCCAGGGCCATGGGAGAAAGAAGGTCTGAAAGATCACGCCCTGCCCAACCCCATTCCCCGAGATCTGAAGGGAGAGACACCTGTCCGTGGTCCCAGAGTTGGTAGAAAGGACAGCATAGGCCGCAAAGGACATTCCAAGGTGTGGCCAAGTATCCACACCTGAAATGGGGAAAGACTGGTTCCTGCGTTGTGCTGGAGGTGGTTTGCATTTGTAGAAGGCAGCAGAAGTGCGGTTGAACAGTGACACCTTCTGACAGTGGTGAGTAATTGCAATAGTGAATTGAGACTGGGGGCCATCTGGGCTCTCAGATCTCTGGGAAAGGAGATCTTCTAAAGAGAGATATTAGATTTTTTTGGTGGGGGCGGGGAGGCATGTGAAACTGTTCACTACAGACTAATTAGTAGGCAGGAGCAAACTTGTATTTACCTTGCTTACTGTGCACTCTGTCCGTGTCAGGGATTGTAAATTTGAAAAGAGGCTTTGAACCTGTAGGAAGATTGTGGTGGTGTTGGGAGAGAGAGGGGTACCCCACAAAACCAGAAGAAAGCTCCACTGGGCAGAGATTTTTTTGCATTTGTATTCATATGTGCTTCAAATACTCATATTGTGCTAGGCAGGATTCTCTAGAGAAACAAAACCAGGATACTTATGATTAGATAGATAGATAGATAGATAGATAGATAGATAGATAGATAGATAGATAGATAGATGATAGATACAGCCTGAAGGAATATAACAGCTAATTAGTCCACACAGCAGTATAGAGGGCTCAGTTCAACTCACTTCTGTGGAACAGTTAATATACTGGAAGTCCTTCAATTATTGTGGGCCGCTGGGTCCAAGGTCAAGGAAGCAGACAGCTGAGTCTTCTATAGGCTAATGCAGGCAGACTGGCCACAGACAGCAAACAGTCACCAACAGTTAGCAAGACGACAGGATCTGACAGTCCCAAGCTCAAGCGAAGCACATCTAGAAGGAACCTCAAGTTCTAGTGACATGATCCATGGGTTGTAACTCCCACAGGTAATGTAGCTCACAAACTGAGGCAGAGAACTAGCAGCTGCATGCTGGTCCAATCGAGAGAGAGAGAGGGCTTGCTGAGCCATTTATTTCTTTGCCCTCCAATCACACTGCAACCTTATTAATCCCACATGTTCCTGTTGGCCAGGTTGGCACAATAAACCTACCTATCACAGATATCCATAAATACAGTCCAGCATGTTGTTGTTGGTCTTCAGTCAGTTGGCTCTGACTCCTAGCAGCCCTAAATACCACAGAATGAAACACACCATCTGGTCCTGCTATGGCCAGTGTGCTAATCCATCTCATTGAGGGCCTGCCTCTATTTCATTAATGTTCTCCAAGCATGGGAACAAGCGGGATGCCCTTCTCAAGGGGTTGGCTCCTTGTCCAAAGTACATGAGACAAAGTCTCATCTTTCTCTTCTCTAATACGCATCCTGGCTGTATTTCTGCCCAAATAGATTTGTTTGGGCTCCAGGCAGCCCACAATAAATTCAGTATTCGTCACCACCACTGTCACCTACACCCCTCCATTCGCTTACCTTCTTATTCTTATTGGCCAGCTTAAAAAATAGTTTTATCGACATATAATTCACGTATCATGCAATCCAATCATTGCCACAATCAATTTTAAAACATTTTTTCTGTCTCGTACTGAGTTGGTAGCTATCCCTTTGCCTACAACCTCCCCTGTCATGCCCCTAGGTAATCAGTAACCAGTTACTGTCTCTATAGATTTGCCTATCCTGGATCTCCTATGCAGAAAACCATACAAAACAACAACAAACAGCATCACAAAATAAACAGAGAAAAACCTTAATCAAACAGAAATCAGAAAATATTAAAAACTGAAACAACTGTAAAATAGGTCAAATGGGAGATCAAATGATAAGGCGTTACATTTTAACCTAACTACCTCTGCCCTAAAAAACTTTATGAGGTTCTCAGATACCTGGATTATGGTCAGAGGGGACTCATTAGAGGCTTAATCAACGTGGGGACCCTGCAAATGGATTTGGGCTTCTACATCAATCATAACTCTCTGTGAAAACCAGGTATTTAGAATTTAAGCTCTGATACCGTTCCCTCTTCCATACTTGACTTTTATTAATTACAATCCTTGGATCACCTAGGCTGATGTGCTTCTACCATGTGGACTTAATTGACACCTCACTTAGATGGCTGCTTGTTTGAAGACCAATCTGTAAGACCCCAGATGATAGTCCCACTGATAATTGGGCACCATCTAGTTTCTTCACCACACCTTGTTATGGCACCCATATCTTCAGTGATTTCTTCATGAGGATGAGTGTTGAGTTGGTTGTTGGCCAGCTTTTGCATGCTTATGTGGCCATTGAAAATATCATGGCTTGTCTGAAATGATCTCATTTCACCAAATTTAAAAATTGCTTTTCCACTAAAATGATGAGACAAGTTGAAGACACGTCACTATGAAATTAGAAGACCTCATCATTTAAGGCTCCACAGCAACTTATTCAGCTGAACTCTAGGTTTCTGTTCTTTACTTTGTTCACCCATGGAGGGTGTGTGGTTCTTTAAAAAAATGTTGGGAGGTGGCCATTCTAACTACTGTTGAATGTCTGTGCTTGGGAAGGTAGCCTATGAAAATAACACGAATATCTATGAAGGGAGAGGCTGGTTAGCTCCTCCAAAAAAAGAAAGTATCATGGCTGGGGTCAGGTGCACCTGAAACCTCAAAGTGACATCTTTGCCCCTGACATGTAAAGAAGTCTCTTGCAGCAGATTTGCCCAATGGAATACATCATTTGATCTGTTGCCTACTGTTTCTATGGACACTGGTTGCAGATCCAAGCAAAATGAAGACTTCTTGACCAAGTCAGTCCTTTCTCTGTTTACATGTTTACATGTTTACATGTTGTTGTTTATTGTGAGGATATTGTTGTTTGTTTGTTTGTTTTTACATGAAAAGATATGCCATACTGAAGTCTTTGACCTTTACCAGTAAGGGCTTCCAGCCCTCTTCACTTTCAGGAAGCAAGGTTGTGTCATTAGCATATCACAGCTTGTTCTCACTGTTGTTGTTAGTCTCGGGTTGTTAATGCGCCGTCCTCCAATTCTGAGGCTGTGTTCTTCTTAGTCCATTGTCCATCTTCCAGAATCGTTTGCTCAGCAGATGCAGATTGAATAAGTGTAGTGAAATGATATAAGCCTGACGTACACCTTTCCTGATTTTAAGCCATGAAATATCCCTTTGTCCTGTTTGGATAGCCTCCTCTTGGTCTAGGTACAATTTCTGCATGGGCACAATGAAATGTTCTGGAATTCCCATTCTCGGCAGTGTGACCTAAAGTTTGCTGTTATCTCCACAGCTCAGTGCCTGCGTAACAAGAAAACACAAGCAGCCATCTTTCTGGCATTCTCTGCTTTCAGCCAAGGTCCATCAGTGTCAACAAGAGCATTCCTGTTTCGCAGTGTCTCCTCTCCTAGATTGGCTCGAAATGCTAGTAGCTGCTAATCCTTGTCCAGCTACAATGTTGTTTGTTTTTTTTAATATCATCAACTAAATTTACTTGCAAGGGATATTTATAATAATTTCCTCATTCTGTTGGGTCACCTTTCTTTAGAATGGGCACAAATATGAATCTTTAAAGCTGGTGAGCCAGGTACTCGACTTCCAAATTCCTTAGTGTAAATCAGTGAGTATCTCCAGCAAAGCATACAGGGGAGAAGAGTTATGAAAATGTTTCTGACATAAACAACATGAGGACATGAGTCACTGGGTCTGGGGCCTCAGGACTATAGTCTCAGGGGACATTCAGGTCAACTGGCATAACATAGTCCACAAAGATACTGTTCTGCATCCTACTTTGGTGAACAGTGACTTGGATCTTAAAATCCTGTCAGCAGCCATCTAAGGTGCAACTTCTGGTCTCTTCCTGTCCAGGGCAGAGTAGACTGAAGAAACTCAAAGGTACACAGAAACCAAGGACTCATCGGGTATCTGAACGCCTGCCTGCACAACCTTGAACCCAGAACTAGGTGATGCCCAGCAAGCACTGCTCGGAACAGGATCACAGCAGAGAGAGACAAACATGGGGCAAAATCAAACTCACAAAAACAGACCAGGCTTCCTCGTGGGATAGAGACGGAGGGACCCCTGCGACACAAGCTCTTTGTCACTCTCAGGTCTGAAAATGGTCTCAGTCCCTGGCTCAACCTCCAGACAAAGGATAGACAGGCCTAGCAGACCAGGAAGGCGCACACTCCTTAGAACAAACAACCAAACAACCCAAAAGGCAGGCATCTGCCTGGAGATAAAAGCTCAGGATGCAGGAGGGAGAAAGCACATCTCATTGTGGGAAATGCCATCGACATCCACAAAGTAAAATGTGTGCGTGTTGTGTGTAGTATAGGATACTGTGGGTGAAGTGAAGTTTGGGGTATGTATATGTGTTTGCTATTATGTACCAATATTTTCACAATCAAAACCTTAAAAAGAGAAATCAATGGATGAGGCCTGATGAAAGGGGGGAAATGAGTAAATAATGTTTGCCTGAGAATTGTGTTCTTGTAAAGGATGATCTCTCTGGGATCACCTGGTCAGGAGTAACGCGAGAGCAGAGAGAAGAAGCGTAGGGGTGGGGCCTCTGAGTCACAGCTGTGAGACAGTCTGGGCCCCGGGAGTGAGAACGTGGGAAGCAACACCAAGAGTGAGCCCAGTGTTGAGTTGCCCGTGTAGAAATGAATGAATGGGCATATGTTCTACCATGCATATTTTCACCCAAATAGTGTTCTTTAATTCTCAGTTAAAATGACTGGACTGACCTTGACTAATATACTCCAGGATATGCTAATTAAAAATGAAACTATGCATCCCATTGAATGCTGAGATCCTTTGGGGGAGGGGGTGTGCCGATTGCTTCTGTATATCATCTAGTTCTTCTGGCCCCAGAACTGGGGAAACGGATGCTGGTGTAGTCCATGAGTCCATTGCACGAGTTATTGCCATGTCTTTTGATCTTCATCTTTCTTTTGACCTTGTGATGGAGAGAGACCATGGCTGCACCGTAGGTGGTAGCTCACCAGATTTGAAGACCCCGTTGCTCGTCAACAGAATCAAATGTAGGCCATTGTCTTTGCACACTGCGCTGTGCCTTGTAATGTGAAGCCAGAGACCACCCACTGTCACGGAACACACACCCAGGCTCAGTGCGAGTTGGCATTGCCTCGATGGCAGTGAGTTGGCTGTTTTATGGGATTGTTTCCAAGTCACAGCAAGCTGACAGGGCAGAGTCGTGCTGCTCCCATGGGTTCTGAAGCCGCAAAGCGCTACACAGCCGACAATCTCCATCTTTCTCTCAAAGAGCAGCCGATAGGTTAGCAGCCCAGTACACAGCCCACTGCAGCAGCAGGTCCCTTCATGTTGGGAGAGAACATTTTGGTGCCTAGTAGAAAGTACACATACACCACGCACCAAACTCACACACCACAGAAGGGACTTACGAAACAGTCTCTTGCTGAATTAAAAATAAACATTTAGCTTTTTTCAAGGTGCTATGGAATAATAATAATAATAAAGTAAAAGTCCAGATTTTATCAACACGGGACTTGGGCTTCTGATCTGAGTCTTTCCTCCGCTGGCAGATGGAGATGCCCCTCCTACTTTGGGGCCGTGGTTTGCATCGGAAATGATGTCGGCACAGGCTGCAGTTGGAACATACTTTGGAGCGCTGCCAGGGGCACATGCTGAAAGGAGATTGAAAACCTGTTTGAATCAGGTTCCAGGGGAGAAGAACAAGCAGAACGTGGAAGGTTAAATTATCCATGAAGATGAGATAAAGGGGAGACGATTTTTCCATGAAGTAGACAGGTAGCAAGCCAAGGTCTAGGGGTGGCTGTGGAAAGGTTTGGGCTTATGAGGTGCTTGCTGACTCCAGCAGGAAGACTCTCTACATGCCAGCCCCTGTGCCGGCCCCCGAAGGTGCAGACATGACTGAGATGGGGTCGTTGCTCTAGGGAGCGCAGTGTATTCATTCAATCCGTCCAAGTCATCCACTGTGAGGGACCATGGGGTGCCAGGGCCAGAGCTTCAAAGGTGAACCCAATTCGGCTCTAATCTCTAAAGTTCAGGATTTATTAAGGGGCAAGTGAGACGAAGTCTATCAAGGCACAAAGCTTGGAAGACACGCCACTAGTTAACTGGTCATGCGCCTGGCCTCTTTACCCCTCCTCATTCTGGAAATTTGTTGCTAGTGCCTTCTGACTCCTACACTCATCCCAGGCCCTAAAGACAGCTCCGCAGTTGAGCACGCTGGTTTGGGAAACAGGCATATCTGAGCTCCAAGGCTAGATTCTCCCTGGTCACCTTGAGCAAGTCCAACAACTGAGGTGGCATCTGTAAGAGGGGCCAGCTATCATCTCATAGGATGGTGAGACAACGGGCGCTCCATAGGCTAACCCTTCTCAGCTGCCTTTCATGGGCCATGGAAAGAGTTACCATACTAGCTGTTCACTAAAAGGTTGACGGTTGGAGTCCACCCAGAGATGCCTTGAGAGAAAGACCTACCTTTTATTAAAGCCCAATTATGAGATGGGTACTCTGGAGACAGAGGAGGCTCTCTGCTCCTGTAAGAGAGCTACGGTCTCTGAAACACGCAGGAGCGGTTGGTTCTACCTTCTCTATAGGAGCCAGACTGACTTGATGGCAGGGAGTTTGGTTTTATGTGAAGGGTGCTTTATAGACTTTGTTTCATTAAGATGCAATCATTTATCATTCAAATAGCCCTGCAGAGTAAGGATTGGGTTTCCCTTTGGGGAGAGAGTTTATCTCCAATCACTTGTTCTGTGGAGCAATGGGAGCTTCCATCTCACGCCCCAGGGGAGTGACTAATCTGATGAGCAGGCTTGAGAGAAGTGCGCTTGGGCTCCCCCTCTTTGGAGAGGCTGAGTGTTGGCAAGGCTCAGTTTCCTCTCCTGAGTTACACAGCCACCAATGACAAAGCGGGTAGGCTCAGTCCAGGGGCCTATTGCTAGGGAACTACTGTGGCCGTAGGGCTAAGGACATTTATCAGTAATGAAAGCAATCCTTTAACTCCCATCTTGGACTCAGCAGTCCTGTCACACAGCAAGTCATCAGGAAGGAGAGATGGGGTGTTAGTTGTTGAGCTCAGAAGAGTGACTGTGACTGAGGGAAAGGGTCTTTTCGGATACAATTGGGATAAGGGTTGTGAGGTAAGATCTCCCCAAGTTAGAAAGATCGCTAAGACCCGTGACAAGTGTCCTTAGAAGAGGGCACACACACAGAGAAGACGGTGATGTAAAGGGGTGGATGGAGATTGGAGTGATATGTCTTTAAGTCAAGGATCACCAGCAGCCCCGAAAAGGCATCAGATGGATTCTCTCAGAATCCAGCCACACCTTGACTTCAGATTGCTGGTTTCCAGAACTGGGAGAGACAACATTTCTGTTGGACCCAGTTTGTGATCATTTGTTCCGAAGTCTTACAAAACTTATGATGCCATCCTCACCCCCCAACAATCCCTATCACAGTTGAAAATGTGAAGCTTGGAAGTTGTAGATCAGGGCCATGCAGGAAATAGACTCCACACCTATTACTGTTGGTGTTTGTTGAGTTGATTTCTACAATTCAGAGGGATTCCATATGGTACAGAGTAAACATGCTCCATAGGAATATATATATGCATATATATATATATATTTGCTCTGTTGTACATTGGATCGCTATGAGTTGGAATCAACTCAATAGCACCTAACCCCACCCCCACTCCCCCACACACATGAGGGACTTCCAAAAGTTCATGGAGAAAGAAAATTAAAGCACAATACAATTTTCTGTGAACTTTCTGGAGCCCCCATGTATTTTTAACATTTGATTACACTTTTGGTAAAACTATACACAGCAAGGGAGCCCTGGTGGTGTAGTGGTTAAACACTGGGCTGTGCTCCCCATGGTGGGCAGTTCGAAACCACCAGCAGTTCCTTGGGAGAAGGACCATAAATAGTTACAGTCTTGGAAACTCACCAGGGGGGTCGCTATGAGTTAGCATTGACTTGATGGCAGCGAGTTTGGTTTGGTTTTATACACAGGTTCCCATTCAACAAATTCTCCATGTAATATTTGGTGACATTGGTTATGTTCTTCGGTTTGTGCCAACATTTCCATCATTTCTGTTCTAGCTGTTCCGCTCCCATTAATTTAATCTCTGTCCCTCTAAACTTCTCATCTGAGCTTTAGAGTAACCATGGCCAATTAGACTCCAGGATAATTTTAAAAGACCCCAGTTCTCTCAACTTTGCAGTCTAATCTGCTACTCAGTGAAAGGGTACTTTCTGGGGTCGCGTTTCTGTTTAATCTTTAAAGTGAATTGGGATGTAATTTTAACAGAAGCGGTGATCAGCCATTTCTTCTGTGCTACTGCTTAGGGTGGGATTCCAACCACCAACCATTAGGTTAGCAATCAAAGGAAAATGTTTGGAGTCTAGTGAAATGGCTTCCCACAGAGGTGCGGGCAGGGCTAAGGTGAGCATCCTGGGCCAGAAAGACAGGACCTTATAAACTCCCAGGCCTGTAGGGACAAGGGAGGAAATAATGTGTCTGAAACCGTGAAGGAAAGTCTGGCCTCTGGGCACTGTGGTCAAGAAGGACCAAATCTACTTCCTTTCAGGGTTACAGAGCTCAAGCAGGAGAAACACCCCTACCTCTCCTCCCTTGCCAGGGCCTCCCCTTGACCAAATCTCATGAGAAGCCAAAGGACATGGGAGAACGGGATGTAGCGCAAAAAGGATCAGTAACAAGTGGGGGTTGGTGCATGACCCTTCCTGCCATGACCTGGGCTGAGAACTCCTAAGCCATCGTTTCTTCATCTGCAGTAGGAATTTGGGGGGTTTGAGGACTGTGTTCGTTTTCTAAACCTACTGTAACAAATAACCACAAACTGGGTTCAAGAGAAATGTATCCTGTCGCAGTTCTGGATGTTACTTAACAGTCCGGTTGTGAGGATTTTAGTCTTCCTTCCATTGTCCATGCTGAAGGCTATAATCCTTCTTCAGCAGCAGCAAGTGTCCCAAGTCCTCCTCACTTTCACCAAGCAAGGTTGTGTCACCTGCATATCATAGGTCGTTAATAAGCCTTCCTCCAATCCTGATCCCACATTCTTCTTCATACAATCCAGCTTCTCTGATGATTTGCTCAGCATCCAGATCAAACAAGTATAGTGCGAGGATGCAGCCCTGAGGCACCCCTTTCCTGATTCGAAACCATCAAATACGCCCTTGTTCTGTTTGCACAGCTACCTCTTGATCCACGTACAAGTCCCACAGGAGCACCGTGACGTGTGCTGGCACTCGTTCTCCTCAAGGCTGCTCATAGTTGATTTTGGTCCACATAACCGGATGCTTTTGCACAGTCAATGAAACACAAGTAAACATCTTTCTGGCATTCTCTGCTTTGAGCCCCAAATCTATCTGACATCAGCAATAATATCCCTTGTTCCATGTCCTCTTCTGAATCCAACCTGAACTTCTGGCCGCCCCAGGCCAAAGTACTGCTGCAATTGTTGTTGGGTGGTCTTTAGCAACATTTCCCTTGAACATGACATCAGTGACACTGCTTTGTAGGTTGAGCATTCTGTTGGGTCCCTTTCTTTGGAATGGACACAGATATGGATCTCTTCCAGTCAGTTGGCCAAGTAGCTGCCTTCCAAATTTCCTGGCAAAGAAGAATGAGTGCTTCCGGTGCTTCTTTATTGTCAGGGGAAGCCAGCCCCTAACACATCATTACGGGTCCGGTAGGTGCAGTTGTACAGCGATAATAAGCAAAGATCATAGTAAAGTTATAGAGAGCATGAGAGATAGAAGTATTGAAATACATGGAGTCAGACACAATTCATGGTAGCATGCTCACCTCAGCCCTGCTTGGTGGTCCACGTGGAGGGAGAGAGAGTTTAATGATACCCCAGGCTTTTTATATTCTCTGGGGACATGTAAGCCCCCTAATTACAGGTGAGGACCCACATCACAGGAAGGCGTTGTGCTATAGGTAAAACAGTAATGAGGGGGCGGTCTAGGGATATATGCACAATAGTAAGAGGAGTGATTGGGGGTATACATGTGACAAGATGGGCGGATCCTAGGTACAGGATGGCAGCCTAACCTTGGATGCCACAGATCAGTTTGGCCTGTTTCCTGGCTCAACTGATAGAGACCATTAATCCATTGTCTCTAACAGCAGAAAGCAGGCCCACCCCTGTGGTGTGGGGAGACAGCAGTCTGGCAGGGACTGCCTCCATGGAAGATGCCTGTGAGCATCTGACCTCCCCCCACACTGTATCTTGCTGAAACATTACAACTGGTGTCTGACAGTTCCCGGAGCCTTGTTTTGGGCTAACGCTTTCAGTGCAGTTTGAACTGGTTCCTTCAGCACCAGTGGTTCTTGTGCTCATACGCTACCTGATGAAATGGTGCCATGTCCACTAGTTCATTTTGTCCCAGTGACTCTGTATTCTTTCCATCTCCTCGAGGCTTTCTGCATCGTTCAATATTTTGCCCATAGATTCTTTCAAATTGCGGTCCAAGGCTTGAATTTTTTTCTTGAGTTCTTTCTATTTCGGATATGCCGAGCATTCTGTTAGGAGGCAGACCGTTCTGTTGTAAAACCATTCTGTTGACTGCCGAAGGACCATCTTGGAAAGCACCCTGCTGGTGATCGATTTCAGGATGTGCTCGTGTATACCTGGAATAAGTAGATTTTAATTAATCCTGTTATTCTTTAATATTGTTCCTTTTTGATATTGTCACCAGGATGTTGTAATAATCTTACTATTCCTGTTTTGCTAACCAGGATGTTCTAATCAATCCTGCTATTATGCTTTTTGTTAAAGATGCAGCCAACTCTGATCTAAAGAATGTTCACATTAATATCACTAATCTTGCTTTTGTCAGACCTGCTCGCTTCATAGGAAAGCCCCTGATAAATGAGTTTTCGGCTTTATAATCTGGTTAGTAATTTCACTCAACACTGCAGTCCAAAGAACATATTATAACGTTCCCTGCAGTCCAGTTAACTGAATAAAGGACTCTTCTAAATTATCAAGACTTTGTAGTAGCTATTATTTATTGAACCCACAACAATTAAGCGCTGTTGAGTTGATTCCAACTCATCGTGACCCTGTGTACACAGAATGAAACCCTGCCTGGCACTGTGCCATCCTCACGTTGTTGTTAGGTCTGAGCCTATTGATGTAGCCACTGTGTCGACCCATCTTGTCAAAGCTCTTTCTCTTTTTTCGCTACCTCGTTACTTTACCAAGTATGTGTGATGCCCTTCTCCAAGGACTGGTCTCTCTTTGAGTGAGACTGTCTCCGAGGAGGAGCACCCTGACCCTACTGCAGCCAAGACAGGTGCGTTTGCTCTTCTGGCAGTCCATGGCACGGTCACCATAATTCACCAGCTCCACGATTCAAATGCACCCATCCTGCTTTGCTCTTCCTTACTCGGTGTCCAATGTTTGCATCCATAGGAGGCGACTGAAAATGCCATGGCTTGGGTCAGGGGCACACCTTAGTGCTCAAAGTAACATCCTTGCTTTTAAACACCTAACGGGCTTTGATCTCTTCCAGGAGCACGGATTGTGGATCCAAGCAAGACGAAATCCTTGGGTCTTAACGAGTGCACATAATGTGAACATTTGTCACCTCAGCTGCTGGGGAGCAGAGATAAACTATTTGCTTTTGTACATTGTTAGGGCTTCCTGAACAAAGTTTTCTTTAGCACAGGGTCTGGCCCAAGGGCAAGCCTTAAAAATGACAGGCAGTACAAACAGAGGAGGAGCCCTGATGGCATTGTGGTTCCGCATTGGCTGCCAAGTGCCAGGTCGGCGCTATGAACCCACAAACTGAGAAAGAGGAGGCTCCCCACTCCTGTAAAGAGCACAGGCTTGGAAACCACAGGGGCAGGTTGACTTTGTCCTGTCGGGTCACGATGAGTCAGAATGGACTCAATGCTTACAGGCAGTGAGTTTGGTTTTTAATATACGGACAACTCTAGCAAGATTAGCCCAATCCCAAAGAAATGTGTTGACACTTCATGAGTAGGAGGGGAGAGAAGATTCTGGTTTATGTAGTCCTGGAGAGATTTATTTATATACCAAATAAAGAGTTGGAGTAAGGATTCAGTTACATTAAGTATCCAAGGAGACCCTTTCAGGAGGGGAGGGAGTCAGCTTGGCTCCTTCACCTGCATAAATAGCCTGCCTATTGCTACTGAGCTGCTTCCAACTCAAGGCCACCCCAGAGTCAAACTGCTCCCCAGAGCTTCTGGGATGTGATCTTAAAGAAACAGGTCACCCGGACTTTCTTTCCTGACATCCCTGGGTGGATTGGAGCCAATGGACTTTCAGTTAGCAAACCAAACCAAACGCACTGCCATTGAGTCAATGCTGACTCAAGGAGCCCCAGTGGTGTAGTGGTTATGTGTTGGGCTGCAATCCACCAGGTTGGCAGTTCCAGACCACCGGCTGCTCCTCAGGAGAAAGACTTTCTCCTCACCCAAACAGGTATGGTCTCGGAAGCTCACAGGGGCAGCTCTCCCCTGTCCTATAGAGCTGTGATGAGTTCAGTCATAGCGGAAAGCAGACCATTTGGGCTCCTCGGGCACTCTCCGCGTGCCCCCATGCCTCGCGAAGGATGCGGGCTTGCTATGAGCCAATGATTTGCCTGACCTTCCTCCATCACCTGGAGTCAAGGTGTGGGCACCAAGACCAGCATTTGTTTTTTCATGTGAATCGTGGTCATCCGCCTGATCTTGATGTCCTGGCGTGTACATTAAGGATAAGATTAATGAAGATGCATACTAAACGCCCAGCAGCTGCCTAGTAGCTGAATATCCTTCCGCTATGGGGCAGATCCCCAAGCAGAGACAAAATAGACAGGAAAAACCCAAGTGGGGAGAAAGTCCTGGCCAAGCCTCCTGGAGCTGGAATGTGGGCACCCATCCTGAGACCAGCTGATTCACAATCCGTCCCACAGTGTGGACCCCTGAGCGTCTGGCACAAAGATGCCTTGCCGGTGTACTGCGGTTAGCCATTGGACTGTTAACGACAGGAAAGCAGTTCAAGCCCACCAGTGACTCCTCAGGAGGAAGAGGAGGCTGTCTGCTCCCACAAAGATTTACAGGCTCTGAAATGCTCTGTAGGGCCGCTATGAGTCTGAATCAACGTGATGGCAATGGGTTGGATTTGGTTTGGTTTGGCTGCAGGCATGCAGATGGCAATCCCAGAATGACTTCCTTCCTAGGCAGACACTCTATAGCCCGAGCCTTGGCTGTGCCTGGCCTCTTTCACATCGAAAGTCTTAATCTCCATTGTCCCAGCAAGTCTAGGAGCTTCCTGGAACTCTTCCAATAGATTCCTTTTCCTTTTACATTAGTCAGAACTCGTTTCCGAGTTGGAAACAGTAAAAGCCTGGCAAGCACAGCAGAATTTAATTTATTACTGAATGCCAGTGATTAAAACCTCAAGTCAGAGGCAAAGCTGCATTTCTCTCCCCTACCCTCCTCCATCTTTCCCTCTTTCTTGCTCTCCCCTCTCCCTCCCCTTCACCCTCTCCCTCCTGCTCTCCCTCACTCTCACCCCTTCGCTCTACCTCACTCTCTCCTTCCTTCTCTCTCCTCCTCTTCCTCTCCCTTATTCCCGCGCCCCCCCCACCCCCCGCAATGGAGATAGATGTCACCACACTAACCTTGGGCATGTCCTAACCTCTGGCTGATAGCTTTCTGGCATGCCCAGATGTGTCATGGGTGGCTTTCCATGTTCAGATGCAAGCTATGCCTGTAGGACATCAGGAAGTTGGCAAGTCCAGATGAACATGTCTGTGGACCTCAGACAAAGAGATGCACTTGAGTCTATTGGTAGGGGTCAACCAACTTCCAGTCCCCTCTCCCACCTTCCCCCTTGCCTCACTCCCGGCATGGCCATGTTACCAACTGCCCATGTTTTCTCCCACCACGGTGCCTTGGTTCGGATTGGTCTCCCAGGAAGCATGTTCCTCTTCTTTGCTTACTGGGCGTTTACCTGTCTGAAAGATCTAGGTCAGTGCTGTGACGGGCCGTCCACCCTCAGCTCCAGGCCTGTCATTGGTCACCCACTCCCCTGCGATCTATTTTGGGGCTTGTCATACTGATTATTCTACACAATCATTTTTGAACCATTTGATGCTTTATTGAATCCCAAGGCCTTTGACCCCAAGCTACTACACAGTGTTGGTCCCCCAGTGGTGTTCAGTAAATGTGTGGTGGTTGGATAAATGGGTAGATTTCAATCACCTCATTGGACAGATGAGGAAACAGTCTAAGCAAGAAGTCATTCACTTGCTCAACACAACAGAGCAAGGAAGAGGAGAAGCCGGGAGTTGAAGTTCGGTCAGGCTGGCTCTGGAGTGCTGCTCCTTCCATTTCATGAAGACCATCACCTTGAACTCTACCAACAGGGCTGCCATCTTCATGACCATTAAACCACACCACACCATCATCCTAGCCATCATCCCTACGACCACCACCCACCAATACTTCTCCCACCGCTCCAGCGACCCTCATCATCATCCCCGTCAGCACCACGATCATCACCATCCTTTCACTATATTAAAGGCTAACACAGGCCTCTCCACATTCTAACCAGAGCCTCTCCAACACAGTCCTGGGACGTGTCAGTGTAAACCTTTCTCCGGCAGCTACTCCCATGGCTTTGGCAAATTTCAAGTGGGACACTTTTTGTGGCTGTACCACCAGAGAGTCCACACAGAGCACAGCCCTGATGAGGAACAGAGGAACTGAGTCTTATTCACACCTGTCTCCCCAGGACCCAGTGGGTGCCCAGCACATTCGTAAGTCATGAGAATGATGTATAAACGACATAACCCAACTCCAGAGTTAAAGAGAAAAGAAATGCATCTTGGGGCTCTCACTGTGTCTTTGGAAAGACTGGACAACTGAGTGTGGAGGCTTCAGAAAGCCACCAGACACGGACTCAGCAGGCTTGGGGCAGCTTGAACGTGGGTTCCAGTGTTGCCTCCCGACACCCCCCCTCCATGCTAGCATCCACGAGATCCCAGCTCCTTTGGTCTGCAGCTACCAAGTCAGAGTCGGACTGTGAGCCTGGCTGGCCAGCAGGCTTTTGAGGACCCCTGGTGATATACTGGGCTATACATTGGACACGCACCACTTGTCTGTCAGTGCATCATCTTGTGGTGGCCTGTGTGTTGCTGTGCTGCTGGAAGCTATGTCACTGCTATTTCCAAGACCAGCAGGGTCACCCACAGGGAACAGGTTTCAGCAGAGCTTCCAGACTCAGAACAGACTATGAAGAAGGACTTGGCTGCCCACTCCGGAGGAAGGAGCCCCTGAAAAACTTCTGCACAGCTTAGACGCGCGGCCAGGTACTGTAGGCCTCGTGAACGGAAGCAGAACGTCGTCTGAGAGCGTGCCGGAGGATGGGTCCATCGGGTTGGAAGACACTCAAAATGTGACTGAGGAGGAGCTGCTTTCCCAAAGAAGAGCCAACCTTGGTGGCATGAGGTACAGCCTGGGGGAGTGGAGCCTTCGGGGTCTTCATTTGTTGGTGGGACATGACTCAATGGGAGGAGAAACAGCTGCAAAGATCTACTAATAATCACAACTTGGAAAGTATGAATCTAAGAACATTGAAAGTCAGCCAAAAGTGCAATAAAATGGAACACGTCAAGATGGGTGTCCTAGGCGTTGGAGCTCAAATGGACTGGTGCCGGCCATTTGGAATCAGAAAGTCCTGTGGTGGAGTGTGCTGGGAAAGACACAGTCAAGAGTTGCATTCTGAGTGCAAGGGCATTCCAAGATGCACTGTGAAGTCGGTGCAGTCTGTGACAGGGTGATATCTACCTGCCTTCAAGGGACCCCAGTCAGTACGACTGATATTCAAATGTACCACTAAATGCATCGCTAGAACAAGCGACGAAGCAATTGAAGAATTCTGCCAGTCTGAAAGGGCTCAAGCAAGCGATCAAGATGCACTGGGAATTATTGGCAGCTCGAAAGCAAAAGTTGGAAACAAACAGGAAGCAACAGTAGTTGGGAAATATGGTCTTGGTGATAGACATGAAGCGGAGATCACAGAATGTTGCAAGACCAGTGATTTGTCCATAGCAAATACTTTATCAACAACCCAAATGGCTACTATACACATGGACTTCTCTAGATGGACCCCTCTCTGCCATCGAGTCGATGCTGGCTCAGAGATCCCTTGTGGGTTTCCAAGCCTGTAACTGCTTACGGACGTAGACAGGCCAGTCTTTCTCCCTCGGAGCTGCTGGTGGTTTCAAACTGCCGACTGCAGGTCGTAGTCCAACTCGTAACCACTACATCCCCAGGACGCCTAGATGGAATACACAGAAATCAAATTGACATCAACCGCCAAAATCAGGCCAGGCCAGCAATTGAACAGACCTTCAATTGCTCATATATACGTTTAGGATAAAGCTGAAGAAAATTAAAACCAGTCTACGTAAACCAAAATACAACCTTGAGTCTATCGTACCTGAATTTTGAGAATATCTTAATAACAGAATTAACACAGTGAACACCCTGACAGAAGACCTCATGACATCAAGAACATCATTCATGAAGAAATCAAAAAGGTCTCATTAAAAAGACAGGCAAGAAGGAAGATCAAAATGGATGTCAGGAGAAACGCTGAAACTTGCTCTTGATCATAGAGTAGCTAAAGCTAAGGGAAGAAATGATGAAGTCAAAGAGATAAATAGAGCGCTTCAAAGGGCAGCTCAAGGAGACAGAGTAAAATATTATAATGAAATGTGCACGGCCACAGAGTTAGAGGACCAAGAAAAAAGAAGAACATACTCAGCATATTGTAATCTGAAAGAACTGAAGAAAAATTCAAGCCTTGAGTTGCAATTCTGAAGGACCCTATGGGCAAAATATTGAACGATGCAGGAAGCATCAAAGGATGGAAAGAATACACAGTCACTGCACCCAAAAGAACTAGTTAACATTCCACCATTTCGGAGACAGCATTTAAGCAAGAGCCAATCGTGCGGTGGGAAGGAGGTTAAGCAGCATTGAAAGCATTAGCCAAAAACAAGGCTCCAGGAATTGTGGAACACCAATGAACATGTTTCAACAAGCTGATGAAGCACTGGCAGCATTGGAAACAATGAACATGTTTCCAAAGAAAGGCGAGCCATAGAATGCTCAGATTATAAAACAACATCATTGATATCACATATAAGTAAAATTTTGCTGAAATAATCCAACAAGGATCACAGCAGTTCATTGACAGGGAGCTGCCAGAGGCTCCAACTGGATGCAGAAGAGGACCTGGAGCAAGATATCATTGCTAATGTCAGCTGGATCTTGGCTCAAAGAAGATAATGGTTATCAGACATTCCCTTGTGCTTTAGTGACTGTACAAAGGCAGTGGCCTGTGTGAACCATAGAAAACTATGGAGATCCCTACGAAGAACGGGAACTCCAGAACATTCCATTGTGCTCCTTTGCAACTTGTACATGGATCAAGAAGCGGTTGTGGAAACAGAACATGGGAATGTTGCATGGTTTAAAATCAGGAAAGGTGTGTGTCAGGGTTGTATCTTCATCATACTTAGTCAATCTATATGTGGAGCAAATAATCTGAGACTCGGGATCATGTGAAGAAGAACTGGACATCAGGATTGGAGGGAGGCTTATTAAAAACCTTCGATATGCAGAGGACACAACCTTACTCACCGAAAGACACAACTTTGCTTTCTTAAAGTGAGGAGGAATTGAAATATTTGCTGATGAGATCAAGGGTTACAGCCTTCAGTATGAATTACACTCAATGTAAGGAAGATCAAAATTCTCCCAACTGGACCAATAGGTAACATAAATGGAGAAGAGCTTAAAGTGGTCAAGGATTTCATCTTTCTTGGATCCACAATCAAAGCTGATAGAAGCAGGAGTCAAGAGATCAAAAATGTACTGTATTGGGTAAATCTGCTGCACAGGACCTCTTTGGAATATTGAAAAGCAAGGAGGTTACTTTAAGGCTTGCCTGACCTGAGCCATGATATTTTCCATTGCCTCATATGCCTGTGAAAGTTGGACGTTGAATAAGGAAGAGTGTAAAGGAATCGGTGAATTTGGAATTGTGGTGCTGGAAAATATTGGAAGGACCATGGACTGCTAAAAGAACAAATAAGTCTGCATTGGAAGAACTAAGGCCAGAGTGCTCCTTAGAGGCAAGGATGGCAAAACTTCATCTTACACACTTTAGACACATCGTCTGGAGAAATTAGTCCCTGGAGAAGGACATCATACTTGGGAAAGTGGAGGGGTAGTGAAACAGAGGAAGGAAGTCAACAAGATGGACTAACCCAGGAGCTCCAGCACAGGAACAACAGTGAACCAGGACCGGGCAGTGTTTCGTTCTGTTGTGCACGGGGTCTCTGTGGACCGGAATGGACTCGATGGTCCCGATCAACAGCAACTGCAAAGTCAGTCTGTGGAATCACCAGCCGCTCCACAGGAGACGAGGCTTTCTACTACTGGAAAGATTCACAGGCTTGAAAACCAGCGGGGACTGTTCAGTTCTGCTCTATAGTGTTTCTATGAGTCAAAGTTGACCTGAAGGCAGGGAGTTGAGGCAGAGCCCTGGTGGTGCAGTGGTTCAGCACTTGACCGCTAACAGAAAGGTTAGTGGTTCAAACCCACCAGCTGCCCATTGGGACCCTCTTCTTCCATAAAGAGTTCAGCAGTTTGAGGCCAAGGGCTGGACAGATTCTGAGCACAGAGGGAGGTCACGGGAGGGTGGGGGTTAGAAACAGATATTAGAGCTTTGCCCCAGGTGCCACAGCGTCAGCTGAGCTAGGGTTTGAACTCATGTCTTCTAACATCAATAGTCGGTCTTCCGACTACCACACACGGCTTCTTCCTTATTCTGTGTCATCTTCTGTATCATCTTCAAAACCCCAAATTTTGAGACTTGGAGGGAGGCAAGTGCTGCCAGTGGCAGCTGAGAAGGCTGGCTCCTGGCCTCCCAGCCTCCCTGCAGCTGTGGGTATTGTAGCTGTGTACCCCAACCCATTCGCACTCACAAAGACCCTGTGGGACAGGTCATGTGGAGAAACGGTTGATGTCGAGGATTTAGTCTTGCTGCAGTCCATAATCAATGCTCATGGAAGCAGCAGTCAAGAGATCAAAGACATGTTGCAGCAAGTCAATCTGCTGCAAAGACCTCTTTATAGAACACTGGAAAGCGAGGATGTTACTTTAAGAACTAAGGTGCGCCTGGCCCGAGCCATGGTCGTCTCCATTGCATCATCTGCATGTGAAAGTTGGACATTGAATAAGGGAGACTGTAGGGAAATAGATGCATTTGGATCGCGGTGCTGGAGAAGAACATTCAAAGTACCATGGACTATGAAAAGGAAAAACCGGTCTGTCTTGGAAGAAATACAACAAGAGCGTGCCTTAGAGGCAAGGATAGCGAGACTTTGTTTTACATACTTTGGACACGTTGAGGAGGGACCAGTCCCCGGAGAAGGACATTCAGTTTGGTAAAGTGGAAGGGCAGAGGGGAAAAAGAAGGCCCTCCGTGAGATGATTGCCACCGTGGCTCGGGCGTGGGAGCAGTTGTGAGGACGGCACACGACCGTGCAGTGTTTCCTTCTGTTCTGCAGAGTTGCTGTGGGTCAGAACCGACTCGATGGCGCTTAACAATAACAAACGCTGTAGAGATGGAGCTGAAAGATGTTCATCTGAGTGGGCCAAGCCACTTACAAAAGGATAACTCCTATAAGACTTCACACATCTAAAAAGCTAAGGAAAGGTAAATGTGTAGAGACTAGAGTGTATTGGGAGAAGGGAATCTTGGTGGTGACTGGGAAACTCACATGGATTAAGGGCAGGCTTGTCCAGGTGATTATGGAAATGCTGCCAGGAAGGTGTACACCTATTGCCTGTGTGACTTTGGGCAAATTAGCACACCTCTTTGAACCTTTGTTTTCTAAGCTGTCGTACAGGCATTATAAAAACCATCACTATGAGTAATTGCCAGGATGAAATTCAGTGAGGAGGTTAAACGAGTATAACCAGATGCTAACTAGGCCGCTTGGAGTGAGATAGCAAGATCCAATCATTACTAAACACCACAGTGATAACAAGAAACATCAAGACGTGCACATTTTGAAAGGCAATGTTCCAGAACAGATTTCCTAACTCACAGAGTTGGAGGTCAGGGTGTTATTAAAAATGTTTAACAACGTCAAGGACACAACTTACCAGCGCAGGAGCTGTGCTCTGGCGTGGGTCCTAAAGTCCCGGTGGCCCATGTTAATCGATTAGTTCCTTGCTGAGTCTTAAGGGAGATCCAGGCATCAGGGACTTCCGGAGCAGGGGGTGAGCTAACAAGGGGAGGAATCATCATGGGAAAGCAGCTTATTTCATTGGTTCAGAAATGGTTGATATCAAGCATCTATTGGACAGACCTGGAGCAGTTACTGTCTGCTCTTAAGGTTTCCTACAGATGTAAGAGAAAATGTCTTTGCGCTTTCTGCCTGCCTGCCTGCAGCAGCCATGATTGAATAGGGAAGGACAGAAAAAAAGAAAGAAAGAAATATTTGATATCAAACAGCTGGCATGGACACACTGGTGTGAACTAGTTAGCCCTACTTGGAGGATGCGGGGTGGGGGTGGGGGGCAGGATTGTGAAAATGTCCCCTCTCCTGCTCCCCCTGCTGTAGAAATGGAGCGCTTAGGAAGGCAGTGGAGGGAGTGATGTCACATTTGGGAAATCGTGACTGGTGTCAGAAAACAAAATGTGTATAAACTGTTCAATGGAAAACGAATTGGTTCTGTAGACGTCCATCCAAACTACAAATTAAAACAAGAAGAGAAGGAAGCAGCAGCCGAGGAAGAACCAAGCTGTGGGTGACTCTGGTAGCAGTCTCTTGTCATGGCTCCCTAAATAAACTATCCCCTCTTGAACTTGAGACTGCCCTGCGTCTTACCAACAGAATGGATTAAAGACTGGCTTCCCAAGGTCCATGTTTGAATCCCTGGAGCCTGTGAAGGTGACGACACCCTGATGACAGCAAGTTCCATAGCATAGCTGAGTGGAAGGAAGGCAGAATATTCCGGAGCGTCTGTCAGAAGAATTGTGCTCCGTAGGATTTTCAGTGACTGGTGTTTGTTGTTGTTTGTTTGTTTCCCATGCACAACCCCTTTCTTTTCTGACTGGTGTAAATACCTCCATCATACAACTTTGGCCCGTTCAGCTTTTCACAGGTGCAGCTAACCTACTAAGCCAGGTAAGCACAATTCTCAGAAAGAGGGAGTGTGGGCAGCCCTCCCTACAAGCAGAACCTTTGATGTGGCAAACATGACACGATACACAACAGATAAGTAAGCACAAATAGGCCTGTGCTGACTTGCTTCTTGGGTGATCTGACGCTGCCAAGAACTACTAGTCCACCGCCTAGATCTATCTCCGGTCGTTTACATCCTCAGCCACCTCCCTGGCCCAAGGTGCTGCCTTCACTTTCTGTATCCTGCCACTGCCTGCTCTTGGGTCTTGGTGTCACTCTTGTCCACTCTAGTTCTTTTTCCAGATGGCACTTAAAAACAGAGCATCTGGAGCCAACCCTCTGCCTGAAGCTCGTCGCTGGCTTCCGATGGCGCTTAGCTAGTCCTAACCTGTTTTGGGGAGTGCCTGACTTCGTTGTGACTCACCGAGAGCCCCTGTGACTGAGCAGAACTGTCCTACAGGAGCTCAGAGGCTGTCAGCTTGGTGGGAGCGCATCCCCACGTCTTTCCTCCTCAAGCCGCCCACCTATCAGTTAGACGCTGAGCACTTTCACTATTGTGCCACCAAGGCCCTTAATCGAAAATCCGCTAGTTTTCCCGTCCAGGCTCCAACCACACTCTTCTTTTAATACCTGCCGAGGTGAGACTCCGCCCCGCCTCGGTGCCTGTGCAAGGACCGGTCCCTGGATCCATACGCATTCTTTAGCGTTCATTCCCTCAAAGGAGGATCTGATCTCCCAGTGATGTGCTTCTATATACCCATGCACATCTTCTTCCTTCTGTTTGCAGTGATCTATTTGCCTGGTCATTTGATTAGGATCTGCCCCCGACGCCAGCCTCTAGGCTTCATCGTGGATCCTAGTGCCAAGAACGGTGCCGGACACAAAGCAGCGCCAGCTGGGCTCTCGTCTGTCCAGTTCACGCTAGAGTAGGCGGCCTCCCTGTCATCAAGGTAGGAACGTGGGCCTGTAAAACTTCTGAAATACAGAGTAGGAAGTCATCGGCTATTGAAAGTACCATGGGCTGTCTGAAGAACAAAGTAGAACAAGAATGCGTCTTCCAAGTGAGGCTGAAGAGACTGACTCCTGTACTTCGCGTGTTGTCAGGCGAGACAAGTCCCTGGAAAAGGACTTCATGCTGAGAGGAATTACTGAAACCCAAATGAAGGCTGAATGTGATAGTGGGACAAGAGGAGAGTAAAAGGAAATAGAAGAAAGAACTAGGAGGCAAAGGGTATTTATAGAGGTCTAAATATAGGCATGTACCTATGTAAATATATTTATATATGACAATAAGGAAATAGATCTATGTGCATATATTTACAGGTTTACTATTAAGATAGCAGATTGTGTGGGAAACCAGCCCCCACAGCCCCCTAATCACAGGTTCGATAAGCTCAATTTTATGGTTAAGATATATAAAGATTATAGTAAAGTCATAGAGAAATAGGAGAGATAGGAGAGAGAGTGAAATGAAGGAGTCAGACACATTTCATGGTAGCATGCTCACCTCCTGGATGGTCATGCTCTCACCACCCAGGTCCACGCACAGCGAAGGCAGAGAGGGCAGGAGGTGTCTCTCTTTCTTCCTGGCCAAGGCCCATATATGCTCAGGGGCATGATTACAGGTAACCACACAACACAGGAAGTGGCTGTACAATAGGCATACATGTGACAGGAAGGAGATGAGCTAGGGGTGTACATGCAATAGGAAGGGGAGGGACTAGGGGTATACATGTGACAAGATGGGTGGATCCTAGACTCAATATGGTAACCTAACCTTGCTTACCCTTGAGTGGGTTTCACCTCCCTGGACTCTCCTTCAGGGAAACAATCGACTATCCTCATCAGAAGAGAATGGGACCTACTTAGGGTGGGACAGACTATACAGTCTGATTGCACAACCCTCAGGGAGATTAACCTCTAAGCAACTTGCATTGACCTCCAAGTATAGTCATTTACCATGTGTAGCAAGCAGCTGGTTTGGCATATATTTGGGGGAGACAACTCTGGAGAAATCTTTCTGTATCCCACAGCAGATGGACATTGGGCCTCTACTCAGTACTCCCTCAACGCACGAACACTTTGTTCTATTAACCTGGCCATCCATAATGTTCACCTTCTTGACATGGTCGCTGAAGACAAAGTGGGTGCATCAGCAAATGTAGTGAAGAAAGCTAATGGTGCCCGGCTATCAAAATATATAGCACCTGGGGTCTTAAAGGCTTGAAGGTAAACAAGTGGGCATCTAGCTGAGAAGAAACAAAACCCACATGGAAGAAGAACACAAGCCTGTGTGATCATTAGGTGTTGATGGGATCAGATATCAGGCCTCAAAGACTCTGAACATAAAATCATACCATTGTGAATGAGGGGGAGTGTGGAGTGGAGACCCAAAGCCCATTTGTAGGCAATTGGAGATTCCCTTACAGAAGGGTCACAGGAAGGATCAGCCAGTCAGGGTTCAGTATAGCACCAATAAAACATACAACATTCCTCTAGTTCTTTAATGTTTCCTCCCCACCACTATCATGGCCCCAATTCTACCTTACAAATCTGGCTAGACCAGAGCATGCACACTGCTACAGATAAGAGCTGGAAACACGGAATCCAGGATAGATAAACTCCTCAGGACCAATATTGAGAGTAGCCATAACAGGAGGGTAAAGGAAAGTTCGGGGGCGAAAGGGGTAACCGATCACAATGATCTACCTATAACCCCCTCCCTGGGGGACAGACAACAGAAAAGTGGGTAAAAGGAGACATTAGTTAGTGTAAAACATGAAAAATAATAATTATGAATTATCAAGGGTTCATGAGGGAGGGTGGCTGAAGGAGGGATGGGAAAAAATGAGCTGATATCAAGGGCTCAAGTAGAAGAAAATGTTTTGAAAATGATCTGGCAACAAACATACAAATGTGCTTGATACAATGGATAGGTGGACTGTGATCAGAGTTGTACGAGCCCCCAATAAAATGATTAAAAAAAAAGACAAGAGGAAGCCACTCAGAGCTTGCTGGGCATGAGGGCGGCCGCGTGGGCAGTGAGGCTGTGCAGCAGGCAGGTGTGTTTCGTTCCGAGCTACACGGTCCCGTGGGTCAGAACAGACTTGATGGCGCCTGACAACCACGGCCACGACTCTCACATACAGCAATCGGCCTTTTATGAAGAGATGCTGCCGAGAGTAGATAATGGTTCTTTGGCAGGAGTAGGAGGCCAACTTGACAGCACCTAGAAAAAATAACCACCAATCCACTCAGGCTGCTTTGATCCCCACACTCTGACTCAAAGGCAGACCTCTTGGGAGGCGGGGAACCCTGCAGTTTGCGGTTCCATCCCACAAGGGGGCAGCACAACACTGCACGTTCAAGCATCCAAGTGGCATTCCTTCCTACCCCTAAACTCAGAAACCCAATTGAAGGTCACTGAGGCATAGTGCCCTCACGGGAGGTAGCACCGGGTGCTTTCAAATGGATGAGCTCGAGATGAGCAGCCCAAAGCTCAGCCCCTCGCCACCGGGACTCCTCTTTCAAAACAAAACAGCAGTACCCAACTCTTGTCACCTAGTCAATTCCTACCCATCAAGCTCCAAGATCACCGCCATTGAGCTAAATGCTGACTCAGAGAGACCCTCTAGGACTGGGTACAACTGCTCCTGTGCATGTCCAAGACCGGAACTCTTTATGGGCATAGAAAGCCCCATCTTGAGTTGGTGGTTTCGAACTGCTGACCTTATTGTTAGTGGTCCAACCTGTAACCACTAGGCTGTCAGAGCTCCTTCTTCTAGGACAGCGACCCTGTGACACAGTATAGCTGCCCTGTAGACTTTCCTAGGCTGCCAATCTTTATGAAAGCAGACTGCCATCTCTGCTCCCCAAAGATCAGCCGGTCAGTTCAAACCAAGCGCTTAGCCAGAGTCACTGTGCCTCCAGGCTCCTTCCATGGAGAGTAGTTGAGGACATTGGTCTGACTCAAGCATGGGCTCTATGTGACTTTAGCCAGGACACTGGAGATAGGAAATGTGTTGCCTCGTGCCCCTTTGACCCCACAGTGCCTGCAACAATGGGCTCAGGCACAGGAACAATTGAGAGGATGGTGGAGGAGCAGGTAGTGTTTCACTCTGCTGTACAAAGCTCACTGTGAGTTGGAACAGACTCAATGGCACCTCACAACAACAAAATTAAAATAATGGTATCTACTGCTCACCTCACCATCCACCCATCCTTCCATCTATTCATCCATCCGCCCATCCATCCATGCATCCGCCCACCCAACCATCCATCCTTCCATCCATCCATCCATCCATCCATCCATCCATCCATCCATCCATCCACCCATCCATCCATCCATTCATCCATCCATCTGCCCTTCCTTCCTTCCTTCCTTCCATCCATCCATCCATCCATCCACCCACCCATCCACCCATTCACTCATCCATCTTTAATCAAATGTCCAGAGACTACCAGGGTCTCAGATGAATAAGACCAGCCCTGCCCTCCCTCCACAGTGTGAGCAGTGCTCTGATTGATCATTGAGCAAGAGGCACGCAGTAGGATAGAGGGCCACCGAGTCTGGCAGCGGGCAGCCAGGGGTCAGGGAAGACACCACAGAGAGGCAGAGGAGAAAACTCCCAGGGTGAGCATATAAGATGGAGAGAAGCCACAGGGTGCTTGGGAGACTGTCCAATGTGTGAGGTGTGGGCTGTGGGAATAGAGGGCCGGGGCCAAACCATGGAAACCCTTCGGCTAATGTACTTAATTGTTCCCTGGGGAAAGGATGACCGGCGTCATGGAGGAGAGAAGAGATGGGCTAGACCTGCAGCATCAGGTAGGTCAACAGCAACAGGCAATGAGGTTATGTCACCGTCAGGAGCATAGGGTATAGCAACTTGGGGACAAGGCTTTGGGGATGATCAGGCCACCAGAGACCAGGACAGAGCCTTGTACGGCACCTGAGCAAGTGCTGGTGGAATGAGGGAATGCTAAAGTTCTAAATCATCAGAGACTCAACAGCAGGGAACAAGAGCCGGGCGGCCTGATGTCATTGTACCTGAGAGTGCCCTGAGCCATGTTGACCGCTTGCCAGTGCTCTGGCTGACCGGAAGGGTGGCCAGAAAGCAGCCTGGCAGGCCTATGGCCCTTGTGGAGGTCATTGGAGTGGGTACTTCGTCCTGTGGCTCG